>NC_056743.1:1730377078-1730572078 GCF_019279795.1 Protopterus annectens
CACTTTGTCCAGAATTCTTGCATTATGAGGTTGTTTGGTATTATATTACTACATTTCCTGTACTGTTGAAAGATTGTGCTAGATGATATGTTTGTGATATAATCAAATTTTTGTCTAGCTGTCATGGCTTAGTGGCAAATCATGTTGTTTATGGTGTGTAGGGTCCTGAGTTCGAGCCTACTCAAAGTTGTTTATTTTGTTGCTGGGCAGAACATGGGCCATTGGATACAGAGTGATTAAGTTAGTCCTGCATGGAAGATTAGTGAATCTGGGGGATAAATTCCTGTCAGAAACCCTTCAAAAACAAAAGCACACAGAAAAAAAATGCCAGGTATGCTGTCACAGAGGGTATACAAGCACTTATTTACCCCATAATCATTACTATCTGGTTAAAATACTTTGCAACACTAAGCCATCTAAAAAAAAAGAGTTTGCACAAGCAGTGCTGTTTTCACACAAAATAGCCCCCCAAACTAGGTAAGTACTAAAAATAGCAGTCTCTAACCAGAAACTTCCAATATTCAAAAGAAAACCGGGATGCTTAAAAATGAAATACCATTTAAGGCCACTGATTAAAAATCCTTTTTTTAAAGGAGACAATGCATGTGGAAGGGTTTCCCACTGGGGACTTATCTGCCAGAAATGAGGCTATAAGACAGCTACTTCTCCTGTGAGCTGTTCTTCATGAGGCAGCAAGGAAGTACTAAAGAAAGCTTTACTCTGACTACTGATTTCCCCTTCAAAGGGCTCAGTAATTAGCAGTCATAATGATGGTGTTGGAGGGAGCTAGGGGATTTTTGAAGCTGCCTGTTATGTCCTGGGTAGTGAAAATGATGAACATCTATTTTTTTTTTCTTTTTAGGACAGTAACAAGAAGACAGAATACAGGCATTAGGCCTCTTGTTAAAACATCACAAAGAAACTGATGGAAAATGCTACTAATGGTAAAGGGGAAATATAAATAAATTAATATAAATAAATTTGTATCTAATGGAATAAATCTCTGAAGAAAGTAGAGCTAGTCAACAATATTATTGTAAAATATGGAACAGTTAACTAGAAGAAGCTGAGGTGCCATCTGAATGTTAATGGCAGTAAACGAGCTCTAGGGCCAGTTAGTGCACATGAGGATTAAGGGAGGGAAAGTCATTCTGAAAGAGCTCAAGGCAAGGATCACTAGCAAGGCCGGATCAGATCTGATGAGTGGCTCAGTATCCATCAGTCATACTGGATGAGTGTCTAAAATAGGATCATAAAGGCTACAGTTTTGTGTGCGTGTGTGTGTGTGTGTGTGTGTGTGTGTGTGTGTGTCTATCATGGATGAGTGCACTCTACATTAACAGTTTCCTTTTTCATGTCATGGATCTGTATCAGGACAGGGTGGTAGGTTTTAACCTCAGAATACTGACAACAACATCAAACACAAAACTGAATTACAATGGCTACCTTGTAAATATGCAAAATACAGCAAACAGGAATATGGGAAAAACTGTTTAACAAAAGATATACTGCTTTCCTCTCTCCTCTCTCCCCAGTAACAAAGACATCTTCAGATTAAAACTACTTATGGATGGGACTGAGTGACTACTGTTACATGATTGCGTGATCTGTGTTTAAATCATCCAGAGTATAAGCAATTTTGAAGTGACACCCCAACACTTTGCGCAAAAATGGGAAAAAGGGGTTGTGGATGGATGGATGGATGGATGGATTAAGCTATGAAAATGTGTTCAAGATTTTCTGCATCATTCTATATAGTAGTTTTCTTATCTATTCTCTCCCACTATAACTCCTACAAATATTAGGGTAATATCCCCGAGTAGGCTAAGATAAGTGGAAAGCCACCCTTCCAGAATAACTTGCTGCTTGTTGGCATCCTTCAGACTGCAGATAAAATCAGTGGTGGAACAAAACAAAATGTGAAAAACAGCAGACACGATGGTGGAATGAGGCCAACATACATAAAGTGTAGTGAAAGAATATCAAGAACATTCAAATCTTACTAATTAGTTTTATCTAATTTTAATTTAGTCATTTGTTATTCTAAATCCTGGTTCTTCAACTCTGAAGCTGAATCCACTAGTGATGTAAAACTCAGCTATCAGTTAGGAATTTTCTGATAAAACATCTCATACGCTAATTTATTAATAATTGTTTCTTAGGCAAGGCACACTGGATTGCTGTTGTACATTCTCAATCAGTACTCTCAGATGCTCTCAAACAATGTGTTTTGCAGCGCTTGTAGCCCATATGAAGTATGTGCAATACAAGCCACAATACAATGTACATTAATCTTGTTGAAGATGTCTAAGACATAAAGCAGTTTTTTATGAATAACAGGGTCATAAATAATTCTCATGCTAGAAAACAACTTACAACGTCTGACATTTTTAAAATTCTCTCCAGTAAATGGCTCATTTAAATAAATTAAGTCTGTAATAAATAACACTACCTGAGTCTCGGTCTGTGAGTTGCCAAAAAGGAACACAACATCTGCTATAAGCAGGCAAAAGCAGAGGTTGATGAGCATTGTTGTGTTTGCATTTCTTATGGACTGACCCAGCAAAAATGTCAGGACTGAAAGAATCAGGCAGATGACTGATAGGGTAAGTCCAATATATGAAATTATGTTTAGCGCTGTCTTATCCTGAAACTGAAAATAATGTTCATTAGTATTTAGTCTTTACATTGCCAATCTGTACTGATTGTCATCTAACTCAGAATAACATTTTATGGAATGAATTTCTGTAAATTTTCACAACACAATATAGCTGATAAACATGTATGTATTGTAAAAGTATATGTAAATAAAATTACCATAACAGTAAATGTTTAAATGATCACTGTTGCAGAAGCCTAAGTTAAATGGGTTATATTCTGCATAGGATTTAACAGATGGTCAGCTTCAAAAGATGCAGAGCACCTTCCATGTGACCAAACATTATAAAGCTCGAGGTGAACATACACTGAATAAAACAGCTACTGAGACACCACAGAAAGTTTGAATAACATAATAAAACAATATGTTTTACTTTACATTCTGCATGCAATTAACAAACACTTTTTGGTTTAATTAATAATCCATAATTCTTCATAAAAGTGTTATATGTTTATATAGATCCTAGCGGTAGCGTTGTTGCCTCACAGCAAGAGGTTCTCCCATTTGATTCTCGGCTGGAATGTGGGAAGTGCCTTCTGTGTGGAGTCTGCATGTCCTCCCCACGGTTGGGTGGGCATTCGAAAGATGTGTAAATGGATGTGCCTTTGATGAAGGCTGAACGTTGAGCTGGCACCTCGGCGTTCGTGAAAATCTACTGGCAATCATTAGCGGACCGGAGTTCTGCTGTGGCAACCCCTAACCGGGAAAAGCCGAAAGACAACAACAACAGTTCATTACTTTCTGTCACTTTTACTTCTTACCATAACTCATTATCCTCTCTTTAGATGTTGGTCTCAAAAAGAAGAAACTGCTACAGAAATTCAAAGAGTATTGTGAACAAAGTCAATACTTGTAATAAATGCATTCTGTTAGCAGCAATTTTGGGGGAACAAAGAGCTTTAAAGGTGGCATAAGCTGAAATGTGTCTATGTAAGATTTTTGGTAAAGGTGTCCAAAAATGTGATTGCTACTTAAGGTTTCACATCTGCCAGTGGCATTTATCAGTTATTTGTAAATTCATCTCATGACTGGACTACTTTTTGTTATTATATCTGCTCAACAGCTAGAGGATATGTGACGAGACATGCTGAATTTGATTTATGTCTTCTCTAGATGCATTGCCTACTGACTACTGAGTGGTGATCCACCTTTACAGAGGCTGGGATTTCAAACATTTCTATATAAGTGTAATGAAAATTCATGCTATATAGCACAAGCTCATAAAAGTCCACAGTACAAGAAAGATTTGCAGAAATTAACATACTGTGCCAGTCTAGAATAGCAGAGGGTGTTGTACCATATCCCAGCCATTTACACTGGCCTAAATACATAACAGAGATCAGTTATCCCAACATTATATAAGTACCATTTCTCTATGTTATACAGCTCCCTCCCAACATAGTCAATGCATACATTACTTCCATATTCCACATACTCATCCCTCTTACCAAGAACCAAATGTATTTTTATTGAACCTCCCCACCAAACCCAAACTTGCAGCTGGTCCTGACTATGCCATAAATCTATAAATTATCACCAATTTCTTTCCTCAGAATACCAGTCCCAGCAGTACCACGTGACTGTTTGTACCCTATGTTTTAGCTCATTAAAATGACTCACTGTAGTTACCTGTGTTGTAAATTTGCCAAGCTGCATAACATATCTTTATCTGATATAAATACAGGAAGATGGAAGCTCTGCTGAAGGTTTATTGATTTAGTTGTCGCTTAATTACAGAAGTTTTCATCACAGGCACAAAGCACAAATATTTTGTGTACAGGCATAATTGTTTTTGTTTTTTCTACTTGTGATTGATTCAAAGGAACAGAAGCATACTAGAGAAAGGTATACATACATCTCAGCTGAACAACAGACACACCAGCAGTGACAATTTGTACAAGGTAATAAGTAATTTCTCAATATCTAAAATAAAAAAGTTTTAGAACAATGCCTAACAGCATTGTTTTAATACACTAATCATTTGTAACATTATCGAATCTAAAACCTTGGCTGAGCCTGTAATCGGTCATGCTGTGATCAATGCTCGACCCAGGTAAACACAATGTAAATAAATAAAAAATGTTTAGGACAGTGTCTTTGCAAATCATCCCTTATTTTTATAAGTATAACACCCCTTCAGATACTAGCATCTTTGCTACATTCTCTGCTGTTTTTCAGGGCTAAGTGCACAATCACAGTTGGATCTCTAACAAACTCCATACTATTAAAACTTGAGAATGGAGAGTGCCACTGGAGTACTGGTTCTTAGTGACCCTGGTTTTGGCCATCCATCCTTTCTTGGTCTGAGCTAGTACTCATTTGTATATATCTTTATCTACATTTCTTTACCACTTTTCTCTCTCTCTCTCTATATATATATATATATATATATATATATATATGTATGTATGTATGTAGTCAGATGCCTCTATTGATTGTCTGGGGTTATGACTTCCATATCTCTCTGATAATCATTTGGAAATTCCAGCCGTATCTGGTCATGGACCAGAACATCTTTCATGGCATCCATCATCTACTTTATCAGAAGCGAAATGCTGATAATCAAAGTTCAGTTATCTCAGATTATAGCACTGGGCTATAAAGTTAGATAATCTGTTGAAGCTGATTTACATGCCTTCTGTAGATATGTTGCCCATTGCCTAATTAGCAGATTAAAGGGCCTCATATTGCAACAATGTAGTTGGGATACTAGTGATCACTGTGATTGTTTCTAGGCACTGCATATTGAAATTGGGTAAAATATCATATAGACTGTAATGCATATTCTGTAACAGCTTACCATTAACATAAACATGAATATCAAACTTCAGTAAGTGGAGTTATTATAATAAATGTTGATCGAAAACAACATATCTCAAAGAAATATTACTATCTCCAAACAAAAGTGATACTAGAAGGTGTGAAACAAAATTTACAGCAGCAACACTATTAATCAAAAACATATTTAGAGGGGTAATGATTTTAAAACCATAAAAATTAATTTTATGTTTCAAATGCAACCTTTTTGCCCCCTTCCTGTAAAAAATATGTCCAGACTGTTATACCTTCAGATATTGTAATTGCTAGACTCATCACATCATTAACAAAATTGCACTGATGCCAGTTTTAAAATAAGGTCCAACCTTACAGGTTTCATTTTGAATACAACTTCTTGGTTGTTGTTGTGTCTTTCAGCTTTTCCTGGTTAGGGGTCGCCACAGTGGAACTCCGGTCTGCTAATGATTGGTAGTTGATTTTTACGTGCCGAGTTACCAGCTCTGATGCACAACCTTCAATGAAGGTATACCCATTCACGCATGTCTCCACACAGAAGACGCTCTAGCTGAGAATTGAACTGGACAGCATCTTACTGTGAGGCAACAACACTACCGCAGCACCACCACCGCGGGTTGAATACATAAGAGGTACACATAAGTTTTGCTTCAGTTTTTTTAAATGCATTTGTTAACAATGCTAAATATCATTCAAGCCATAGAAGTGCTATTTGTGGTGGCCTTGTTCACCCTCATGAGTTTCGCGTGATACCACAAATGCACCTCACACACATTTTTTTTTTATTTGTTTGTTTGTTTGTTTGTTTGTTTGAAGTACATGGAACATGGTGATTTTGCTATGATATTCAGAAAAAGACAAACCAGTTAAACGCCAGAGCTGAAACCCAACCTTAACAAATGTTAAAAACTCTCCAGCTTAAGTTAAGATTGAATCCTGGGCTAGGCAGTAAAATCTACCAGTACTGATCAATAAACAACAGCAGCAGAAAAAAATAAAAGATTGTTTTTTTCTGCCTGCTGCCTGTACTGATAATATGTCCCAGACTTCCTGTTAAAAAGAAAATTGCTAAAATAACAAGATGCATATTTGCCTGCTTTTTTCTGAAAGATACAAAGCCTAAAATATAAATGCATATCATTATTTTAGTAATGCAATCCTCATTAATTTCTCCAAGGACTTCAGGAGGAACAGACCAAGTATCTGAGGCAAAAATCTGGACATTCTGTGAAAACCTGGGCAGTTTGGAGGCATGGCAAGGTGATTTTAAACAGAAGGGACTATGTTACACTGGCTTTCTGACAGCGCTCACTGAGCCAGTAAAACACTTAGCGTGTTTCCTTTTTTTTTCTTTTCTTTTTTTTTTTTTACTTTAACTTGTAGTACATGGAGCAAATTAAAGCTCCATGCACTTCATACAATTATGACTGAGTCTCCAATCCTAACTTATTAGCTTCCCTCCTGAGGTGCATTTCTTGGCATCCATGACTCAGATACATAATAAATCAGTTAGGACTGGCAACTCAGTAATAATCCTCTATATTAGATTTTGATAAACAGGTAGGTAGGCTGGACACCAGACCCTTTTCAGCTTTGACGTGGGCCTAGTGACCAACCATGCAAATTGCATACAAAGCATAATTTGTAACAAGTTACATGTTTATAGTATATTAAAAATGTTATAGAGCAAATGTTTACAGTACAGACATAGGCTGAATGGACTTTAGACAATTTGAACAGTTGAATTGGGTAAGCACTTGGAATACTAGGTGCTTGAGCAGTGACGAGGGAAACAGAAAAAAAAGATTTTAAACATTGTAGAGCATTTATTTGCAATTAGTATCCATTTTATGAAGATTGCCAGAAACAATATATGTAGCGGTGACATTGAGTGTGACAAAACAAGCTTCATTCAGTTTCACCATTTTCATATTTATAATTTTAAACAAATGTTAATAATCACAGCTGCTTACAGAAACAACCATTTTACCATGATGATCTGGGAATTTTAAAACAGAAAAGGAACCAGAAGGGCATAGTTTCACAAAATCATGAAATTAAGGAAAGACAATCGTAGACACAGTATTTACAGTATGAAAAGGATATCAGACAGTGACATGGTAATACACAACAGGTGCAGTAAGGGGATAATAGTTCAAAACTGGATTTCAGAAATAATAAAAGATACATGAAAGACATATTTTTGCAGTATAATTAAATGAAAGTAAAGCACACTTAGAGATAATGTTCAGAGTATGATAAAGATAAGAGACAGTGACACAGCACAGGTACAAAGGTGGGGTCAGGGGAGAAGGCAGTTTGAAATGTAATTTTTCTCATTTTATATGAGGCCATATAGCGACACACAGCAAATTTTGCTGTTTCATATAAATAAAATCAGATGCTGTTGAGTGAGTTAGGCATGTAGACCATGTCTTCTATTAAAGGTACACAAAACCTATGCTATTTTTATAGTCATTAGATTGATTGTTATCATGGTGTTGATTTAACTCACTTTAGAACACAAAGCAGACTAGGCTGTTGAGTTACGTCTTCTAGAGCAGAGACAGTTAAAAAGTGAGACACAAAAATCATGGGCCTTTTTGTACCTTCTGGGAGGTTGCTAAATCAACCAACACTAGTTCTATAAAGTGAAGCAGAAAGCTGTTGTTGAGTTAGAATGTATCACAATTTTAATGGGTACATTCTGTTCCTATAATGCCTTTCCTCTGCTCCATTCCATTCCACTGTTGACCCATTCTGTGCTAATCATTCATTGACTATTATATATAGTCAACAGGTTATGTAGTTATCAATAATATTAACTCATGGTGCACAATAACGAATTATAATAGATCATAGCTGTGGGATATTTTAGGCCTAGCTATACTTAACAAGTAGTGTATTTTATTAGTGGAGTTTTTTAGTCGATTCTAATCAGTAATGTGCTCACAGTGTGAAACTTCATTGTCAAGAATTCACATTTATCTCAAATGACTCAATAGTTTCCGAAGATGTCCAGAGCTCATAAATGCACAAATAGGTTTTGTGATTCATCACACTAGTATCATTGACATAAAGTACAGTCGTGTAAGTAAACTTACCTCACAGTAGATGTTTAAATAAATCAGTGTTGCAGTAGCCTAAGCTACATGGGCTGTATCTTGCCAAAGATCAAACATCTGGCCAGTGTCTAAAGCTTTTGGGTGACTTTCATGTGCTTGTACATCCAAGGAGGCATAAAGGCATGCTGGGTACCAGAACTGAGAGCATTCTTGCCTCACAGGAAGGGAAGGCTAGAGCCCAAGTGTACTTAGTTATGTGCTAGGAGAAAGGAGAAAAAGACAGAGATAAGGGGAACCCCACCTTGGCAGAGAGATAAAGGAAGAAGCACTAATAGCAAAACTACAAATGAAGGTTAAGAAAATGGAGCAGGAGGGAGGATGTTAGTACTGCAACAGTGATTTGTTTAACATCTGCTGTAATTTTACTTGTTACACAGCTGCACTATGATTACTTGTTACACAGCTGCACTATGATCAGCACTAGATCACTGTTCCTGCAGCCTAAGCTGCACGGGATGTTTACCAAAATTCAGGTTGTCAGGGAGGAGGAAGAAGGGTCAGAGTCCCGGCATGCTTAGATGTAACACAACCTGCTCTTGATCTGAAGAACAAATCAGTCTTGTAATGTTTATTAAAGGTTTAAATAGATGACCAAATAGTTGCCTCTAACATACTTCACCCATTTCCAGAAAGCTCTTGAAGTAAAGTAGCCATATCTCTGGTAGATTGTGCTTTGACCTTGAAAGGAATGGTCCTCCAATGGTGAAAATAACAGAATTGTACTTCAACCATTTAGAAATATTCTGTTTTGAAACTGGTTATCTTCTTTTCTTACCTTCATGGGAGATTAACAGCTGATCAGAAGTTCTAAATTCTTTTGTCCTGTCAATCTGCTATCTGAGTTGTCTCTGAACATCCAGAGTATGCAGGGTTTTCTCCCCTTTACTTTTGATTTAGGAAAGAATGCAGAGTGATGAATAAATTAATTTAAAGTTAATTCTGATACTGCCTTAGTTGTGGAGGAAAAGTTTGATCTTAAGGATAACATATCCTTATGAAGGGTGAGATAAGATCAAATCACCATAGGAGCTTGCAAATCAGACACTCTCCTAGCCAAAGCCAATGAAGTGAGCAGTTTTCCATGTCAAAAACTTTATATCAGACCGATGAGTTGGTTCAAAAGGAAAAAAATGAAAGTTTCTTTAGTAAAAATTTAAAAAACATGGAGGAGTCACCTGTTTTCTTGGTAAATGAATGTGAAGTAAATATGACAAATATAAGTTTACCTTAGATAAGGGTGAAAGGGTAGACAGGCAGAAATGGCCATAGATTGAACTGTAACAGAGGAGTAAGAAAGAACATATTTTAGCAATCAACAAAGAGTGAAGAACCAAAAGAGCTTCTGCCTTTCAAGAGTCTTGGTTACTTTTATGGCAGCAATCAGAAAATCTCTTCCATTTGATCAAATAAGATTTTCTAGCAGCAGATTTTCTAGCCTACTTTAAAACCTCTTGCACATCCTCAGAAAAAAGCCAACTTGAAGGCGTAGAATATGTATGTGTGTTGTACCTTTATGAAGCATTTCCCAGTACAGCACGCACATATAAATACAAACACGTGCTAACTTCAGCGCCATTTTGAGAGTGCAGCCAAAGAGTGAGCATATATGAGAGACAGTCAGTTTGTTTATACATTTCTCTAAGTTAAAGTTATTGCCTCATTCCTGATGTGTTTGTACATAATAAAGCTGTTTGAACAGAACCCATGAATGTTTGTTTGTTACATCCTGACTAGGCGAACAACATGGTGCCAGAACCGGGATTCCAGAGACTGCTTTTCAGAGATACGAGGTGTAGAATTAACAGTTAAAATAAAATAAGAGAAACAATAGAAAAATAGGTCAGAAACAAGTTAAAGGTAATGGAAACTTGCACAAATGATTATTTTATTAAAAGAGATGAAACAAAGCATTACAAGTGTACAAAACACATTACTAAGTTAACCAGTCACACAGAATGCTTATTAAGCAACAAATGTCATACTTGTTTATTATTTAAATTAAATGTTCAAAATTAAGTTATTTGATAGAATGATTATCAAAAAAGACCAAAGGATGTTCAGAGTCTCCTCAGAATTGCAAAATGAGCATGTTTAGAGTAAAACAAGCACAAGAAAAGAGATTAAATTGGCAAACAAATACAATAAAGGGTATAAAGGGCATGTTAAGCATAAGTAAAGCAAGACAACTGCATGTTTTTGGCAAATTACAGTGTTTTGGCATAAATTACTATTTCACATTGACTAAAGTTCTGAATAAAATAACTAGAATTATTAGAAGCATCGCAGAGTCTGTAAAAGTACTTAGGTGTGTGCTTATTACTGTGCATTTACTCCAAAAAGTTTATTGTGTGCAAAGTGCACATATTTCACAAAGTGCAGTCAAAGTACAACCATTTCAAAAAGTTTCTTGTGCTGGGTGTGTCTACCCATGAAGACCCACCATTACAGAGTGTTTCTTGCACTGTAAAGAGTTATTTAGCAAAGTACAGCCATTTTGGAAGTGTTTGAGTGTACTGTGTACTATTTATTCACAATGTGCAGTTACGTCAAAATATTTCTTACTCTGCACTTTTTCTACTGCCCAGTTTATTCACACAGTGCAGTTATTTGAATGTTTCTTTCACAGATAAGAGGTGATTTCTCAAAGTACAATAGATTCAAGAGTATTACCGTGCCCGAGAGATTTATTTCACAAAATATTTTGCAGAGTTCAATTACTCAGAAGCTTATTGTGCTACTGGGCATAGTTAAATGTATTGGCACAAATTTCTGGCATATATATTTATGTATGTGTGTTTGTGCATACTTGCAAAAGCCTTCACTGATGTGTTAATATGGCAGAGGCATTTTGAAGACCAGGTCCACTTGTATTTGATCAGAATATTGCAGATAATTGGAGAATATTTGAACAAGAGTACACTATTTTCATACAAGTAGCTTATTCCGATAAAGATCATGCACCAGCGATTTATTTTGCTAAAAATAGCTGGGTCAGAGGCCACTGAGAGAGACTTTTAATTTGTGTATGCACCAGCAGTGTATAAAGGAGAAAACCATTATATTGTTGCTCAGGCTGAATCAAGAGAAGACCCTGAGTGTTTAAAGTATAAATTCAGAGAAATGTGCAACCCCAAGACCAATGTTATATTAGAGAGCCATTTGTTTTATACAACAGACCAAAGGTCAGAAGAAACATTTGCAGCTTACATTACTGACTTAAGAAACAAAGCTAAAACTTGCATGTTTGGTGATTTAAAAGAGAGGTTAATAAAGGACAGGCTTGTGTGTGGCATTAATAGTGCTGCTGTGAGAAAGATTTTGCTTCATTACTGAGATTTAACATTGAGTATAGCCACCGAGATTTGTCAAATCCATAAAGTTATAGACAGGCACACAAGTATGCTGGCTTGTGGAATAATTTTCAAAAGTTTTGCAAGTCAAGTAAACCTCACTCAGTTGCAAAGAAATGTTACTTAAAAAAGCAAGTTAATCATACAGACAGCTGCCTACTTTATATGTAGATGGTGTATCAGTGATTAGTGAAAAGGTTAATGCAGTAGATTTATTAGCAAAGGGCAAAGTGTTTTGTACTGTCCTGTTCCATGGTAAACCCATCAAGCTCAAGGTAGACACTGGCTCAAAATGTAATGTTATGTTAGCAGAAGCATTTGCCAAAATAAGGGCTGGTGAACAACTTAATGTGTCTAGTTGTGCGAAACTTGTTGCCTATGGAGGTGAAGAAATTCAGTCCAAAGGCTCAGTAGTGCTTTCATGTTATTTGGCTGGGAACAGTTACACGTTGTTGTTTTGCAGTTTGAAGACCTGTGCAGTCATTATTGGGTCTCAGAGACAGTTTGAGAATTAACTTACTTTTCTTCACTAAAGAAGTTTATCATATAAGGACATGCTCCAGTTCAGTCCCAATTTCAGTGATGCTATTTTCTCAGAATATGCTGATGTTTTTGATGACAAGCTATGCAAGTTTCCAGTTGTGTATTCCATGAAGTTAGACTCAGATGTCAGTCCTGTGGTCAGGCTGGCAAGAAAAATTCCAATAGCCATGCAGAGCAGAGGTAACGCTCAATTGGATAAAATGGTGTAACAATTGTGTAATTTGTCCAGTTACAGAACCAACTGAATGGGTGTTGAATATTGTACCAACTCATAAAAAAGGCTCAGATGAAATCAGAATTTGCATCAACCCAAGAGACTTGAATAAGGCATTAAAAAGACCTTAACATCCTACGCGGGCAATTGAGAAATTTGCATCCCCGATACTGAATGCTGCTGTATTTTCTGTCTTGGATGCAAAGAATTCATTTTGGCAAGTAATGCTTGATCAAAAATCTTCACTACTGACTACATTCAGTACCCCATTTGGAAGATATAGATTTCTCAGGATGCCATTTGGAATAAATTTTGCAACTGAAGTCTTCCAGCGTGCAGTGGAACAGATCTTTTCAGGTTATCCCTGCGCCATAATAGTAGATGATTTGTTGGTTGGAGGCAATGGTGAAATAGAGCATGACAAAAACCTCCAGACATTTTTATACAGAGCAAGTGAAGTGAATTTAAAGCTCAGTCCTCTAAAGTGTAAATTCAGATTAACCAAGAACCAAACCAAACAAAGCAGATACTGACATTATTCATTTTATTATACATGAAAATGATGTTAAACTAGATAAAATATCTCGAGATTTTGACATTCTGAATGGGAGCCTGATGAGTGATGAGCTGTTTCATCGCTATAGCACTAACTACAGTAACTTGTTCAATAAAATTGATGTTATTTGTAAAACAATTCAATTGAGAAAGCTTAAGAAATTAAAAGGAGATACCGATGCATATTCCACAGGAACAGCTTACCCTCTGCCCCCTAGATTTACAGAAACAAACCAACCAATCCTGAAAAATTATTTGGATGATAGACAGGAGGAAGGCATAAATCAAAGAGAGGCTTGCAGTGAGGAGGTACAGGAAGCCTCTATACAAGATCAGCAAGCTGTAAGATGCACTGAGAGGTTGCAGCAAAGGGAGAGGGGTAAAAATCAGGACAATAATCCTCAAACAACTTTGGACTATCCTAGAAAGAGTTCCTATTAGATGACCGAAGATGCTTTCTTTCAAATGTGTCTCAGTCAAACTTGAAAAGACGAAAAGGCAAAATGATGAAAGTGACATATAAGCAAATTCTTTCCCCAGGAAAGAAATCACTTGGCCACGTAATGGATTGGAGTGTTCTGGGGATGCATTATCAAACATAGTGGATGAGAATAAGAAACCCCTAGGTAATGGTGGAAGAATTGAAGTAGATTTTTCTATGGATACTTGTAACAACTCAATTACTTAAACTGTTAGTGATGTTAATTTGGTGTATGACCCTACTTGTGAATCCTTAAGTGAGTTGGTTGGTGAAGGCCAAGACATTCACTCACATTTTAGTAATATTAAATTTAATGAAATGACAGAAGATAATAATTCACAATTTCATATTGCAGCAGTTAATAATGAAGCTGGTGAGGCACATTCATTACCCCTGTTGGATCTCATTAATTTGAATCAGAATTTGGTCAATTATTCTGAAATTGAGATGGACCAAACGATTTCCAGACTAATGGAGCTGAATGGGGGACCTAGTTGTGTTCAGAACATGGATAGGGATTTTACTGTCTATAATTTTTCTAGCATTAATATTACAACTGACCATGCTTGCTAACCTTTTGAGCAAAGGTTTGAGTTTTGTACCAGCTAAAAAATCTAGCTTGCCTGAGGCACTTAATGATTTAAAACTATTTACCCGCAAACTGAATTTGGCTTTAAGGTTTAAATCAGGGAACTCCAGTTCTACTACAGGCTCTAGTAAAACACTTAGAAATGCTAGTTCTTTCAACCATCCCATAAACAACTGGTTATCCCTTTTTGAAACATTATGTGAGAAAGATATTCATAAAAATTGCTCTGGGTCTTACCAGGCTATAAACAAATTAAATATTTCTAAAAATGAAGAATCCCTGATAAATGATCATTGTAACAACAGGACTATTAGAATGATAAAACCAGATAAGGGTGGGGGTATTGTAATAATGGATACTGAAGATTACAATAGTAGGATGTTAGATATGTTACTATCTGACAGGTACATACAAATCTTAAGGAATTAATTGAATATTGCTTTTTCCAAAATAGATGCTTGCCTTTATAACATGGTCATGCAGGGCCAGATAGACAAGGACACTCATGATTATCTTTATAGCCAATTTCCAGTGGTAGCAGGTATTTGTGGAATCCCTAAGATCCACAAAGATTTAAATAATCCACCTTTGAGACCTATAGTGGATGCTGGGAGAAGTAATCCATTTTACATAGCTAATTGTGTGGATAGTTTGCTACAACCATCTACAGTTCATGTAAAACATATATGCAAATATTCATGGGATTTCCTGTCTAGATTAGCACAGCTTGAATTTTTGGAAGAGTGTGTTTTTGTAACGATCGATGTCCAAGACCTATATTTGGTTATCCCTTATAGAGAGGGATTGGACTGGGTCCAAAGCACTCTCTTTGACATTGGTCTTTTGGATCAAAATAGCATTAACGTTGCTATTACATTGATGGACCTTGTCCTGAGTAACAACTATCTATACTTTGAAGGACATTTGTTCAGGCAAGCAAGTGGAGTAGCAATGGGAGCTTCTTGTGCTCCTAGCTTTGCCAATCTCTTTATGACATACTGGGAGAGGCATTTTATTCTCAATAGTTCATTTGTGAGCAATGGGTCATACATAAATAACACTACCCCATTTTTGAAATTCACTCATACCTTTGACCATGACCAAATAGCCTACTTAGATGTTATAGTTAGTAAGGATTACGGTAGGGAGTGTTTTTGTTCTACCAACTACAATAAAAAGACCTTTTCAAATTCCTATCTCCACTATGACAGTTGGCACTCTTTTCAAAAAAGAGCAGTAGTGAAAGGCAGTTTGTACGACTGGCTCGTATGGTGTCAGACGACACCACATTTCGGCAGGAGATAGACGAGCTTCTTGACATGTTCAACAAAAGGGGTTACCCTTTGGAACTATTGGTGTCTGTCAAGGATGAAGTCCTTAGTAAAAGGAACAAAGGTTTTACCAACCTTTACTCCCTATCCAAAAAGGCCCACATGTTGACTCCGTTATGGATCAAAATGACAACAATGGTATTCAAACAGTTGAGGTGCCTTACAAATGTTCTATGGTCATTACCTTTTCAGTGAATAGTCAGGAAATTGTTGAAGTGGTTAACAAATTCTGGCCAATTGTCACTTCTATTAAAGAAGGAGTTGAATTATTTGGTACTAAACCAAAAATTGTTTTTAGGAAAGGTATGTGTTTCAAGAGTCTATTAGAGATGGAAAGGGACAATATGGGTTCAAACAGACCAAAGAGTGTGTTTACGTGCAACCACTACAACTATTGCCAACATATACAGTGATGTGATTCATTCTTTATTAGGCATAAGAAAATATAATTGGCTATCTAGATGAGTTGTGTACGGGGCCCTTTGCCAAAAATGTAAGGCTTTTTACATTGGGAAGATGTGTCAGATGTTAAAGGAGAGAATTTATGAGCATTTAAATGACATTAGGAGAGAAATGTCTACTAATGCCCTTTACAGACACATCTCTTCTTGTGAGGAACATTTTTTTCAAGTTTGTGGTGATTGACCACATGGACAGTTATCCAAGGGGTTTCTACACTGAGGATCGTTTAAATAAAAAGGAACTCATTGGATTCTTACATGTGATGCTTTATCTCCCCCAGGCCTTAATGAAAGTAGTTCCATAACCCCCATTCCCAAGTTAAAGAGTCTTGAGGGGTGATTATCACAGATACAATGTGGTTTAAATGTTCTGGAGTTTACACATAATTTGTTTTAATTTACATTCCTGAGTTTAACATATATTTGTATTTGCATAATGCTGTTATTTATTAGTGAATTCTGTTGGTATTTATGCATGTATTATCATGCTTGTATCTTGGATTTTAACATAGTTTCTCACACATTATTTTGAAAGTCAACACTGGTGTTCCATTGGTCGGTTTGATCACATGTGTTGGTTTTGTTAGTAACTAACAGTTACTAACAAAATCAACACATGTGATCAAACCGACCAATGGAACACCAATATTGACTTTCAAAAAAAATGTGTGAGAAACTATGTTAAAATCCAAGATACAAGCATGATAATACATGCATAAATACCAATATAATTCACTAATAAATAACAGCATTATGCAAATACAAATATATAGGAATGTAAATTCAAACAAATTATGTGCACACTCCAGAACATTTAAACCACATTGTATCTGTGATGAAATAGTGGATGTACGGGCAGTTCTGAAGAAGTCTTTACTTAGACGAAAGTGCTAAACTGCTATCACTTGATATTTTCACTGCTTGTTGATTTTAATAAATCATCCGGTGATATTTCTCGACTGCTGGTATTGGTCTTTATAGGCACCTGGATCTCCACTTAAGTAAATTCAGATTACCAGAAGTTACATATGAGTACAGGCTTATGACCAGACCCATCTAAGCAAACAGGTATCCTTGAGATTCCAGCACCAAATAATATTCAAGCTCTACAGCATTTTCTTTCTATGGTTAACTATTTGGGCAAATTCATACCAGATTTCAGTTAATTGACAGTGCCTTTAAGAGAGCTAGAGTACAAAATGTTGTATGGACTTGGCTAAAACAGCACCAGACAGCATTTGATGATCTTAAGCAGAAAATCACTATTCCACCTACACTAAGATACTATGATGTCAATAGACCAGTTACTCTTTCCTGTGATGCTTCAAAGTTTGGTCTTGGAGCAGTTATTCTTCAAGAGGGCAGACTAGTAGCCTATGCATCTAGAACTTTTACCTAAACTGAAATGCAGTACGCTCAGGCTGAGAAAAAACTTTTGGCAATTGTGTTTGCATGTTCAGATGGTTGAGATATCAATACTTGAAACGTATCATCAGCCTCTAGTTACTACCTTAAAGAAGCCTATGCATTCTGTTCCTGCAAGATTACAAAGAATGATGCTTAAATTACAAATGTACAACTTCAAAATGGTCTGTACAGAAGAAAAACTTCTTTATCTGTCTGATACCTCATCCAGCTCGGCCAGAAATGCAACAGACAATTTGATGCAGAGAATTTTGACTTTGATGTAATGGAAGTGTATAATTTTTTGACTACAAGACTTAATGATCTGAAAGATCTTACAAAGACTGATCCTGTTTTGCAAAAGCTTAATCACTACATCCAGGTAGGATGGCCATCAAAGCAATCCAGTGTACTGCGTGTACAACCTTATTTTCCTTATAGAGATGAGATGTTGATGGAAGATGACATTATTTCCAAAGGTCCTAAATTTGTTGTTCCTGCTTCCTTACAATGCAAATATAACCAGATTTTGCACTGTGACCTCCCAGGTTCTGAATCTACCAAAAGAAACATGAGAGGACTAGTATTTTGGCATTCTCAAGTGAAAGAGATTGACAAAGTACTTTCATCTTGTTCAGTATGCAACAGTATTAAATTGCATCTGCAAAAAGAGCCACATCAGCTAAGTCAAGTTCCTGAACTACCTTAGTCTACAGTAGCCACTGACATTTATTTATTTATTTATTTGCAGTTTGTTTTCCAGGATAGTCCATTGGGCTACAAGGAGCCCACTTTCAATGGAGTCCTGGGGAGAAAAGCTCCAGAGAAGTACAAATACATAGTACAGAAAGAGCACAAATCCATAATATACATAGCAATTAAATGTTAACTACATATTTTGTGTAGTACAAACTCATATCGCACAATTCAAGTAGATGTTGCATAATAGAGAAATAAAAAAAGATTTTCATTTGGAAAATTACATCAGGTTAATTCAGTAAGTATTTTTTTTTTTTAGGGAATTTCAATGAGGTAATTTTTTAGTCATTGGTCAAATATGTCCCAAGGGATGTAAAACTTTAGGAGGTAGTGACAGGCAACAAAGTTTGGATAGTTAGGAAGAAAGTGTGGTAGAATTAGGTTGGATGAGAGCAAGAGCATTTCCATTGTGAAGGTGCGAGTGCAGTGAGGTTTTAAACAAGGAGAGACTGCTGGTGGTGCAGATGGGAGAAGGGAGAGAGTTCCAGAGGCATGCAAGAGAGAAGGACATCAATTGATTCCCAGCAGGATGTGTTGGTTTATGTAATTTAATTAGGTTTTGGGAATTGGATCTTAGGAGTCTATCTGGTTTATGCATTTCAAAGGTATTTGTTAGGGAGGGGCAGAAAGACAGGTTATGAATGGGTCTGTGTGCTTGGATGAGCTGGGTATATATGAGGAAGTTTGGAAATTCTAGCCAACTTAGTTGGTGAAGGGAATTACAGTGGTGAGAAGAGGCTTTGTGACCTGCTGCAAATTTGGATATTTTGTTATAACAAGATGAGAGTTTTGTTTTGAGGGAAAATTGTAGGCTGGTTAGGATAGATGCACCATATAAAAGGGATGGGATGAGGTATGTATGAGCTAATGTATTCCTGGTGGTGGGAGAGATAGAGCGACTGTGGCAGTAAATAATACGTAATTTTTTATGGGATTTTTTTATATTTGCTTGTAGATGCTTAGCAAATTTTAGTTGATTGTCAATGATAATTCCTAGTAATTTTGTGTCAGACACTAATTCTAGGGGGGTATTATTATTGATGGTAATTATGAAGGACTGCTTGTCTAGGGAAGAGGTTTTGGATGCATTGAATAACATAAGTTTTGTTTTGGTTGCATTAAGGGCTAGATGGTTGTTGAGCATCCTTTGTTCAGTGGAAGAGAAGGTGGCTTGTGTTAGATTGTTAAGAGTTGTGATGGAAGGGGAGGAACAGATTATAGTAGAATCATCGGCATACTGGATGAGACTGAAGTTAGGAATGGCTTGGAAGAAATCATTTATATATATGTTGAATAACAGGGGGCCTATAATGGAACCTTGGGGGATGCCTGTGGATGTATTAAGGAAGGGTGAGGTAGCTTTTTTCCATTTAACTGCATGTTGCCTGTTTGTGAGATAGCTGCTGATAGGGAGAGCAATGGCTTCTGGGGCTACTTTTAGAAAGTAGGAGGAAATTTCATCAGGGCCATTGGAACCAGGTTTTAATTTTAGGAGAAGTTTTTTTATGGTGGATATAGAGATGGGATTGATAGAGAAAGGTGGAGGTTGGGGGTAAAGGATGCTAGGGGAGGAAGTGATGGGAGCATGCTGAGGATGGGTTGTAGAGGTGTTGGTGAAGGATGGTGTTAGCTTACTTTTGGACTCTATGAAGAAAGAGTTAAATTGGGTGGCCAAGTCCATGTCAGAGGCATCTGGGTTGGGGCAAGGGTTTTCTTTTTTTCCTGGGTTGAGGAGAGATGAGATTCCTTTCCAAAATAGTTTGGGATTGATGGTGTGGTTGGTTTGGAAAGTGGAGAAATAGACTTTGTGGTCTAAGGTAATAAGTTTTAAAACTTTATTTCGTAGTGTTTTATATTTGTTTAGGGTGATAGTGGTTTTATTTTTATGGTAACATGTCCAGGCTTTGTCACAAAGTCACATAGTAGCTAAGGTGCTCTTGGTTAAGCAGGGTACAGGGTTACTTTTTATATGTTTTGTTTTTAGAGAGGCAAAGGCACCATCCACTACTGTTATTACCAAGCTGAAACATCATTTCTCAGTCCTTGGTAGTTCACATAAGCTTATGTCTGACAATGGTACACAATTTACCAGTAAATATTTCAGAAACTTGCAATAGAATGGGACTTTGTACATGTTACTAGTAGTCCTGAATACCCACAGTCAAATGGTCTAGCTGAACATGCAGTGCAGTGTGCAAAGCAATTACTAGAGAAGTCAAAGCGTGACAATACTGACGTATTGAATTTAATCAATCTCAGAAACATACCCTGTGATGATATACTTGGCTCACCTGCTCAAAGACTTTTATCTAGGCAAACCAGACTAACCTTGTCTATCAGTTCCAGTTTGTTGAGGTCTAAAGCTAAAAACAACAAACCAGTCAAAGCCCAACTACTTAGAAAACTTTTTTCAAAGGTCCAATTTTGCTAAAATGAGCAGATTTCTTTAAAAAAGAAGAGACAGTGAGGATACAAATGACGAAAGGTTTCAGCTGGATTGATCAAGTAACAGTTTATGTACCAAGCTGAGATATTTTGTGGAATCTGAGGGTGTGGAGTACAGAACAAATCACAGACATTGTCTTCCTGTATCAGAACCAATATAGCAGCATTGTTCCAGTGTTCCAGTGATAAAGACTCTAGATCTCAAAGCAATCTAGACAATGTTCCAGTTCCAGAACATATCTTAACTTCCATTACTACTTCTGATGACGTTCCTGAGACAGTCCCAGTTGCTATACCTAA
Source organism: Protopterus annectens (assembly GCF_019279795.1). Classification (NCBI taxonomy): domain Eukaryota; kingdom Metazoa; phylum Chordata; order Ceratodontiformes; family Protopteridae; genus Protopterus; species Protopterus annectens. The sequence continues at coordinate 1,730,398,088 of NC_056743.1, forward strand.
CTCTAACTTCTATGTCACATGATTTAGTCAAATCTCCAGACCTAGCTAACCACAGATTAATTATTATTGAATCTTACCTTACCTTATCTTTAGGCTTAGCTACCTTCCTGCTCAGTCAATCTCTTGCTGTTACTGATAGGTGTCTGCAGCTTTAGGTTGCTCTAGCCTGCTCCATTCGCCCTTCGGGCTAACTCCACTCCCCTCCCTACCCCCAAATACCACCCGCTTCCAGTGCTCCTACACTTATAGCCCATATATCCCCACCCCTCCACAACAGCCTATTACCATCCCTCAGTCATCAGATCCACTCCCACTCCCACACCACACCCTCCACCTCACAACAACCTCCTCTGTACACCTCACCCACACCATGCAAGGCATACTAGGACTACTACTACTAACTCTCAGCACTCTAGCTTACACCACATACATACACTCTAACATACCAACAAACACTACCTACCACAAATAACATAACCACACACACACAACCTCACAGAAATATAATAATATGCTCCACACTATTTAACAACAACTCATTACTCTACATACACAAAATAGCAATCACACTACCTCACAAAAGGCTAACAGTTCCCAAAAAACACATAGATATAGCCTATTCCATAAAACTCACACTATTCCTCAGAAAATGGCTCCTAATCTCAGAGGACATACACCCCAACCTACGTCCAAGCAAACCAATCCTATCCCAGAAACACAAGTCAGACCTACTTATTATCAATATAAACACACGTAGCATATCCAACAAACTACATGACTTTCACGCATTCATATCCCACTCCTCCCAAGACATACTAACTGTTACAGAGACCTGGTTAAAACCTGCCACACAAAACAAAGAAATTCTTCCCCCAGGCTATAACATCCTAAGGCAAGATAGAGGTACCAAAAAGGAAGATGGAGTTGCAATCTTATTTAAAAACACACTCAACCTCCAACACTAAAAACCCCATTTCCCAAATTCCAGAATGCAGAGACATAAGGCTCCATTATGTCCCCTAAAAACAAAAAGAGAATAAACATCCTCTGTAGTTACATACCTCCAGGAAATAACTCACCTATAATAGAATAGATACTACAACGGGCCACAATCAACCTACCCCAAGAAACCATCATGCTATCAACATCCTCTGTAGTTATATTCCTCCAGGAAATAACTCACCTATAATAGAATAGATACTACAATGGGCCACAATCAACCTTCCCCAAGAAACCATCCTGCTATCAACATCCTCTGTAGATATATTCCTCCAGGAAATAACTCACCTATAATAGAATAGATACTACAACGGGCCACAATCAACCTACCCCAAGAAACCATCCTGCTATCAACATCCTCTGTAGTTATATTCCTCCAGGAAATAACTCACCTATAATAGAAGAGATACTACAATGGGCCACAATCAACCTACCCCAAGAAACCATCCTGCTATCAACATCCTCTGTAGTTATATTCCTCCAGGAAATAACTCACCTATAATAGAAGAGATACTACAATGGGCCGCAATCAACCCACCCCAAGAAACCATCCTGCTATCAACATCATCTGTAGTTATATTCCTCCAGGAAATAACTCACCTATAAAAGAAGAGATACTACAATGGGCCACAATCAACCTACCCCAAGAAACCAGCCTGCTATCAACATCCTCTGTAGTTATAATCCTCCAGGAAATAACTCACCTATAATAGAAGAGATACTGCAATGGGCCACAATCAACCTACCCCAAGAAACCATCCTGCTACCAACATCCTCTGTAGTTATATTCCTCCAGGAAATAACTCACCTATAATAGAAGATATACTACAATGGGCCACAATCAACCTACCCCAAGAAACCATCCTGCTATCAACATCCTCTGTAGATACATACCTCCAGGAAATAACTCACCTGTAATAGGAGAGCTACTACAACGGGCCACAATCAACCTACCCCAAGAAACCATCCTGCTATCAATATCCTCTGTAGTTATATTCCTCCAGGAAATAACTCACCTATAATAGAAGAGATACTACAATGGGCAACAATCAACCTACCCCAAGAAACCATCCTGCTATCAACATCCTCTGTAGTTATATTCCTCCAGGAAATAACTCACCTATAATAGAAGAGATACTACAATGGGCCACAATCAACCCACCCCAAGAAACCATCCTGCTATCAACATCCTCTGTAGTTATATTCCTCCAGGAAATAACTCACCTATAATAGAAGAGATACTACAATGGGCCACAATCAACCTACCCCAAGAAACCATCCTGCTATCAACATCCTCTGTAGTTATAATCCTCCAGGAAATAACTCACCTATAATAGAAGAGATACTGCAATGGGCCACAATCAACCTACCCCAAGAAACCATCCTGCTATCAACATCCTCTGTAGTTATATTCCTCCAGGAAATAACTCACCTATAATAGAAGAGATGCTACAATGGGCCACAATCAACCTACCCCAAGAAACCATCCTGCTATCAACATCCTCTGTAGTTATATTCCTCCAGGAAATAACTCACCATAATAGAAGAGATACTACAATGGGCCACAATCAACCTACCCCAAGAAACCATCCTGCTATCAACATCCTCTGTAGCTATATTCCTCCAGGAAATAACTCACCTATAATAGAAGAGATACTACAATGGGCCACAGTCAACCTACCCCAAGAAACCATCCTGCTATCAACATCCTCTGTAGTTATATTCCTCCAGGAAATAACTCACCTATAATAGAAGAGATACTACAATGGGCCACAATCAACCTACCCCAAGAAACCATCTTGCTATCAACATCCTCTGTAGTTATATTCCTCCAGGAAATAACTCACCTATAATAGAAGAGATACTACAATGGGCCACAATCAACCTACCCCAAGAAACCATCCTGCTATCAACATCCTCTGTAGTTATATTCCTCCAGGAAATAACTCACCTATGATAGAAGAGATACTACAATGGGCCACAATCAACCTACCCAAGAAACCATCCTCCTATCAACATCCTCTGTAGTTATATTCCTCCAGGAAATAACTCACCTATAATAGAAGAGATACTACAATGGGCCACAATCAACCTACCCCAAGAAACCATCCTGCTATCAACATCCTCTGTAGTTATATTCCTCCAGGAAATAACTCACCTATGATAGAAGAGATACTACAATGGGCCACAATCAACCTACCCAAGAAACCATCCTCCTATCAACATCCTCTGTAGTTATACTCCTCCAGGAACTAACTCACCTATAATAGAAGAGATACTACAATGGGCCACAATCAACCTACCCCAAGAAACCATCCTGCTATCAACATCCTCTGTAGTTATATTCCTCCAGGAAATAACTCACCTATAATAGAAGAGATACTACAATGGGCCACAATCAACCTACCCCAAGAAACCATCCTGCTATCAACATCCTCTGTAGTTATATTCCTCCAGGAAATAACTCATCTATAATAGAAGAGATACTACAATGGGCCACGATCAACCTACCCCAAACACCATCCTGCTATCAACATCCTCTGTAGTTATATTCCTTCAGGAAATAACTCACATATAATAGAAGAGATGCTACAATGGGCCACAATCAACCTACCCCGAGAAACCATCCTGCTATCAACATCCTCTGTAGTTATATTCCTCCAGGAAATAACTCTCCATAATAGAAGAGATACTACAATGGGCCACAATCAACCTACCCCAAGAAACCATCCCGCTATCAACATCCTCTGTAGCTATATTCCTCCAGGAAATAACTCACCTATAATAGAAGAGATACTACAATGGGCCACAGTCAACCTACCCCAAGAAACCATCCTGCTATCAACATCCTCTGTAGTTATATTCCTCCAGGAAATACCTCACCTATAATAGAAGAGATACTACAATGGGCCACAATCAACGTACCCCAAGAAACCATCTTGCCATCAACATCCTCTGTAGTTATATTCCTCCAGGAAATAACTCACCTATAATAGAGGAGATACTACAATGGGCCACAATCAACCTACCCCAAGAAACCATCCTGCTATCAACATCCTCTGTAGTTATATTCCTCCAGGAAATAACTCACCTATGATAGAAGAGATACTACAATGGGCCACAATCAACCTACCCAAGAAACCATCCTCCTATCAACATCCTCTGTAGTTATACTCCTCCAGGAACTAACTCACCTATAATAGAAGAGATACTACAATGGGTCGCAATCAACCTACCCCAAGAAACCATCCTGCTATCAACATCCTCTGTAGTTATATTCCTCCAGGAAATAACTCATCTATAATAGAAGAGATACTACAATGGGCCACAATCAACCTACCCCAAGAAACCATCCTGCTATCAACATCCTCTGTAGTTATATTCCTCCAGGAAATAACTCATCTATAATAGAAGAGATACTACAATGGGCCACGATCAACCTACCCCAAACACCATCCTGCTATCAACATCCTCTGTAGTTATATTCCTCCAGGAAATAACTCACATATAATAGGAGAGATGCTACAATGGGTCACAATCAACCTACCCCAAGAAACCATCCTGCTATCAACATCCTCTGTAGTTATATTCCTCCAGGAAATAACTCACATATAATAGAAGAGATACTACAATGGGCCACAATCAGCCTACCCCAAACACCATCCTGCTATCAACATCCTTTGCAGTTATATACCTCCAGGAAGAAACTCACCTATAATAGAAGAGATACTACAATGGGCCGCAATCAACCTATCCCAAGAAACCATCCTGCTATCAACATCCTCTGTAGTTATATTCCCCCAGGAAATAACTCACCTGTAATAGAAGAGATACTACAATGGGCCGCAATCAACCTACCCCAAGAAACCATCCTGCTATCAACATCCTCTGTAGTTATATTCCTCCAGGAAATAACTCACCTATAATAGAAGAGATACTACAATGGGCCACAATCAACCTACCCCAAGAAACCATCCTGATATCAACATCCTTTGTAGTTATATTCCTCCAGGAAGTAACTCACCTATAATAAAAGAGATACTACAATGGCCCACAATCAACCTACACAAAGAAACCATCCTGCTATCAACATCCTCTGAAGTTATATTCCTCCAGGAAATAACTCACCTATAATAGAAGAGATACTACAATGCGCCACAATTAACCTACCCAAAACACCATCCTGCTATCAACATCCTCTGTAGTTATATTCCTCCAGGAAATAACTTACCTATAATAGAAGAGATACTACAATGGGCCACAATCAACCTACCCCAAGAAACCATCCTGCTATCAACATCCTCTGTAGTTATATTCCTCCAGGAAATAACTCACCTATAATAGAAGAGATACTACAATGGGCCGCAATCAACCTACCCCAAGAAACCATCCTGCTATCAACATCCTCTGTAGTTATATTCCTCCAGGAAATAACTCGCCTATAATAGAAGAGATACTACAATGGGCCGCAATCAACCTACCCCAAACACCATCCTGCTATCAACATCCTCTGTAGTTATATTCCTCCAGGAAATAACTCACCTATAATAGAAGAGATACTACAATGGGCCGCAATCAACCTACCCCAAACACCATCCTGCTATCAACATCCTCTGTAGTTATATTCCCCCAGGAAATAACTCACCTATAATAGAAGAGATACTACAATGGCCACAATCAACCTACCCCAAGAAACCATCCTGCTATCAACATCCTCTGTAGTTATATTCATCCAGGAAATAACTCACCTATAATAGAAGAGATGCTACAATGGGCCACAATCAACCTACCCAAGAAACCATCCTGCTATCAACATCCTCTGTAGTTATATTCCTGCAGGAAATAATTCACCTATAATAGAAGAGATACTACAATGGGCCACAATCAACCTACCCAGAGAAACCATCCTGCCATCAACATCCTCTGTAGTTATATTCATCCAGGAACTAACTCACCTATAATAGAAGAGATACTACAATGGGCCAGAATCAACCTACCCCAAGAAACCATCCTGCTATCAACATCCTCTGCAGTTTTATTCCTCCAGGAAATAACTCACCTATAATAGAAGAGATACTACAATGGGCCACAATCAACCTACCCCAAGAAACCATCCTGCTATCAACATCCTCTGTAGTTATATTCCACCAGGAAATAACTTACTTATAATAGAAGAGATACTACAATGGGCCATAATCAACCTACCCCAAGAAACCATCCTGCTATCAACATCCTCTGTAGTTATATTCCTGCAGGAAATAACTCACCTATAACAGAAGAGTTACTACAATGGGCCACAATCAACCTACCCCAAAGATACCATCCTGCTAGGCGACCTAAACTTAGACTGGCTAACCTGCAACTCCAACAACCCGTCAAACCATATTAACTTATTTGGATTCTCAAAACTAATCCAAGAGCCCACCAGAGTAGACAAATATAATCCAGTAGAACCTCCATTCTAGACTGGACACTAGTTAATATCCCCACAGCAAGAAGAACCATTTACCACGTCATCTGCCTTGCTCTATTGGTACATTTTTAGGGTATATTAATTATCTTAGATATTGTCAGGAATATAGTGAAGCTTAGTCTAGATATTGGGCTGGATTCATGAATCCTCCGTGTAAGACTTAATATGTCTTACTCGGAAGCTGCAGTTGAACGGTATGATGTCAGCATGCCATGAATATTCATGAGGGCACGCTGACTCATCCGTAACTCTTACATGGACTGAGTAGGCAAGCAGGGGGCGTGTCCGACTGCCGAGCAGTCTAAAAGTCCACGCCCTTGCAAGGTTTTAAAAAGCATAATGTCAACAGACAAGAGCGTGTCCACTCAAATGTACTTGGACCCAACACCACACTCCCTGACACCGTAAACCCCCATCAGAGTTATAAAACGGAAAAAATAATTTTTTTTAAATCCATGATATAGCTGCCCGTATTTGCGCTTGTTTGCACGGGTGTGCCCATTGCTTAACCACAGTTAGCAATTGTGACATTGAAGAGCAGATAAGAACTACTTATACAAATTAATCCAAATAGCAATAGTGTAATGGTAGAGCGTATGCACAAAGAGAAGACATTCATGGTTCGAGTCCCATGACTCCCCTTCTTATTTCTGTTTTAAATCAGTATTTGAAATAATACCAGACAAATATGATTAAAATTTTATTAAAAGCAGTGACATGGCCAATGTATCAGTGAACAAAATATATATTTTAAAAGACCCAGATATATAATATCCTGACGTTAAGCAACATTTTCCACAGCTAAACAGAGGTGCCCATAGTTTAATAGTGCTTCACCCAGCTAAACAGAGTTGCCCATAGTTTAATAGCGCTTCACCCAGCTAAACAGAGTTGCCCATAGTATAATAGTGCTTTACCCAGCGCAATAGAGTTGCCCAACATTTTAAAACGCTTTACCCAGCGCAATGTGTTTGCGCGGACGTGTGCGCCACACCAATCAGGTCACTGTAGGGCACAGGGGAACAACGTAGAGCTAAGTTGCTTAAACACAGCCACACCACCTAGCCTGTCTAGACAGTATTAAAATAAAAGAATGACAAGGTTTGAACCCAGGACCCTTTGCATCGTAATAAAAGTACAGAACCACTAAGCCATGACAACATAGGGGCAACAGCCACTATTAACATACATAAATCTAGGAATGGTAGTTTAACCATTACTAAGCAGGTCTGCAGTCAGCCGAGAATTTTACAAAACGGCCAATCACAAAAAAGTGCAGGAAATGCGGCATATTTAAGCCCCACAGGCGGGAATACACACCATAACTGATTGTAGCTCATATCTGCAGTCAAAATGTCTGGTGTTGGAGAGGGAGTGCGCTTCTGAGCGCAGAGATGGGGCACTGAGGAGTCCAAATACATGGTTTGGCTCCTAGTCCACCGTCATGAGGCAAGACTCCTGCAGGGCCAGTTCCAAGGGATGGAGTACAAGGCAGAGGCTTGGAACCAGTTAGCTCGTGACCTCACCAGTGTCACAGGCATTCCCCGGATTGGTGAGCAGGTCCGTCACCACCATGCAGACCTGAAGAGACGAAAGGAGGACCGCCTGAACCAGTGGATACAGGAGGCCTGTGGGATGCAGGATGCCCCACAACTGAGAATGTAGCCATGGAATGCAGTATGTAAGTATTTAAAATGGAGTATGTATAATGGATAGGAATGTCTCAATATCCCTTCATTTACTTTACAGCTGCAGGTGACCATGTTACGAATCAGCAAGCCCATGCTGATAGGCTGCTAAGGCTGCACCACCAGGCAGGTTAGTGATTATTCTGCATGTATTGTTATATAAAATATGGGAGAGAGCATGAAAGAAAGTTTTGTAGTCCAATAATACAGCCATAAAATGGACTGAATAAGTCCTCTGCATGTACTGTCAGATAAAAATGTTAGAGAGGCAGAAAAAGAGTGTAGTAACCCATTAAGAAAGGTAACAAATCTCTGGAATAATATCTCTGCAGGCACTGTCATTTAAAATAATATGTGAGTGAGCCTGAAAAAAGAGTGTGCTAACCTATTAATAAAGGTATAATATGTCGTGAACATGTCTGCCATATATACCGTTAAAACAAATAAAGGAGTGAGCCTGTGTAAGTGTGTAATGTCATTAATAAAGGTCTAAAACCCAGAGTGTGTCTGTTTCACTTAGTATGAAATGTTGTTGTACCCTTGCATTATACAAATAGTAATGTGTTAGAAAGTGCTGGCAACCCAGAGTTCTGCAGTCCCATCTAAAGTGGGTGATGGAAGTGCTAGTAGCTGTGAAGTAAATATACAGTCCTCAACAGTCAGTTACTGGCTGGCATGCATAAGTAAATCTGGCACACGAGTAGCATGCGAATATGTTCCCCAGAAATGTAAGTGTGCTTCAATAAATGCAGGGTTCTGTACAATTAGAAGTGAAAATGTCATGTGAAAATATCCAGATATGTAGATAAAGAAATATAAATGCAACCATGAAATATGTAGCAGTAACATCTGCATCCTGGACAGTTAGTATGTGAGATATAGGTCAAGTATATATTGAACTAGCCAAACCCATTACACAACCTAATGCATGGTGGCAAGTGTAATAATACATGTAGGGAATATACACATCCAGTCACTAGGAATGTAGTGTATAGTAAAAGTGTTTATAAGATGTTAATGGAGGTTTTTCTCTACACCCTACTGTTTGTGCATAAACCATGCAATTCCACACCTCAATGGGTATGTGTAATCTTAAATATTTGTTGGGATATATGTCCTATTGTTCCATAAATACTTGCACTCATGTTGATGATGTGCCTTGTTCAAACACCATGTTCATGGTGGCCTGTTGCTACCAATCATCCCTGCATGTGGTTGGAATAACCACTGTTGTTCAATATATGCATGTGTTATGTTTGCTGTTCAACTGTTGGAACTGTGGCGTGTTGGGTTAATGGGAATATTACTGCATGCTGTTACAACTAATCTGGAATGCTGTTTTTTATGTTGTAATGAAACAACCAAATCACAGAATGTATGGGAAGGCCGGTCCCAGCGGACCCATCTGTCCCTCCTCAGTTGGCGAGTGCACCTGGCACCAGTGGCTCTGGTGCCAAGCCGGACTCCCCTCCTCCGTTGGTCCTGTGCCACCTTCGGGTGGAAGCACAGCAGGGGATGGGGCTCATCCCCCATGTGCAAGCGTGGGCGAAGAAGGGCCACCCATCACCCTTCAAAGGTTCCGGGCTGTGGTGCATAGGGAGATCCAGCGTTTAGTCGCTGATCCCCTACGCCAGCTTGAGGTGAGAGTGGCGCGTCTCACGGGTGAGCCTGCCTGTCCTACTCAGCCCCCAGCACAGTCACCCCCAGGGCTGTGAAGGTGCAGTGGTGACTGCCCATGGGTGGGGATCTCAGTCCCACTATTACCATTTGTGGGCTCATGGGCTTGCGATTTCCAAACAAGCTTCCCCTTCAATTGTGTTCACCCACCCCATGAGTCAAAGTCCACCCCTGTATGCGTCTTGTTTGTCTTGTCTGTTTACCTCCCCAACCTACCTCCCCAAATATACCTATTTCCCCTACCTCACTTACCACTCTCACCTGAAAAAAAAAATAAAATAAAATAAAAAAAAGGACAATCTGTACGTGTAAAAAAATTACGCCCCATACATAGCTTCCCATTTTACACACAAGTCCATAGGACATGGAAACTGATAATTCTAATTGGCAGTGCAACAAACTATGTTGTCCTCACCCCTCTCTCAGGGGTGGAAGGTCTCAAAACTCACTCCAAATTTTCAACATATGCACAGCTGTTGCTGTTAAAGAAATGGACAGCTATGGGCCTTCCCTACACCCTTCCTGCACATCCTGAGCTTGTTTTCCTACTGTCTGTCCCAATCTGTGCCCCCTTTTTTCACCACTTTCCTATCTCCCCATTTTCTTTTCTTTAAAAGAAATTAGTGTGGGGGTTAGCAGGAGTAAGCACTTTTAAGCAGTAGTTAGTGGGAGTGTGCGAGTGTGAGCTTGTGTGCGCTTAGCTAAGCATTGCTAACCACTCTGTATGACAAGGCCCTTGTATTGCTCAGCAGCAAAATAAAAATACCCTTGTCAGTCTCAAACCTGGGACCTTGGACTCACCAGTCTGCATGAAGTACCACTAAACCACAGCAGATATACAATAACTTAGTGCTGAAAGCAATTTATCATACATTACCATGAGTGAATGTAAAGGGAAAATAGGAATGGCATAACACAAATCTTGTTCTGTGGGCCTTAACCAGCAGGTGTTGTTAAATTGCATGACATGACTGTGAAAAGAGAATCAGCCATGCTAGTAGGGAATAAGGTTACAGTAGCAGCTTACAAACCCCACAAAGTATCAGAGCAGGATACACACTGGCATATAGGTTCATAGGTTCATACTAGGCTATCTGCCCTAGGGCATTTATAAGCCTAGCCCAATGTTTTTGTGGCTTTCACCACCCCTTAAGTTTGAAGGATACTATGCCCATTATTTTGGCGTGCCTCTGTCCAGCAGTGACACTGAGGTGATCCCTGGGGTAAACCTGTGATCTCCCATCCATTGGTCAAGATTTCTCTTGAACAAAGCCAGCGAGGTGCTCTGCCTCACATGTACCGGGATTTTGTTCCACAGCATAGAGAGTCTCTGGGTGATGAATCTGTCCCTCCAGCACATCCTATTTATAACCGTGTTAAGGTTTAAGTCTCTTGCTCTTGTAGTTCTGATGGATTTGGATTTTTTGAGGTGGAGCATGTTCATTAATCCCAGGTTGGACATGGCCTTGTATGTCAGGCACAGGTCACCTCTGAGCAGACGGTATGCGACTGAATAGAGCTGGAGTTCCTTCAGTCGGGCAGCATAAGACATATTTTTGAGACCCTTTATCCTTTTGGTGAGGAACTTTTGGGGCCTTTCCAATTGCTGCAGGTGTCGGGTAAGATACATTCCGAATGGGGCATTGTACTCTATCATTGGTCTGATGAGTGATGAGTACAGGGGAACAATGACCTCCCTTGATCTAGATGTGAATCCCTTCATGATCAGGTGGGCAATATAGAAGGTCTTCCTAACTACTTTGGCAACGTGAGTGTCAAACGAAAGGTTACTGTCAACCTGGGTCCCCAGATCCCTGATAACCTCTTCTGTGCTTAGTGGATTGCCACCTATATGGTAGCTAGGGCTAACCTTGTTTTTCCCGAAGGGTATGACTATGCATTTTTTGGCGTTTAACTTTAGGCCATGGCTCTGGCACCAGTTATCCGTTTCTATGATACCCTTCTGAAGGATATCTGTGTCTGATGTGTTTTCAACTATGGCGCCCAGCTTGCAGTCATCTGCAAACTTTGTCAGCCATAATCCTCCTGTGTTTGCCTGTACTTCTGAAAAGTAGATGCCGAACAAGAGGGGGCCCAGAACTGAGCCCTGTGGGACACCACTTGTGACCGGCTTGGAGTCTGACATGGCGTCAGCAACTCTGACCCTGTGGGTTCTGTCACTTAGCCAGTTTGCAACCCATCTTGTGACGTATGGGTTCACATTTAAGCTGGTGAGTTTTTCAATGATACCCGAGTGGGGTATTGTGTCAAAAGCTTTTGCAAGGTCAAGGTAGGCTGTGTGGACTGCCTTGCCCTCAACAATGGCCTTGGTGACTGTTTCGAAAAAGTCAACCAAGTTTAAAAGGCATGATCTGCCCTTGACAAAGCCAAACTGGGTTGGATCCAATGTCTGTAAGTCCCCTATGTCTTTATTTATGAGTTCCATTATGATCCTCTCCATAGCTTTGCAGACCAGGCTTGTTAAGCTGATGGGGCGGTAATTTCTAGGGTCAGTGGAGGCACCGCCTTTGTGAAGTGGGACCACAATTGCCGTACGCCACTCCTTGGGAACGTATCCTGAGGTGAGGCTAAGATTAAACAGCTGCCCTAACTGCGGGTTTAATTCCTCATTGAGTTCATGGAGCACACAACCGGGGACACCATCTGGTCCCATAGATGCTGTGTTTTTTGCCTTGGAGAGAGCAGTTTTCACCTCAGCATTTGAGATGTTTGGGGGGCTACAATCCGCTGGTATAGATATCTCTCCTTTTGGGGGGGGGGAGATATTTGCACTGAACCTGTCAGCCAGTATGTTGGCAATGTCTGTTGGTTCAGTGATTTTTACATCATTTTGAACTAATTCTGAGCATATCTGGGAGTAGGACCCAGGTTCCTAACATAGCTAAAAAAAGCCTTATGATTGTCTTTTGAGTCCTTAGTGACTTTTCTCTCAAAATTTGCCTTGGATGATTTTATGAGTGATCGTAGTTTTTTACTTATAATGATCAGGGGTGTCTTCCCTTTTAAGGATTTTGCTCTATCTTGTAGTAGCTTTCTCCTTTTATTGTAGAGCTTGTTTATGGCTGGGGTCCACCAGGCTGGGCGCCTGCCTTTGGTGCAAAGAGTCTTTGTTTTGTTTGGGATTGCCTGATCCATGCAGTCCTGGAGGTGCTGGTAGAAGGCATTTGTAAGTGATTCAGCGGCTTGAGTTATGGTTTCCGCTGGCTCGGGGGCCTTGAAAGAAACCACACCAGTCTTAAGAAGTGTGAAGTCGGCTTTTGAGAAGTTCTTCACTGTGGTCTTTTTTATCTGGGGTGGGGGCGGGATGTGGACTTCCAGTGAGATTATTTTATGATCTGATCTCACCAATGAGGGGTATACTTCCGGTGTTGAACATTGTGTCCCAATGTTCGTGATGATGAGATCTAGTATGTTTTCTCCTCTTGTGGGGATGGTGACTAGTTGTTCCATGGCATTAGAGTTTATGAACTCTAGGAACCTTTGGGCTAGAGTGTTGGGGCTTGAGTAATGATCCCAGTCTATATTTGGATAGTTGAAATCACCTAATATGATGGTGTTTGGAGATACATTAATCCCCTTCAGTGTTTTCAGGAAAGCTGTGTGAGGTTCCGGAGTTTGAGAGGGTGGCCTGTAACATGCTACAAATTGCAGAGCAGTCTTGCCTATGGTTAATTGCACCTGGATGGTCTCCGATGCCTCGTGCGTTGCCACCAACCTGGAGGTGTGGGCATCCTTGATGAATATGGATACCCCTCCTCCTTTCTTGGTGTGGTCTGGATTTTGGGGCCGGAACGCATGATATGAGGTAAAACCTGATAGTGCTGGGGTGCTCTCAGGAGCCTTGAACCAGGTTTCAGTCACAGCACAGACATCGATGTTCTCCATACTGAGAAGGGCTTCGAGTGCGTGCATCTTGAGGTTGAGACTTCTGGCATTGAGCAGCATTACCCTTAGTTTTTTTTCTTTTTTGTGTTCTAGGGTGGTAGGTTTAGAATTTGAGCCTTGCCTAAAAAAGGCACTATGGGGGTGGCAAGAGCCTTTGCCAATATCCGGAAGCCTAGGGGTGACAGGTGCAAGCCGTCCCTTGCAAAGCAGCGTGGCTTGTCCAGCATGTCATCCCAGGCAGACAGACATTGGATCCCCTTTGAATGACACCAGAGATTAAGCCAATTATTAAAGCTGATCATCTTGTCTCTGTATTGTGGCATTATTCTTGGTGAAGGTAGGATACTGCTCAAGGTCAGGGTCATACCTGCCTGGGCTACATAATCAGAGAGCTCCTCTATGTCTCTTTTCATGTAGTCCAGGGAGGTACGTCTCAGGTCATTCACACCAGCATGGACAATGACTGAGTCATACTTGTACCTGCTGTTGAGTGACCTGAGTGCTTGCGTTATGTGGCGGTTTCTTGCACCCGACAGGCATCTTACTGTGACCTTCTCCTTACTCAGTTTGGTGAGTGGGATGTCAGTGTGACTGACTATGGAGTCACCTATGACGAGTGTGTCTGGCATTGCGTTTGGCCTTAAGGGCTGTGACTGTTTGGCACACTGACTTTGTGGTCTATCTTTTGCATGTGTTGTGTCCTGAGGTGGCAGTTGTTTGGGTGACTGCTTTGGTGGCTTCTGCTGTTTTGGTAGATTTTTGGTCAGAGCCTCCAAGTATGTCTTTGTGTGTTTATGTGTATGATTTGAAGTTGTGATAGTACTATGTGAGACTGGGTTTGTGGTGTGTGTGGTTACCTTCTCCTCCTGTCTGGTCTTGCCAGTCCTATGTTGAGAGAGCTCAGCCACCAGTTTGGCTATATAGTTGCATCTCTCGCATGTATTTGTGTTTTGTGGGAGAAGGAGAGGGTTGTCTGTGTACATGAGGCAATTGTAACATTGCCTCAATATTCCCAGATTCACCAGCTGAGCAGGAGAGGACGCTAGCAACTGACCCCTCGCCATGCTAGAAGGAAAAGACAAAAACTTTATGTAATTGAATTTGAAAAGACTTCGAGGGATGTGGGTGATCGAAAAAGGGGTTTTAGGCTGGTGGGGTACTATGTATAATAAAAAGTGCTATATCAGAGTAAAAAGTACTTTAGGAGCAAGTGCTAAGCTTTCCAGATAGAGAATAGTCTACTTAGGAATCAAGTAGAGCTGAACTTTTCAGGTAGAGAATAGGCTGGTTAGATTAGAAGTAGAGTTCAAGAAGAGCTGTTCTAAGGCAAAAAATGAAGAGTGGACTTTAGGTAGCCTGAATAGTTTAACCTTAATTAACCACAGCTGCTCTTGTGTGCTCCTGTGGCAACTCCGTGCGAAATCGTGCTAAAGCGCGCTAAAGCGTGCTTTATAGCAGGGGGCTGGAAAAGGCAGGAAATGACCCAAAATGGCCAATGAATTACAAGTTACTGTCTTAAACTACTCCTCTGAGGACAAACAGGCAGCTCAGTACTCCCCACTCCCACTGGTGAGTAAAGAAACTTCCCCCTGACCAAACCAAGAAAATGGAGAAGTACAGGAACCGACACAAAGCCCAGGGATCAGAAAAATCTGATCACTGGAACAAACTACCAGGAAAGTTAGGAGAACAAGAATATTTTTTTGTTTTTTTTTTTTTCAAATTTTTTTCACAGACAGAACAGAAAACACAATAAATGCTTTGCTTTTCGATTAAATGCTATCAAAAGCTAGTACACGTGAGTGTATTAGCCTGTAGTTTAACTTTTAAGCAAACTTAAACTGAGAAGTGCAACCAACAATTAAAGCTTATAAAAACAGGAAAAACAGGTAATACCACTATAAAATAGACAGAAGCAGTCATCAAAAGACACAAATCGTCGAAAAATGCAAGAAAAAATACTTAAAATCTGGAAAGTTGCTTTTTCTGGTCTCTGCTGCTCTAGGAACTCTGCATAGCATAGGTCACAGGCCAGACCTCCCAACAGTGACTGCTCTACAGTGATGACCCTGATTAGTAAACAAAAGTTAGCTGTGCCCCTCTGACTCCCTGTGAAATGTACTAACAGTAGGCAGAAAGGTGCTGAATCTCACTTAATAACAAATGTCAATAAGCGAGAGTAGACACCACTTGCACGTCAAAAAAGGTGTAGTAATAGAAATAGTCTGAATCACCCAAAGTCTGAACTGAAAAATGTCAGAACTATATCACAGGTGTATCCCAGTTATATGTACATTTGCCTGAGGCTGTTCAAATATAGACGTGAGAGTATCTGAGGCCTGGAAGAGTCAGAAACACACAGGCATATCAGCTTGTCTGCTGTTACACACTCTGCAAATAGCTGTAGAATGAATTCCACAAGCATGCACTTATGTAGAAGTACAACACAGAAATAGCAAAAGATGTAGCCATGTACTGCTAGCAACCACCTGTGACAATGCCATTCTTCAGGTGCTGAAAAGACTGCTGTGGTGCACAGTCAAAGAATACTAGCCTGACCTCTGTCTACCATCTGGATATGTCCACAGTTGAGAGCTACTCAGACAGACTACAAGCCTTCATAGACTTACAGGTACACAGCAACTCTGCATGTTCAGCAAGATAAACATCACACGATAATAAATAATGCACACTGCAGTTCTGCACCCCTACCCAAAGGTACTATATACCCGTGTAGTCAGGAACAACCAAGGGTGTATGTAGGCATACACAGTACAGAAATATGTCCAGTCATCCTGAGCAGACTGTGCTAATGCCAACACAAACCACAAACTGTTCAGATGTGAGTAACGTACTAATGACAGTATAGCTGTTCACAAACAGTGCATGTGCCTGATATTCATAATTGGTAGTACAACATACTTAGATGTCCTCACCACTCTCTCATGGGTGGAAGGTTTCAAATATCCCACCTAATGTATTGCATATGCACAGCTGTTGCTGATAAAGAAATGGGCAGCTATGGACCTTCTCCACACCCATCGTGTACATCCCAAGCTAGTTTCCCTACTGTCTTCCCCTCTTTGAGCACCCTTTATCACCATAGTCCTATCTCCCCATTTACTTTTCTGTCAAAGACATGAGCACGGGGGTTAGCGGGAGTGAGCACTTGTAAACAGTAGTCAGCGGGTTTGCACCAGTGTGCGCATGTGTGCACCTAGCTTAGCATTGCTAAGATATGATAAGCTCCGCCAAGCTTAGCTTACTATTGCTAACATAAAATAAGCTAAGCTAAGCTTAGCTTAGTATTGCTAAAATACAATAAGCTAAGGTAAGCGTTGCTTAGCATCACTAAGCATTGCTTAGCATCACGCAAACCCACGCCAACTCGCTTACAACTGCTTAAAAGTGCCTTTGTCACTCTGTATGACAAGGCCCTTGTATTGCTCAGCAGCAAAATAAAATACCCTTGTCAGTCTCAAACCCCACACCTTGGACTCACCCGTCTGCATGATGTACCACTAAGCCACAGCAAATACACAATAACTTGGTGCTGAAAGAAATATAACATGCATTACAAGGAGTGCATGTAAAGGGAAAATAGGAAAGCCATAGGAATACATTGCAATAAAGAAATATGACATGCATTACAAGGACTGAATGTAAAGGGAAAATAGGAAAGCCATAGGAATACACTGCAATAACTACTGTTGTATGCCAGTTAATTCCCTAATTCCAAAAAAAGTACATACTCCCATGTATCCAGTGTTAGCATTAGGAGGTGTGTGTAAACTTACACACTGAGAAGAGTGTAGTTGAAAAAGCAACAGTCAGGTTTCAGTACAACATGCATTTCACTGGCTACAACCCAGCTTCAGATATGAGAGATATACCAACCTTGTGACTGACACAACAGTGTCCACAGCAAACAAGCATGATCCCCACCTTGCAAAACTGAAAGACCTATGCCTACCTAACCTATCATTTTATAGCAGTGTCCTGAAATCACAGTGAGAACTGCAATTACCACACAGCAGGCTGCATGCAAATAATAAATGGTGGGCACCAGTTGGTGCAGTGTCCATCACATGCACATGTGCAGATACCTACAAAAGCAGCCTGTACTTGCTGTCCACACATGCAATAATATAATTGCAGCAACTGGAGAGAGAGAGAGGGAGCGAGAGAGACAGACAGACAGACAGAGACAGACAAACAGTTGGAGAGACCAACCCAAAAAAAAAAAAAAAACAGAGGCGGTTGGAGACACCAACCTAAACAAATAAAAAAAAAAACCCATCAACAGGTACAACAGACTGAGGTGAGAAATACAAAGGTAAGGCATGTAACACAGATGTATTTGCTGGCATCTGAATGATGTGTCTGAAGGGTACTCTACATTCTGTGAACACTCCTTATGTGGTAGCAGTCCGTATCTATATGTATATGCAGATGTGCATAGGGCAAGGGACATACTGCAACTGTTAGTGAAGGCTGGACATATATATGTATTTGAAGGTTGCTATTTGCACATATATATGTAGGTTGTAGTGTGTGGCATTCAAAACAGCAAGCGGTGCAGGTATATGTCATGTGGTGGTTAAATGCTGTGGGACTGAGTTACAGTCAGTGAGGGCTGCTACAGCTATACGGCCTGAGGACAGCGAAATGCATTCTGCACAACACTGTGCAATATTATTACATAATCGTATGTCTCACAACTGTTCCGTAATTGATATTCCCACCATGAAAGGTGGCAGTATATCTGCATATATGTGCATGTATATGTACAACAGTGGCTGTTTACAAGTATGTGTGTGTGTACATATATATATATATATATATATATATATATATATATATATACACACGCACACATATATATAGATATATATATATGTATATATACATATATATATGTATATATACATATATATTTGTAAATATACATATATATATGTATATATATATGCATATATACATACAGATATATATATATATATATATATATATATATATAGATATATATATATATATATATATATATATATATATATATATATATATATATATATATATATATATATAGATATACATATATAGAAATATATATATATAGAGATATATAGATATATATGGATATCTATGGATATATATATATATATATATATATATATATATATATATATATATATATATACATACATATATGTATATAGATATATATATATATAGATATGTATATATAGTGATATATATATACATATATGTATAGATATATATATATATATATATATATATATATATATATATATATATATATATAGTGAGAGAGGGCAACACAGGGTCAGATGTATTGCAACAGATGCTTGGTGACCAAGGCATGGACTGAACACCAGTGTTGATACTGCAGTGCCATACCCCATTCGAAAACATTTTACCCACTAACTACCAGATAGGTGGTTGCCTGACTAACACTGAAGGTGTCAGAAGGGAACATGTGACACAGGTGAACAGTAGCCTCCCCTTTAATATTCACAGTGCCACACTAGTCTTGTAATCTGTCTACGTGGTACATGTAATCACAAACGATGTGTCATGTACGGAAATATAGGTCAGTGTTCCCCTGTACTCATCACAATGCCCCATGTGGTATGTACCTCACATGACAACTACAGCAAATGGAAAGGCCGCAGACATACCTCACAAAGGGTAATACTGCCCGGAAACACATACCCTATGCAGACTGACTCACATAACCACAGCTAGAGTGCGTTGTAAACTGGCCACCCAGAGGTTACCTCTGCCAAACATACAGAGGTATGCCACACCCATAACAGTCAGACAACCACCATGTCAATACCTCACAATCCCACCTGGCTACACGGCCTAGGTCCCTAGTCCCCGCAACCTCACTAAACAGCACATGCTGGAGGGATAGACTCCTATTGGCAAATATGCCATACTCTGGAGTAAACCACCCAGCATGAACAAACAAGGCTCCTCAGTAGCAGATGTCAGACATACCCCTGATGATTGTCTGGGGGATAGGTAACATGCTCTGGGAATCACCTCTGTGTATCCGGTTGACAGGAGGAAGTGAAATCTAATTACATGTGTGTCACAGGCCAGGGTAGCATATGGCTAGGTTGCTGTAGGCCCCAGGGACAATAGCGTATTACCTACTTATGCCACAATGCACACAGACATGTACACAGTGCAATACCTGCTATATGAGGTGGAATGAGTGTGACAGTGAATGTGTGCAAGGTCTGTGACGCTGTGATAGCTAGGTGTGAGGTTGTTTCTGTCATTGTCGTTTGTGTCCTAAGTGTGAGGCCAATGAAAGATGTGTCAGTTATTGGGATGCAGACATAGTAGGATGGTATATGTTGTGACGTAGTTCCTTGTGTACGACTGTGGTGTCCCATCATAGGCTGAAGCAATACATGTATGCTCAGTAAGTGGTACTGCTGGTGAATCCAGCCGACATTTGAACTGTTGTCCCACCTGAAGCTGTAGGCCTAAACAGCACAGTATGGTGTATGTTCACATTCCCTGTTAACACTGTCTTGTGTGTTTCCTGCAGTTTTTACAGATTACATTCCTCAGGCATAGGTATCTGTAAGTAGGGGCACACAGTACTGTAAGGTACATAGCAAATGCTCATCTATGTTAGCATACATTTATGTGTTGTATGAATGTCTGATGTGTGTGTAATGATGCCTGTACCATGTCCGCAATCACATGTGTGATGCAGGGTTTGCGTGTGTACCTAGCAACATGTATACTCTGTTACAGCAGTATGCCAGCTATATTAACAACTGTGCACATATGTTAGGTAGGGGTATGGCATCAATGACTAGGGTGGGCTACTGGTTATACTGTAACTGTACTTCACATTCATTGCAATGGATGACATATTTCTGCATGCTTAGCTTGATATGTACCCCCCTGGCAAGGCTGTGCATTGGATCCCAAACAGTGAGCCGAGTACTGGTGTATACTGGTGTGTCATATGGAGTGTGGCAGGCACTGTCAGCCAGTTGTGGGCTGAGCACTGATATGTGGTATTGAATGTGTGTATCCTCTGACAGATGAACAGATGCTATATATGGCAGTTAACTGATATCTGTACTGTATAATCTTAAGTGTGCCACATGACTTGCTCACACATATCGATTACTTGCCTTCCAGGCCTATGGATCATCACAGCAACCCCTGCTACACAGCTGCAGAGGAACAGGAAATCCACCACAGCCTGGTTCAGCACTATACCCTGCTGTTTTCAAGGGCCAGCCAGCACCAGCAGGAGCATACTGCACTGTGGCAAGAACTTGTTCGTCGGGTAAACGATATAGGCATGCATAACCAGACATATGAGCATGTACGCCATCACTGCAGTGATTTAGTTAGACATGTCCGGTGGCGTGTGTGTGATATCCACAGACAACAGCCTGCCACAGGTGGTGGGGTGGCCATACATCACCCCCTTACCAGAGTGGAGGAACTGCTGCTAAGTGTGGTGGCTCCTGGCCTACAGCAACAACAACATCACATGTGTCGTCATTGAGGCCGGAGCCACCCAGCATAGTGACGTGGAGCATGCAGGTAACATGCCCTAGCTGTAGACTACTGTTACCTTTATT
Source organism: Protopterus annectens (assembly GCF_019279795.1). Lineage (NCBI taxonomy): Eukaryota > Metazoa > Chordata > Ceratodontiformes > Protopteridae > Protopterus > Protopterus annectens. The sequence goes on from NC_056743.1 coordinate 1,730,419,480, forward strand.
GTTAGATTATGCATGTGTGAGATGTGTACTGTGTTTAGCAGTTGTGCTGCCTATTGTGTGCAATACTGATAATTTGAATAGTATCTGTACACCTATGCCTGTTATTCTACTGTAGTTTAGCACACTCACAGTAGCAATGCCACAGTTGTGGCCACTGACAAACTGTGTCATATTCTTGCAGGTCCCTCTGGTGTGACAGCAGGGCAGACGTTACATGCTGGTGAGTGTGTTAACACTTTAAACTTGGTATTGAACTGTGCATGTCATAGGTGAGGTGTAGGCCATGTACACATAACATACCTACACATAATGCATGCTGTGAATGTTTGCTGTGAGATGTGAAACATCTCAGTAATGTCAGTAGCTGCCTCAATCACATGCAATGCACAGAGCATCAGACACAAATGTGGCAACACTGTACTGCACATTGGATAGGCATAGCTGACACACATGTACACAACATAACACGTTTGTCATACGCAGTACACCTCAACATGCTACACATAGTGTAACCGGACACCCGCTGCCAGGTCATACTTCAGTATCCCACATGTCATCCACACACCACACATACCATACCTGAGGGGTAGGGGCCTAGCATGGGGCTGTGCAACACTCCTCAACACATAACACAGTCATGTTAGGCAATGCTCCCTATTGGACACCTCACACACCCTTGTGCAATGTGGCTGTGTAATTGTGAACTTAGCCACGGGTCTGCGGTTCATGTACAGCATGCTAGGCGGTGGTCTAGTACACTTTAGTGGCCTTGAGTGACCACATGATGCATGATGATGATGGCTAATGGTACTACAGCCCATACTGTTACAATGGCCATGCCCAGGATTGGTATCCCATCACGTATACATGCACCACTCATCCCGTGTGTGTACATAGCATGCATGTGCTACACCTGTGTCCACAATTATCTGCTACAGACACTGCAATCAGACATGGAAATCCATGTGACACACAAATAACACACACAGCCATGGTATGCATACCTGTGTGTGATGGTGCACAGGACATTGCAGAGCTTATAATACTTGCACAGAAATGTCCTTGTACACACTGTATTCCAGGGTGTAGGCAATCACTGAACATGTACACACATGCACCACAGCCATGTACACTGTCATTAACTATGGCTGTCTACACTCACACTGCATGGACTTGATCAACACTTATTCTGCATGCTGACACATGTGCGTGACTGTTTGCCTTGTGATACTGTCACCCACCTTCAACCAGTATTGAGTATAATTTGGATTTCTGTTGTGTGTGTGTATCTGCTGTAGTGAGGAATGTGCATGTGTTCCTGTGTGCATGTGTTCCTGTGTGCATGTGTGCATGTGTTCATGTGTGCATGTGTGCATGTGCAGACAGTAACGTGTGTTTCCTGTCTTCCTCTCACAGGTGCTGAGGTAGGGCTTGGCGAAAGCAGCAGGCGACCTAAAGCCACTGCAACGGATAGTGGTGATGATGACACATATATTTTGGCACAGGGATATTTGACAGGGTCTGTCGTTGGTTCATCAATCGACAGTACACAGCGTTCAACCCAATCTATGCGCACACTCATACTGCCATTACATCCCTCACCACCAATGGCCATAGGGGAGGGACAGCATACAGTTGGCATTGACCAGGAGAGGGTGGTACCCATGGCACGTGCATCCCCTCACAGCAGCCATAGCCATAGACCCAGAACGGTACCACATAGGCGGAGGTCCAGGGGTTCTCAGGGGAGCAACACTGGATGTATTGCCCCTGGCAGGCGTGCCCTCACAGGTCTTACGATGACCACTATGTTCAGGGCTGTAATGCAGGCTCAGGCACGTATGGAACGGTACTCCAGGCAGGGACTTAGGGCGCAGAGGGCACATAACACCGCTATCAATGACAGCATCCGTGACCTTGTCGGTGCCATCTGGACATACACCGAGGTCATTGATAGACATTGGGGGAAGACAATAGATGCCCTCCACAACATGTCTTCCTCAAGCGAGGACCATGCGGGACGGTTGCAACGTCAATGCGGACGCATGCCAGCAACAGCAACAGCTGGCAGTGGTCGTGGATGGCCCACAGCTCACAGCCGCTCCCGTAGTGGCAGTACCAGCCCCAGCAATGCTGGGGCTGGTCTGTCCATTGTCCATCCCAGTAGACCACGTGCACATGGATCTGGCCAGTCCCAGCAGGGATGTGGGTCCAGTCGTCATACCTCTTCCTCTGATGACAGTACCCAGTCAGGGTTGGTACCCAATACCATCTGTAGCACCCCTGCCAGGCACAGGTACTGTGTCCATGGCCAGAGACAGTGATCTGTACAGCCAAGCAGGTACAGTCTGTGGCTGTCCCACAAACCACCGTATATGGCAGCCACATGGTGGAGCTGTGTCCATGCAGACACACACACATTAAGCAAACAACTAGGGCTCACACATACACACAAACATTACATCAACACTGGCCCATGCTGTACTGTTGTCCCACACACACACACACACACACACACACACACACACACACACACACACACACACACACACACACACACACACACACACACAAACACACACACACACACACATAGACATGTCGATTGGATGGGTCAATGTCAGGCTCTGGCAAACAACAAAACACCCTGTGCATATGATGATACCTGTACCGCCTCCTGTTATCTGCATTATCGATGGAGGGACAGGCTAACATGGTGCTGATGCACAGAGTGACACTATAGCAGTGTAGCAATAATAGCGAGTTGTCAACAAGGAAGTCTAACTACATCCTTGTAGGTATATCTGAGCAGACATTATGCATCAACTCTGATTGAAAATGTAGCATTGTTTACACCACTGTTAGGTCTGAGTATGTATTATCCACCCATGTGCCACTTGGCTGATGTGTGATGTGTTGCCAGCATGTGTTAACGAGTGGACAGTACGTGTGTGATGTGTGCAGTACAGATTAGCAAGTGTACATCTGTGAACATGGTGGGTGTGCACTGTCTGGATGTACGTGCATAGTGGACACATGGGACGTGTGGCATACCCTGTCGTACACATTATTAACATCCCATTGCATCTTTCAATGGCCAGTATGCATTCTACTACAGTTATGTACTAACATGGGTAGATGTGTATGACATGGGTTGACACTATGCTGCGGGTGATACCGTTAATATCCGTCAATGATTTGCAGTCTGGTAGTATACACAACCTCAACAGCATGACTATAAGCAATCATTGGATGATGTCCTGACAAATGACACACAGTAGTAGGGAACCCAGTATCAATTGGATCCTTCCAGTGCTACACTATAACACTAACCAGTGGTGATGACCGCCACCCATTACTGTGACCACACCTGTGTGTCATATAGCCCCTTAGGTACATGCAGACACACTAGGGATGTGTCCATCCAAATCTGGGAATGCATGGAATGGCCTACAATGCATTCCCTGGATGGGACGCATATCCTACACAAGGGTATCATACAGACAGATACCTGTTGTGTGATACATGCTGTATAGCAGTAAGCCGACTATGGCATAGTCATCCTCATGTACTATACATACTATCCCATCAGTACCACACCGGTCGTAGCCCTCAACATATATGTCGGGTACCATTGTGCACATACAGACCCATGTTATGTCATGTGTCCCTTGGTATCCACATATCCATAGGTATTGTGGAGTCCGAAGGTGTATCACAGACATTAGAGGCCTAAATGCATATCCACAAGGCAGTCATACACCTATAAAGACTGTCCATTCTTGGCAGACTTTGTTGTGTATGACCATGTCTGACATATACCCCAGGCATATACCCTCACTCACACTACTCTTAAGTCACTGTCATGGGTGTGTGTGCCACAGATGACCTTGGCCACAGAACACAACAGTGGATGGCCATGTCACATACATACATATGTGACCCAAGATCTGAGTAGCAGCGGCACAACCTGTCAATGGAAACAAATGTATTCATGTAGTATGCAGGCTTCATACCTATGTAGTGATTGAGGGGACATGTACACATATATATTTGCCACGCAGATACCTGATGTCTGCAATGCACTTACTGTTGTCATCATACTATGTCATATCATAGTAAAAGCAAAACCCACACCGTGTTGACCAACAGTGACACACACACAGTCAGCATTGGCAGGATTCAAACCCCTACCTAACTATGTTATAATACTAGGGAGAGACACATTAACACGGTGAGCTATTTGCTTTACTGGTGGGTTGCTCTTCTCCTGCTGTATTTGCAGGATGGTGACATCATCAGACTTTCTAAAGAGGAATGTACCTATTTCAGTGCGTTTCCACAGTCTCCAAAAAGGGCACTCCTTTCAAAGACAATTGCACACATACACACACTCATTGTTTGCAGGATTCAAACCCTTACCTAACTATGTTATAATACATGAGAGAGATGCACTAACATGGCCCGCTATTTGCTTTACTCAATGGCTTCCCTTCTCCTGCAGTATTTATAGGATGGTGACATCATCATACTTTCCAAATAGTAATGTACCTCTTGTAGTGTGTTTTCACAGTCTCCAAAAAGGACACTGCTTTCAAAGACAGTTGCATACATACACATAACCCACACCATGTTGACCAACAGTGAGACACACACAGTCAGCATTTACAAGATTCAAATCCCTACCTAATTATGTTATGATACTAGGGAAAAACACATTAACACAGCGTGCTATTTGCTTTGTTGGCTGGTTTCCCTTCTCCTGCTGTATTTGTAGGATGGTGACATCATCAGACTTTCCAAAGAGGAATGTACCTCCTTTACTGAGTTTTCCCAGTCTCCAAAAAGGGAACACCTCTCAAAGGAAACTGCACACATACACACACACACTTTGCAGAATTCAAACCCCTACCTAACTATGTAATGATACTGGAAAGAGACGCATTAACACGGCACGCTATTTGCTTTACTGGCTGGTTTCCCTTCTCCTGCTGTATTTATAGGATGGTGACATCATCAGACTGGACATGGTGATGTGTGTACACTTTGTTTTATGCCATTCCAGGAATGGTCCATGTGGGTCAGCAGGAGTCAACAGCTTGAACATGACCTCATTATCCTTACCTTGTGTGATCTATCTGTGGACACATTTACATTCCGTCATATGTCAACACATATTTATGCACAGCGTCTTGGTTTTGTGGATACTACATGTGTCTGGGATGTTGATAAAGGGCTATTCAAAGTCTATCTGACACATGTGTAGATGTGTTCATTGATGTATGTCCTGGGTGGCTGCCTTGCAAACAATCTAGCATGTTTGGGAACCATGATCCGCACATGAACATACCACAGTTGGTAGGGTGGTGTGTGTGTCAGCTTCCAATAGCTCTGTTTATGACTGCAACCATGATGAACTCCATGACCTTGCAGATCAGACCTCATAGGCATACTGGACTTGACTTCCCATGGTGTGTTGTGCACCAACACTTGTGGGGAGTGCCATATGTAGCTGTGCCACATTCAACGATTCCACATCCTGTGTAGGGGGTGTGGCTCAGCTGACTGTTCAGGTGCATGATCTGTTTGTTCTGTAGTTTGTGCATGACACATATTGGGAATCAATGTATTCCACCTGCTGCCATGCTTTTGGCAATGGGGGTAGCTGCTCATCCATTCCACATGTGATATCTCTTGGTATGATGATGTGGACTATTGTCAGTGGGGGATAAGTATGTACATATGGACCTGTCTTGGCATTGACACTCATGTACAGTTGACCCTGACTCAGGACATATATGTGTGTACATTGATATTTCTGACATAGCTGAAGGAGGTGTCATGATTCAGTCTGGATTCCTTCTCAGCTCCTCTTTACAAAACACTAACGAACATGAGCAGTAATCCCTGTTATACTCTTTTACACACTTAACGCCCTACTGATCCTTTGTGATCCTTTGTGTATGTCATGATAATATCCTGGCATGTGCAGAGGTCAGTTTCGCATGTACTCTTCAGTCCAGCTGGTGGATATTATGATATTGACACAATGTCACATCTGCCTTATGTACACAGATAACCCTCTCCTCCTCCCGACAAACTCAGATATATGTGTGAGATGCACCTATATAAACATACAGGGAACTGAACTCTCTCGACCCATGACTGGCACAGTCCATCAGGTGGTGAAGGTAACCACACACACCACATATCAGTCTCACATATCCTCTAGCAACAGCACTGAAACCACATTAGCACAAAATGACATACTCAGATGCTGTAAATGTACTCTACCTAAGTAGCAGAGACCAACAAAGCAGACACACACACACCTGCTAACCCACTACAATACCCACATATCACTAAGTTCACAATGTCAGTGTGCCATACAGTCACTGCCCTTCGGGCTAAACAACACACCTAATACACTTGTAATAGGCGACACTTATGTTCAGACACACTGATGTACCAATCACCAGCCCTGATAAGAGAATAGTCACTTTGGGCTGTCTGTTGGGTGCCAGGATCTGCTGCATAACACAGACAGTCAGGTCACTCCAAAGCAAGTACAAGACTGGCACCATCATTGTCTGTGCTGGTGTGTGTAACCTCAGATGTTACTCCCTGGACCACATGACATGATACATGGAGGTACACTCTGATCATGTAGCCCAGGCCAGTATGACTCTGACCTTGTCTAGCATCTTACACCCACCAATTATGATGTCACAGTATACGGACACACATATCACATTTAACAGTTGGCTAACAAATTTGTTTCATTCATAGGGGATACAGTGTCTGTCAGCATATGGTGACATGATCATCATGCCACGTAGCTTCACTATGGACAGCTTGCACCTGTCACCCTTGAACTTTGGTATGCTGGCTAAGGCTCTTGCTACCACCAGAGTGCCTTTTTTAAGCAGTGCTCAGAAGACAAACCCACCTCCATAGACATTACAGGTTAAATGAAACTAAGGGTAATGCTGCTCAACAACAGTTGTGTTAACCTCATATTGTGGCCACTCAGAACTCTCCTCAGTATGGAGGAGAGCAATATCTGTGCACTGACAGACACCTGGTTCAGGCTCGCTTATGCACACCAGCACTACCAGGTTATGTTTCATACCATGCTGTCTGACAACAAGACTTGGAACAGACAACACAACTAGGGGGACTATCCATATACATCACAGATACACACACCTCCAGGTTAGTAGCACTGCACAAAGCATCACAGACCATACATATACAACTACCATTGTGCAATACTGCCTTTCAGTTTGTTGCCTGCTACAGAACACACTCTCAAACTCAGGAACCACACTCGGCTTTTGTGGGAACTATGGAGAATATGAAGGTCTCCACAGACACCATTATATTATGTGACTTCATATACACACATATTGACTGGGGATACTAGTCAAGCCCCAACAACCTCACCCAACAGTCACTACAATTTGTGGACTCATATGCTTTGGTACAACCAGTCAGCACAGCCACAAGGGGGAATACATATTGGACCTGCTCATCACCAACATGGGGACTCTATGTTCCACACCAGCGATATACCCCTCATTGGTAAGGTCAGAACATGCACGTATCTCACAGGACATGCATATACCCTCCACACACCCATCCTGGGTAATCTTGGTGAACTTCTCATGCGCCAACATCTCACTTCACCGAAGCAAGGTGGTATCCTTCAGAGATCCTGAGACAGTGGCATATACGGCTCACACTGCTGCATCCTTTACATACACATTCTATGGACACCTAGTGGACTGCATGGATTGTGCTATCCCAAATAACAATAAGAACCACTACTACAATGGCAAAGGACCTGTCTGGTAGACCCCAGCCATTAATAAGCTGTACAACATTAGGAGGATGCTACTACATGATAGAGCACAATTCCAGACTGGGAAGGCATCTGTAATCTGTACTAGCAGACAGCTACAATCACTCATGGACTTTTCTAAGGGTTGCTTCTACCAGACAATTGCACCTGACATGTAGGACTATCACACAGCCTTCTTCAGTTATGTCAGGAACCTGGGTGGACACTCACTGATATGCTGTGAGTTACTGCAAACTGACAAAACCTACCCTGAACCCACTGGCATTGCCTACATCCTGGCAAACAGGTTCAGTGCAGATATCTCCCACCCACCCCCCCTAAGGAGCAACTATCCATCCCAACAGAGTATAACCTCCCTGACATCACACAGTAACAGGTGAGTGCTGCCCTCCCCACAGCATACTTCACAGTTTCAGTGTGACCAGATGGTGTCCCAGCCTGCATCATACACGAGCATCATGACAAACGCAACCCTCACATTACATCACTGTTCAATATTGGAGTTACCACAGCATATGTACCCAAGGAATGGCGTACTGGGACAGTGATCTTGCTCCACAGAGTTGGTGCCACAACGGACCACCGACAATATCGCCCTATAAGCCTATGTAGCCTGTTCTGCAAAGCTATGGAACATATTGTCATAGGACTCCTACACATAGACATCGGGAACCTACAGACACTGTGTCCTACTCATTTCAGCATTGTTGTGGGCAGATCTTGCCTCTTGAATCTGTAGGTATTCTTTAAATGGCTAACAGGTCCATCGACATAGGGATGGCTATCCACACAGCCTACCTGAACCTTGCAAAATCATTCAACACAATAACCCACTGGGCCATTATGCATAGGCTCACCAGCATCAATTTGGACACATATCTCACACAATGGATTGATACCTAGATCAGGGATAGCACCCACATGGTCAGGATTGCAGGTGCCATGTCTGACTATACACCACTTACACATGGCATCCCACACAGCTTGGTCCTGGGATCTCTCTTGTTCAGTATATATTTGTCCTATGTACAGGCTATCACAGGGGGAATATGGCTGAACATGTTTGCACTTGACTGCGAACTGGGTGCCATGATCAACTCTCCAGCTGCCACATGCATAGACAATCAGGGTCTCACAGAGATGGATGACTGGTGCTTGAGCCATGGCCTACAGCTAAATGCAATTAGTTGCATAGTCATCCCCTTTGGGAGTAACAACATGCCTACACATTACCACATAGGTAGTACTCCATTACATATGGTAGGAGTTGTTAGGGGTTTGGGGACATCACTTGTTCGTACTGTCGCCTTTAACATTCACGTTGCCAAAGAGGTTGGACACACCTTCTATGTGTGCCACCTTATCCCATATGGTTTCACATCTAGATCGAGTGAGGTCATTGTGCCCCTATACTCATCACATCCATGCTTGGTTACAATGCCACATTTGGGGTGTACCTTACCTGACACCTGCAGCAACTGTACTGGCCACAAACGGTCCTCACCAAGCAGATCTAGGGACTCACACAGATGCCCTGCATAGTTCAGATGCAGTAACTCCAGCTCTACTCAGTCGTTTACCACCTACTTAGATATGATGTGTGCCTGTTGTTTACAGCTATACCCAAACCAGAATTACTGGACATGCTCCACCTCATGATATCCAACTCTCTTGGAGCTACACACTGCAGGGACGTATACCTCAGCACAGATGTTAATAGGACATTGTAGAGGGACAGATTCTTATCCCAGAGGCTCCACTCACTACAGAATGTAATCCCAGTTTCACATAGACAGAGCCACCCACTGACCACCTACTGGAGACATCTTGACGACTGTATGGGTGATTGTATATTTACCCCTAGGATATCTTCTGTGTCCCTTCTAGACAGAGGCACACTAGCATAAATATACATGGGCTATCTTGTGTGACCTACTATTCACGTACACATTGTAGTAATCTGACAGGGTTGCGAATGCCAAACACACTCTGGCTAGGCCTGTACATGCCCTAGGGCAGATAGCCTAGTATTGACCTCTGAACCTATGCTAATGTTCAAGATGCACAATGTTTATTACTGATACTGTTTGCAGGTCTTTATCATGTTTGCTTTACCAGTTTCCATGAAGAACTTCAGTATCTGCAGAACATATTTGATTATGACAGGGTTCCACTATATTATAGATGTGTCTGTTGTCATATAACTGTGTGCACAGGGCGGATTGCTGTATAGTGACAGGTTCCTGGGTTAACACATGCAACTGCCAGATATGCATGGCCCATTGCTGTACTCTGACATGGCCTAAGTGTGTGAGCATGCCCAGTTCTGACATTACATGTTTTGTTGCCTGACATTTGTCTCATTTATTCAAGTGTGTGAGCATGCCCAGTGTGACCCTTCAGTATGTTGTTATCTGAGGTCCACTACATTTGCTGATGTGTGTGAACATGACCAATATTAACATTTATACTGTGTGTGTTGGAAGTCAGGTTCTGTTCTCACTGCAGGACTCACCTTTGTGTCATAACTCAACAAGGATTATCCTGTGCCTGTAGGGTTTCCATGGAATACTTTGCATAGACTTATCAATATTCCATCATACAGGTGGACCACTGCAATGCTGTCATGGTTTAGTGGTTCAGTACTTTGGCTATAGTGCACAGTATCCCGGGTTCAAGGCCCATCACTGCTTTATATTTTCATACTGAGCAGACCACACTGCTTAAGGGCCTGTTAAGCAAATATGAGCATGTTGGCTTTTGTTCAGCTATGCCCTACTTAGACCAGGCTTGTCCGACATTGCTCAATATTCACCAACATTGCTAGACGTTGCCCAATATTACTGAACATTGACCACAGTTGTCCTAGTTGGTGTGTGTGATTTTGTTTGCATATACTACATGGTGGTAATTGCTGTTTAGCACTGCTTTATATTGCTTAACACATGGCATTCATGCCTTAGGTGGTGCTGCAGGGCTGCCTATGTCGGATGCACATACTACACTCCCTGCACATGTCTGGAAGCAGGTAGTGTCAACTTAGGCATCCCTTTTACTTTATGTGCGAGTCGGAGAGGGGTATCATTTCCAGAGTTCCTACTGAGCCAGTGTATGTGCTATGCGTTGCCTCTTTGCCAAGGCCAAAGCATACTGGGCACACTTCCTTCTGTCTACTGGGGCAGGCTCAGGTTGTTCCACCTCCGAGTCATGCTCTGCCTGTGATGGCCTTGGCAATGGTGGGGGGCTGTTTGGCCCAGGCCTATGCTGGTCCTGCTGCAGCTGTTTTCGCAGGATCATATTATGTAGCATAGCACATACCATGACAATTTGGGTACATGTAGTTGGAGTTGGTGAGTACTGCAAGGCTCCACCAGATGTGTCCAGGCACCAGAACCATGACTTGAGCAGCCCAAACACATGCTCTTTTACATTATGTGTTTGTGCGTGTGCCTCATTATGGCGTTCCTGTTCAGGTGTGTGTGCGTTTCTGATGGGTGTCATCAGCCACGGCTCCAGTGCATAGCCAGCATCCCCCACTAGGTGACCATGTGGGATGTCCCCATTGGCAAATGTCTGGTACAGCTGCATCAGATGCCAGATATGGGAATCATGGTAGCTTCCAGGGCAGCCTGCACACACATTCAGTATTATACCCTTGGCATCACACACTACCTGGCAGTTGATGGAGGGGAAACCCTTGTGGTTGAAGTAGACCCTACCTCGCTCGCCGGCTGGTGCTTTGATGCGTATGTGCGTGCAGTCTATTGCACCCACTACGTCAGGGTATTCCGCTATTTGCTGGAAGAGATGCATATTGCTGGCCAATACCTCACGGGAATTGGGGAAATATACATGATCACTGCAATGTGCTGACATGGCATCCAGGAACTGGTGTAGTACCCTGGATGGTGATACCTGTGATATCCCCATCATATCACCAGTTTGTCTCTGGAAGGTATCTGTTGCTAATATTCTTAGGCCAACACATACCTTAGTTTCCACTGGGATGGGTTCCCCTCTGTTGGTTCTGTGTGTGAGGTGTGGCCTGCACAGCTCAACAATTTGCTGCAGGAGGTCTCTGTCTACTCTATAGCGCTCCACTATCTCCAGCTCATGTAGCCCCTGGTAGGTTACCCTGGGCCTGTACACTCTTCTCCGTCTCCTCACTGTGGGTTGTCCAGCAGCATTTCCATTGTCACCACCCTCAGCATGTTGCATATGTTGCCTTATAACAGCAATGGCAACCCCTAACATTTCTTTGTCTCAGTAAAGCTTTTTCAGTTTTCACTTCTATTAGCTTACTGCAGTGTCTCTTGTGAGAAACATAATGGACTGTTGTTTGCAGAATTTTAAGTGCTAGGCTGGGTTGGGCTGGGCTAGTGTACTGCCTGTGTAATTACCTGATTCTGATTGTTTTCACCTGCTAGCTCTGCTAGTACTCCCTGGTAGCTTCCAACTATTTGTTGTGCTTCCTTTTTCCTTTCTGTTTCCTCAGGGGGGAGCGCCGCGCACACAAGCGCAAACACGAGCACGGCAACTAAGATGGGCGTACATATGCTTACACGGACTAAAACTTGCTTATTCGGGTTAAAACGCACGCACACCAGCATCACCTATCTTCTACTCTGTTACTCCCCATATCCTACTCCTACACTCCACTGACTGTGCTCATTTGCTATGTAAACTAGCAATTCACTATCCTAACACTCATTTACATAGGATCGCCTACTAATGCTTGGTTACATGTCTTAGACTGAGCTTCCCCCCCTTAGCAGCCTCTACTCAGTGGCCATCTTGTCTTCAGCCTGCCATTCCCTTGCATTGTACATGACCACTTTCAATAAAATCCACATTTGTGGGTTTTAATTTGTAGTATTCTGTTTTTTAGAGCGCAGCCCGTTTGCACGGTGCTGCGCTATGCTTAAACATCGGAAATCGGTGAAAAAAAATTAAATTATTTTAATTTTGCATCAGGGAACATTTCCAATGGCTGTATATTTGGCCATTGGCATGCTTCCTGCATTGGATGCAACCTTTCCATTTGGAGCTGTCAAGGCTCCGTTTTGCTATTTGCAGAACGGTACTCAGTTGTCAACTGAGTACATTTCTGCAAATAACACTGCTCTTACTCGGACAGGTTTGGGTTTCCTGAATCGCAAATCTACCTCATTTGCATGCTTTTTGCCTGCAATTGAGGTGATTTGCATGTCCCAGCCCTGTCCGTGTAAGAGCCGTTTTAGGAGCTCTCTTACAAGCCCCTACAGGCTGTTCCTGAATCGCTCGTTGGACATGATGGCTGCATGGAGTCTTACTCTACTCTTAGACTCTGTGCAAGCCATCATGAATCCAGCCCATTGTTTTTCTTTATCTATCTGAGCCTGTCCTGTAATCTTATTTTAAATATTTCCTTTTTTTGAACTCTGATGTCACTGTGAATATATACTTAGAATTTTCTTGTTCTTTTATTATTTATTATTAAATATATTTAAACATTTCATTGTGGCTGATCTTTGTAGAGATATTTAAGTTTTGAGAGTACTTGCATAACAGCATTGCTCTTGGTCAAACTATCATTTTTATTAATATTAATTTTACTCAGTAGATTGGGTACCCTTGGAAGAGCCTTAAGGTAACAGGCAGGAGTGCCTGATGGAAGTCATAACTTATTTATAGTCTGGGCAAAAGGCAGCATAGCTAGTAAACCTGTGTGCCAGCCTTTCCCAGGTGTGTGTGTGTGTGTATGTGTGTGTGTGTGTGTGTGTGTGTGTGTGTGTGTGTGTGTGTGTGTGTGTGTGTGTGTAAATCAAATCTCAGAGAATGCGTGTGCCAGCTACTTGGGCAGGGACATGAAGCACTGGCTGGAAAAAGATGGTGGTGGAGGCCTTGGCTTGGACAATCAGCTGAGATCTCAACTCTATAGCTGTGCGAGTAGGGAGTCTTATTGGGGATCTGGAGAAAGAGGAAGAAACCAGCCACAGACTAACTGTGGTCTCTGTGTGTTCTTAAGAGAAGCTGCACATGATGCAGAGAGCTGCATTTGAAAATACTGTATGTGTACCTGTCATCCTCCCAGTGAACATCCTCCACAGGTGCCAGTGGTGAGGATTGAGGCTCCTTGATTACTGGCCCAGAGGTGGGCTATCCATGTTACAGGCCCATTGCCATACTATTACCTTAATCAAAAATTCTAGAAAAATGGACTCATTCTCAACTTGTTGACTATATCCTGGGGCACAAATTTATCTCTCCAGTGCAACCAGCTTCAGACCACAAAGTATCACTGCGGCCCTGTTTAGCTTTATCAGCATAGTTAATTAACATAGAAATTCAGATAATTCTGCGTCCACTCTCTTCCTCAATTTAGCAAATGCTTTTGACCCTGTTTGCCCCCACCCTCAAAAAAACTCCTACACAAACTTTCCCCATTTAGTGTCACAGAACCTGCCCTTACCTGGTTTCATAGCTACTTGACAAACAGACGTCAGGCTGCAAAGTGGGAAAATGATTACACCTCCTTCCTCCCCCCATAAAACTTGGTGTGCTCAAAGACACAGTAGTATGTCAGCTGCTCTTCAATGTCTCCATAAATGACTTACTGACTGTTATTATGCATACTTCTTTAGTCCAATATACTGAAGACTCTACACTACTTTTCTTAGCTAAATCTCTACCTGTGTTGCAACAGCTGAGTCAACAATCTTTCTCTTTCTCTTTTTTAGAAACTTGATTTGACAGATGACAGCTCCTACTTAACCCCCAAAAATCCAAGTTAATGTTGTTCACACCATGACTGCTTAACACTCTGAAACAGCATTTCTCTATAATATCAATCAACAATACTAAAACTGAATCAATGAAGCATGTTAAATTGCTTGGAGTTATCATAGATGACCAAATGAAGTTTGGCATACACATATCACATCATAAAAAGATGCGTAAAAAAATTAAGCTTCTTCACAGATGCAGCCAGGACTAGCATTGCAGCTAGTTTCCTACTTCCATCCCTCATATATGCCTCCTAGTTCTAGCACAAAAGGAGATACTGCTGGAATTTTGTAAATAATTATATGTCATTTGTAAATATTAATATGATTTATATAGAAGTATGACGGAAGGAAATACTGCCAGCCCAGCTATCTGGAATTTTATAAGTGGTTGTGTGCCAACTGTGAATATCAACATGATTCATATGCCTGTGCTACAAATGTATTAGAATTGTATGTCATATTGTACAGACATGCTGAAGAAATATTTTGTAAAGTCATGAGCAGAAATGTGTATACACAGTTAGAAAATAAGTCTCAAAACAAAAGCAGTGGGTGAAATGAAGGAGCAAACACAATTCTTTAAGAATTGTGTTCGCTCCTTCATTTCATCCACTAACTTTGGTTTGAGACTTATTTCCTAGTTTGGTGTGTGCCTTTACATTTTTCATGTATACACAATTGTAACAGTTTAGGTGTATATATTTTAATAGGGAAGACTGGAACTCAGAATATTAACTTGAAAAACTTCAGTAGAATAGCTGAAAACTTAAATTACTTTATAACCATGTAATAAAAGAGATGTTATCTTTCAGTTTCAGTGCAACAGGAGACATAATGTTAACTAGAAGTTTTTTTGAATTGTCTTTAAATGTGGAACAATGTAAATTATTTTATGACTTCCACTATTTGCAGTAGATCTAAGAAGAGCCCTTGTTTATGTGTTTTTGCAGGTAGATGCTAAAATCAATGGCTGTGAGCCTGGGAACTGAAGTCAGATGACAAGAAATAATGGCATTCTGCAAGTATTCCAGCAGTAATATTTGGAATATAGCATTCTGCATTTGTTTTTGACCTGACAGCATCAACTGGAAAACCCACTCACCACATCTGTCTTGCCTGGCTCTGTAAGTAAGTTAGCTAGGGTACAATAATTTCTTTTAGATACAGTTAGGAATATAGTGAAGTATAGCTTAGATGTTTTCTTTATTTATTTGAGACTGTCCTGCAATGTTGTTTTAATATTTCCCATTATTTTGAACTCTGATGTTGCTGTGATGATTTACTGAGTATTTTCTTCTTCTTTTATTATTTATTAATAAATATATTTAAACTTTTCATTGTGGCTGATATTTGTGAGACATATTTAAGTCCTGAGGTTACTTGCATATTTATTCAGTGACACCGGGGGCCACTCCCAGTAGTCTTGCTCTTGTCCAAACTACCATTTGTATTATTAGTAACATTACACAGAAAGATTGGACACCCTTTGTTAAGGGTCTTAAAATAGCTGATAAGGGGTGTCTGGTGGAAGTAAAAACTACCTTATAGTCTGAGCAGAAGGGGGCATAGCTTGTATACCTGTGTCAGCCTTTCCCAGGTGTGTGTGTGTGTGTGTGTGTGTGTGTGTGTGTGTGTGTGTGTGTGTGTGTGTGTGTGTGTGTGTAAATCAAATCTCAAAGAGTGTGTGTGCCAGCTACTTCGGCAGGGACACAAAGCTCTGGTTGGACAGAGAGGGTACTGGAGGTCTTGACTTAGCCACTCAGCTGAGATCTCAACTCAATAGCTGTGCCAGTGAGGAGTCTTCCCTGGGATCTGGAGAAAGAGGGAGAAATCAGCCCCAGACTCACTGAGGTCTCTGTGTGCTGTTAAGGGAAATTGCACTTTACTGTGTGTGTACTTGTCATCTTTCCAAGGTATGTCCCCCACTAGTGCTAGTGGTAAGGATTGAGGCTCCTTGATTACTGCTGCCAGTGGTGGGACATCACATTATATTGGTTGGCAGTGGTGAAATATCCACATATTAAGATTCAGTGGCATGGATATTGAATTCCTGTAGCCTGCAAACAGTGGTCAGTAAGGAAGATATTTGCACTCTCAATCAGCCACAAAGTGAACACTCAGAGTTTCATATCACAATTGTTTTATTTTTTTTTTTGTTAGCTTAGTTAGTCAGGGAGAGCAGGCAAGGATGTCAGCAAAGGAGTATGGCAAGCTGCCAAGGAGCCAGTTGGCTGAGTTGTGCCAAGACAAAGGACTGGTGTGTGCCAACCTGACTAAAGCAGAGATGATTGCAGCCCTAGCCACACATGTGTCACAGACCAGCAACCAGGAGGACAATCAGACTGGCCTTGGGGATATACAACTCTCAGAAAATGGACAGGCCAACCTTATTGTGTGTGTACTTGTCAGCCTCCCAATATACGTCCCCCACAGGTGCTAGTGGCTAGGATTGAGGCTCCTTGATTACTGTTGCCAGTGACAGGGCATCACACCTACATAACCTTTAAACTTCAACTGTGTTAAAACAAAATAGCAAAGTTCATTACTAACATGTTTCATAGCACTCATCGCTTTTAGAACTCTAAACTAGTTAGGTGGAACTCTCACATGTTCATACTTACTATAAATTACAGATAATCCACAAAGGTCTTCATAACCCTGAACCATGTTCATGCCTAGAATTTTTGTATACCCCTACTCACCAAACTGCACATTACTGTACAGTGACAAAATGCTGCTTACAATAACGGAATACAAGTGATGCACTGT
Source organism: Protopterus annectens (assembly GCF_019279795.1). NCBI lineage: Eukaryota > Metazoa > Chordata > Ceratodontiformes > Protopteridae > Protopterus > Protopterus annectens. Next base: position 1,730,436,880 of record NC_056743.1, read on the forward strand.
CTCAAGAAAACGGAACTATCTGCACTTTCTATAAGTCAAACTGAAACAATACCCTCTTTTAAAGTCAAAGTGAGCCAATAGCATAAAAATACATAACTCTGCACCTGTGAAATTCCATGCTAACTTCTATACTTATGTACAGCACAGAAGTATGCAATTATGTTGCAGGTATTGTTCATAACCCAATTGTACTGCATTGCACTTTGTGTTGATTGAGGAGTACTTGCATCATTAAAAACATTCACCAGAGTTCCAGTAACTAGGGTATAACCAATGGTTTGGGGGGTTCTACCTGTAACAGGTCAGAGTACCTCTGCTGTGTTTCAGCTATTTCCTTATGTTCCCATTTCAACAAGTCTTTCAGGCTACCAATTCTAAAAGTAAGACAGAATCTGAAGAAATATTTTCTTCAGATCCTGATTCCCAGATTTCAGGAGTAGACATTTGGGAATCATAAACTCTTCATCACCATAATCACATCTGAATCAAAGGATGAGCAAGAACTCTTACTTTTTAAATGAACAGAAGTTAAATAAACAGTTTAAGGCAGTTGAAAGACCTTAAAAAGACATTTGGCAAAAAAAAGAGTGCCATTCCTCTTAACTTCTTACAAAGTAGGAATAGGGGGAGTGAAAAGGGGTCTCACTTTCTTTTTTTTTTGGAGATTCTGAAGAGAAAATCTGAGCACTCAGACATCTGGGTCTCCCACCAGTCATCTGGTACCTGCTCCCCAAATGAAATTTGCAGGATGTCATCAGCTCCCTTCCAATTTAATGAAGTGGCCTTCTCCACAGAGAATATACATCTGACCCTGGTGGACATGCTAATCCCCTGACCATTAGTGTCTTCCCAAGAAAAAACTGAGGGGGTCAGACACTGGCAGATGAATGGTCTGAGGCCTCTGATATGGCCACAGTGGTGTGGTCTGTTGAGAGTAAGGAAAATCTTTCTAAAAATGTTCTATTCTTGACAGCCAGGAGAGAGCTATTCAAGGTACCAGCATTAGAATAAATAGAAGGCCAAACATCAGCTTTAAACTAACAGTTTTCTACAAATAGTTTGAGTGAAATAAACCAACTCATTATGGCATAAGGTTTAAATGATACACATATAGAGCAAGACTGGATATCTTGCCCCTCTCCTAAACAGAAAAGACAAACAATGTGAGAATCTCTAGATATAATTTGATCTCCACACATGCACTTCCCCTTTCTCTCAGACAGAAACAAAAAGCAAAAAAGTCTCAGGACTATGGAAGGAAATTCTCCAATGGGTTACTTTTTTACCCATTATCTTAAAACTAGCTGACTGCCGAACTATTAAAGAGCCAATAAAGTCCAAGTCTGACTGCTTTACTCAACATTAAAAATGTTCTGCTTTTATAGTGGAATGCCCTTTTCCTTCATTAAATGTATGGGTGCGTGGAAGGTGCCCAAAAAACTTTGCATACTGGCCAGATATCTGATCCATTGCAGGATGCACACCATATAGTTTAGTCTACTTGAGCAGTGATCTAAGGATGAACATTGGTGGATATTTGGGATCCCTGTATAAACAGGTTTCATGTTTAGGATTTCCTTTAATAACTGGTCTATTGCCTTCACTAATATAGCTGGTACAAAAGGCCCTCTGAACCCCAGTATAGTATATCTGCAAAGTCCTTTTGTACATTAATGGTTAGAAGCTGTTTCAAAGTTTACTCAACTTCATTTGATGATATGCATGCCTCAGGACTGACTTTACAAAACATTTCCCCTCCAGTTTAAGTAACACAAAATGTTCTTACATCCCTGGGAGCTTGTACTGCATAATACTTGATATCTGACTCATGACGCCTTTTAACATATCTGAGATATCCTGCCTTACCTGTCTTCAGGATGGATTCAGTATGCATATTTGTTTACTGTTTTTCACTTCAGACAGGATCCTGTATATTATCCACTACAACTCTGTCTCTACCTTCACTTTTAATGACTGGAGTATTTCCTTGTCTTCATGAAAATTAGGGTAGTGTCCTTTAATTTCACTTTAGGTTTCATTCCTTTTCACTGTGTTCATTTCCAGTGTGTTTGGTAACCTGCTAGAAGGTTGACTAATTGTATTATTTCAAGGAATACTTGCTATTCTGGCTTGACTCTTGCAGCTTCTTTATAGAGTAACAATTTAGCTCATCCTTAATGCTTTCTACATGGGGAGGACCCCATTGAAATGCAAATATAAGGTGAATGCCTTTGCTTTGATTATACACCTTAATGTCACATCTACAGATTAATTTCTGCTTGTAAAGTTTGCAGAAGAACTTCATTTCTTTTAGAGTTGCATCTGAAACCATCCTCTTATAGTCTTGCAGTAAGATTACTTATATAAAGGCTGATGTAGTTAATTCAGTTAATACCTGTATCTTAGCAATGTTTAGGATAACACGTATGATATTTTGTTTACTGTCACAGTCACATTGTATGGTATCAGCATACCGAGTCATTAATTTTCTTTTATTTACTAATTCTGTTTCTCTTGAACAAGAATTTTATTTATTTATTTATTTCTCCCACTGATCTCCATAATGGAGGCCTCACATACTAGAGGTAGTAAAAACTGGTCATCTGCTGCATTCCACCAGTGGGGGTGGAGTGGGGGTGGATAGTTTCACTCCCTGCAGTAATCACATGTCCTATGTCTTCCTTTTACACTTCACTCATGCCTTTATTTTTATGGTAAAATTCCATAATGATATATTGACCTTCTGCACCCTCCAACAATATTAACGCCACCCTACCTCCACTGCCTCAGTTACTGGTCCATGCCACAACTTGTAAGTAGGTTACCATCTGGCTAGAAACCATTTAGGAGCAACTCCTGCTCTGTAAAATTCACCTTCCTTTTAAGGTCACTGCCTAAAACACCAGTGGAATGACATATTAGAATGTCAAAAAGCAAAATGTTTCTACAGGCCTAACAAATTTGCTGGACTTCAACTATGCTGTTCAGCAATATAACCTCAGTGCCCATTATAATTATATTGGCACTGCAATATAACTATAGTGCCCATACATTATAAGGGTCTATATTAGAACATCGAAGTTTCACAACTTCAAATGTTCTAATATCGACCCCTATTCAGCAAATGCTGAAAATAGCAAAGCTGCAGAAAACCAAATTGTTTTCCTAGGGAAAGAATTTGGTTGTCCGTTTCTGTTGCTTCGCTATTTTTAGCACTGTGGTGGAATGTTACGGGTCGGGTTCAGGTAAGTGTGCAATTGTGGGGACATGAGGGTTAGGGCGGGTTAGGTGAGTTAGGGTTAGGGCGTGGGTCAGGTAAGTGTGCGATTGTGTGGACGTTAGGGTTTGGGTGGGGTAAGTGAGTTAAGGTTAGGGTGTGGGTGAGGTGAGTGTGCGATAGTGACAGACCTTAGGGTTAGGGTTTGGGTTAAGGTAAGTGGACAGTTAGTGGTGTATGTACAGTTTAGTGTAGGGTTAGATGTAAGATTTTAGGTGTATGTGTGTGGATTGCTGTTTGTTTGGTGTGCTTGTGTTGTGTGTATGTGTTTCGGAACAGCAAATTTTTCCCTAGGAAAAAATTCGCTGTTCTGAGTGTTCGATGTTATCAACATTCGCTGAATAGGAGTGGATATTAGAACATCTGAAGTTCTAAAACTTCTATGTTCTAATATAGACCCCATTATAATGGCAGTCTAATAAGAATTGTAAATCATAAAATGCAGCACATCATGATAAAGTGCAGAAAAACAACTCAGCTTATTAATTCCAAACATGTTGCAAAAACTACATAGTCCTTTTACCCAAAATGTATGAACAAATATCAAAAGCTACACACCAAAGCATGTCAGTGATAAACAGCATTTGAATTGGCCTTAGTTTCATATTATTCGACTGCGATTCAAACTATTATGTCTCACTTTTATTATAAAATGCACACTAAGTAATCCACAGAAAACATGGTACACATTTTGTTGTGTGTTACACTATATGTGTGCATCATTCATGTGATGAGATGGAATTGCACTGATATAAGGAAAGGGCATAATCAGACCCTCTGTGTGACTGGGAGATGTTTGTCTAGTCAGTGTATTGTGTGTAACGACTTAACCACACATTTCCCCATAACTACCGATAAAATGACAGAAACCATAAAGGTTCTAACCTCACGTGTAGGATTATTGGGAGAGATATTTTGTTTATTGGCCATGTGCTTCCATGTCTAACTGTACTTGAGGAATAGCAACTATTGCACGAATGGCATTTCAAAGCAGACATTTTGTGAGGCATCAGCTGTGCTCTGAAATCTGACACTGTCTTCCCAGAAATGGACAACAGTATTACCACAGTGGTTAGCTTTGTCCAGGTAATAACCAGAAAACCTACAAAGGCTGATTAATTCTTCCAAAGGGTGTCCTGAAGAGGACAGGGAAGAAGTGTGAGAGAAGCCTCAAGATGGACTACCAGAGGTTTTATAATCATACGTCTCAACCTGGAAACATCAAAAATCTGGACAAAGGCCCATGAGAAGTTGGTACAACTGGCAAAAAAAATTGGGACACTGATTAACACGATATTTGTATACATAACCATGTAGCTCCGCCCACTCCAATGAAATTGTGGGATACCCCATGAAGATTAAAGTCACTAAATGATAATAAATAATTGGTAGCCATTTGAATTTCAGACTGCATATCCCACAGAAAATATATAATAATGCAAAACCGGTTATTCTAGCAACTATCTGAGTTTGCAGAAGCAATATTTAAAATCTCTCCCTCCCTATTTTTGGGCCTTTGTCCCATTATTGTTGGCTTTGTCCAGATTTCTTGCTCTGAGAGATTGAGAGGTATGACTTCAACTAAAAAGCTTGTGGTATTGTTATTAAATGCTTTCACACATAGTGTTATTTTGCGGAGTTAATATGGTTCAACATTATGTATAAAGGGGATCTGTTAAAAAATATTAACATCGATATCCAACCTTTCAGTGTGGAACAGAAACATTTTAAGACTCAAAACGAGGAACAGTCCTTATAATGAGACACAGATGAGAAGTGTTTCTGTGTCTCTTTTTTCACATAATAAACATGAACATAATAAATATAACAATGATAAATTAATAGTAAGCTAGGATAAAAGAAAAAGGCAGCCAGTATTACAAAAAGTTGTATGCAATATCGAAAGACTGTTATCCTTAAAAGTATACAGAACTGTGGTTAGTGGGTAGGACATGCACAGACAGTACGTACATACGCTTAAACATATAAAGTGCAAATACCAAACACTCTTACTCTCAAAAGGAAAATGATTGTGTGATAAATATTACCAATCAAATAACGGGAATGAAAAGGAAAAGACTGCGACTCCACATCTCACTGATTCCGTTTACTCAGATGCACCAATACTGGCTTAAGGAATAACTTTTGTGTGAAAGAAAACTGTACATAATAACATACATAACTTTATTCTGCTGCTGCAGTTTTAAGTCCCAAGTACAGCATCAAACGTGGAAACTTAACTCCCTTTCTTCACACAGTGGCTGTCCAACATCCAACTGTAACTGAACCCTTCTGAGCCCGTGACAGCCTCTCCCTTCATCTGCATTCTCTTCAACATGCTGTGTGAGCGGAACAGCCAGCTTGCTGCCTTGCCTGTAATGTTAATCTCACAGTTTACACCACTGTGTCTGTGCCTCCAGTTAGTATATCTCAAACAGAAAAACCATTCCACACATAGTACTCTGGGCCTGCAGCCCCAACAGGTGAATATGCACAACAATGGTTATAGTCATAGCAAGCAGGAATGAACTTGCACCTGCAGCTCTGTTATTAAAACTGTTAGCATCTTAAGAACCCAGCATTCCTGACACATTTTCATAGTGGATCTTATCTGGGCTGGCTGGGGGCCACATCTGTATAATCAGTGGTGCTTTACCAACCAGAAACTGTTCCCCTCTTCCTGTTTGCCCCATCAACAAATGCATCCACAGCAGCTGTCAGCAGGGCCACCATGAATAAGCAGCCAAGCTTTTCTAACTCCCAAGTAATTCTGTTGTGCACCTTGACAAGCGACTATGGTATGGATTACCAGTTTCTAGTTAAAGTGAGACTTGCCCAGTCCCACAAGCCCAGTCCCACAAGCTGCCTGCAAGTTGTTTTTTTTTTTAATTATTTTTAAATTTTTTTGAATCTCCTGCATCTCTGAGAATCAGAGAGGGAGTCAGACACTGCCTCACAAAGCTGATATCATCATGCACGCCCCTGTACCCTTGCGATGCGTAATGACATCAACCATAAATTTAATACATATATATTAAAAAAAAAAAAAAATCAGGAATTAAAGGGGTCACTTGTGAATTTGTGGCACCCCATTATTTTGCCCTCAAAACCGGTAAACACTGAGCAATTTGGTATGACTGCGAGGTATGACTGTAATGTGTATAGCTCCTATAGGCAGAATTTAATAGAACTGGATCACAAATGTCGTTTCATGCTTTTACCCCATATGTAGATAGTGCTGTCTCAACTACCGATTTATAACATTCATATTAGCAGTTCATTAACACCACCATGCACTGTGTGAGAAATGGCAGAGATATCACAAGTAAAAGCTAATCAAATTCCTTACAGAATGCTACACATCTACGATGCTTAAGTTCTACAAGTCACCAAAATGAAGCAAAGAAATTCATATAATTATTGCTCACTTCTTCTCTATACCATTACTTTCCATACACTGTGCAACACAAACTGGGGCTAGCAGAAGTACAGGTCACTCCTTATCACCTATGTGTCACTCTGCTGATGTGTTTCCTAAACATTGCATGAAGCCAGGCGTGGAACACACATATGGCACTGTTAAGGGTTGGCTGCTAAAGCATAATTGCCAAAATAGAGTCCTTCAAGAAGATTTGTTTTAGGCATTGTTTCTATGCAAACCAGGACAGAAAATCTAGGTATGTTCTAAAAATTATTTCATACATTGCTTTTATGTAAGCTAACACAGAAAATATAATTGTTTTCTGTGAAATCATGTTACATCTGCTTAGTGAGGACTTACAGCCAAGCTTTGTTTTGTTAAGCTGGAGTGTGAACACAAGAATTATAAGAGATGTGTGGTTAGAAACACTGTCGAGAGAAATGAATAGATAAGTATTATTCTTTGACCTTGTTTTATTACAAACCCTGAGTGAATAAAGACCAGTCAAGCATAAAGGAAATATAATAACTTAAAGAGCTGGGAAATGTGTTCAGTAATGGAAAAGTCTCCAGAAATGTGACTATCTGAAACTTCCATTAAAATGAAGTAAGAAAAGGTTATTGCATTATGTAGCAATCAACTAACTGTAATTGGAGGATGTTTGAAAAGAGTCATCTAAGCTGAGGGACTAATGACTCTGCACTTAAAGTTTGCTTGTAGCCTGTCATACTAGATTTGTTATTATGATTCTCAAAATGCTTTTAACCAATTGCCACAACATGATTCTTCTCTCCAAAAGTTTTATTCAAGAACTATTATAGTCAGAGCTTAGAGATACATCTTAGTTTACCACAAAATAGTACTTGTTGTACATTGTACAACATGATAGGCTTAGTTGATAGTTAGTGCAACCTTATATATATATATATATATATATATATATATATATATATATATATATATATATTCATATATATATATATATATATATATATATATATATATATATACATACACACACACACATATATATATATATATATATATATATATATATATATATATATATATATATATATATATATATATATATATATATATATATATATATATATATACACACACACACACACATATATATATATATATATATATATATATATATATATATATATATATATATATATATATATATATATATATATATATATATATATATATATATATATATATACATATATATATATATATATATATATATATATATATATATATACATATATATATATATATATATGGATATAGATATGTATTCTTTATCTAGTGAACATTGGTAGCAATGCAAATAAAGACAATTATATGTATTAAAACTAGTACCAGACAGACCAACAATAACAAAAAAATAGCCTGATAGTTTTCCTACATGTCACACAGTGAATTAGGCATAATTTATTTTGTACATGCTATATGTACTGCCATTTATACATGCACAGACATTTGCCTGTTATGTATTACAGTCTCAGGAAGACTAGGCCATTTTTTAGTCTGTAATCATAAAGTGAAATTTTAGAAGCATGTTCACATTATGTTAGCTGCCATTAGTTCAGGATCATAATGATGTGCAAATGTGACATTTGTGTTGCATGGCATAGTAGTAACTCTAAGGTGGGGCACACTGATTATAACAGTATTATGTTTGTTGTTATATACCCATGCATGTTAGGGAAAACATGAGAGCTCCAATACATAAGGGTAGTCATGTACATAAACATATGTTGATGTGGTTAGTCATTGCAATATTTTAGATCACAATGATGAGGAAAATGCACAGCACATATAAGTAAAGGAGGAAGTGTTTATGATGATGGGGAGGATAAACACTACACTGTTAGCTCTCTACACCATTGCCTTTCAAATCTTCAGTGCAAATATAACAAATAAACTGCTCTGTTGGTGGAATGGATAGTGTGATTTCATGACACCATGGGGGGGGGGGGGTTACACTGTCAGGTACTAGGTGACATTTACCAACTCAGGGAAGACCACATTAACACACTTGTATGGGAACTGCAGTCTAAATAGTATAGCATAATTTTGGACAGAAATTAAAGAGTGAAGTTATACTAGGCATCAATTAAAAGCCTATCCCAGTTTCTACAGGCAACTTTCTGGTTAGATGACATGCTCAGAGTCAAATAGTATTCAAGTGCAGAGTGAGGGAATCAAACCTGGACTGTAAAGGTATATGGTTAACAACTGATAGCCTTATTCCGCTATGCTAATAGACAAAAATTAAGTGGTTAAGTGATTCTGTGGCTCCAACATGTAACTCTGACACTCATAAATGTGAGCCCAAAAATTATGAAAAAAGTCTTATATTACAGGAGAACAATGAAGGTTTTTTTTTTTTTCCAAGGGGACATGCCTCCCTACAGCCCCAGAGCTTACATATATACCAACTCTGAGGTCATCATAGCTCAGAGAAAGGGAATACTTCAATAAATGGCAATCTTGGATGTAGAATACATAAGACTAGATTTTCTTTCATTCTCTCTTGTTATTAATGGACTCATATTAATGAGTCTTGGAATACCAAAGGGTACACTGCACTTTTTACATGGATGAGTGCTGTCCCTTTGTGACAATGTTACTCTTGTACCCTAAATCCAAATAAATTCAGCTGACTGCCTCTGTACTCACACAATAAGCAGTTTCAATGCCCATGGCTTGTTTCATCACTACTTAAAAGGCAATCCCCAGGATTCAATAAAATCTGTGTAGGCTCTGTTTAGAGCCTACACGGAATGTACCCGTGTACATGGCCATGGATCCCCCTCAGTAGCATGGCATGCATACTAATCATGGCACACTGCTGGGGGAGAGCATAGTAACATGGATATTGAATTCAAGTAGGTGGTAGTGTAGAGGCTATCTCGTAGTTGTGGATTGTCCAGGGAATCTCTGGACAGATTTATTTTATTTATTTATTTATTTATTTATAACATTTGTTAACTGGGAAATGTCCAACTGGGCCAGGGGCCCATTTTCAGTGGAGGCCCGGGGAGAAAAACTCCAAAAGAGTAAAAAACTAACAATAATAATAATTAAACAAAAATAGAAAATACAAACTTGAAATAATAGTGTACACCTATGTATACAATAAAGCATTAACAGAGACATCAACACCATTTCAACAGCATGCACAGTTATGCACAAAGCTTAATCAGAACCCACACCCAACAGTGCAGCAGAATGAAGTTGCAATGCATAAGCACTTCAGCAAAGAGATGAAGGGAAAGTGGGGAAGCTAGATGTAGGATGAATAAGAGTAGGGTTAGGAATACTGAAAGTAGTAAGGGAGTTAGGATGGGTCAGCCTGGAGTATAGCAGTAGCAAAGCCATTGACTAGCGAGGTAATTTTTTTAGGAGTTATTTGAACTCATGATAGTAAGGATTTTTTGTGATGGTCTGTGGAAGACTATTCCAAAATTTGGCAATTTTGTAAAAATAAAAGAAGTCGTCATGATAGTTGTGGGAGGGGGTAACCTTTAGCATTAGTTTATCAGAAGATCTGAGGGGCCTGAGATTATTAAGAGGCTGGACTATGTACAGGATAAGAATCCTGTAATGCACCCTGCTAGTGTAGAAATATGTGTGAGTTGTAATAACTTTTTTTGTTTTATTTTTATCCCCGCTTGTGCAGAGCAGCAGAGAGAACAGCAGTGCCAAGCTGTGCTTACACATGCCTAGCTGCCACCTGCCAGACATCTAAAAATAGAAACCAGATGTAATTAATTAGTTACAGCTGACTACATTTTTTAATTTTATTTATTTATTTTTTTTGAATAGCATGGAGTGGTACTTGGCAACACTATCAAGTACCTTATTAATATATATGAAGTTATACTGGTTTTCTCACTATCCAAGTAGCTAAATTGGTAGAGTCACAGCCTAAAATGTAGTAGGTGCTGGGTACGAGTCCCCAGCAGTCGTACCTTTTACATTTTGTGCTGCCGAAATGTGTAAGGTGACCTAAAAGGCAGCTGAATTTAAAAACAAAATTGTTACATTTGGAAAAGCTCTGCTTAAACATGGTCAACAGCTAGTCATGTCTGCACATTGCTAAGCTTTACTAAAACATGGTTCTATGAGTTTACGTGATGGTCAGCTCTGCTAAGTAGGTTTGTTTAATACTAAGCAATGCAGGGCTTTTTTGAATGTTACAGTATGACATGTAAGGGTGGGAAAACAGACTATATTAAGGCTAATGGGTGGGAATTCTGCAGCATTCGAGTTTTACTAACCTGTTGATATGCATGGCAGTGCTGGTGAGGGAGAGCACTTTCAAGTGCAGAGGTGGGGTGTGCAGAAGTCGAGAGTGTTTGTTGGACTCCTGTTCTGGAACTATGAATGCCGGCTGTTGCAGGGTAGTTACCAGGGCTCAGAATGTAAAGCTGAAGCCTGGGATTGACTGGCCAGGGATCTTACCAGTCCTACTGGAATCCCTTGCACTGTTCAGCAGTGTCATCACCACTATGATGACCTGAAGTTGAGCAGTGTCATCACCACTATGATGACCTGAAGTGAAGGAAGAGGGGAACGTTGGACACATGGGTCCTGAATTTAGGGCTGGGCATGCCCCGCATGTATGTAAGTATGTTTGATACTATTTTACTAAAATACAGGCTTAATCCATGCAAAACTGGTATGCTTTCCCGCCTTCCTCGACTAGTTTAGACCAGTTTACAGGCATTGCTGTATTCTGGGCTGTGGTGTAGTTCCTGTGTTGTCCATAACCTTACTTGGATTGAAGGAAGTTTCTTTGCTCACCAGTGGGAGTGGGGAGCCTTGAGAAGTCTTCCTGTCCCTCTAGGAAGCGACCTCAGCACAAGAAGCTGTAGTAATTGGATGTTTTGGACCATTTCTAGCTCTTTTGTAGTTCACTATTTAAAATCCGCCTCTGGACGTTTTTTTCTGGCTATACTACTCAGACAAGCTCCTGGTGGGTCTGCAGAGTGGTCCTAGCAGCAGGGAACTCAGAAAAGTGACTACTTTCTGGATTTAAGTATCTTTGCTTTTTTTTTCACTTGGAATAGCTTCTATAGCTTACCCTGAGCTAGCTTGAACTGTTTTTTAACTGTTTGCTGCATTATTTTAAAATCTGGATTTAAAGTTACATTTTAGTCGAATTTGATCGAAAGTTTGTTGTTTGTTTGTTTAATTTAACTGTGGAGGCTGCCCACTAAAGTGTGCTAGCCTGTGTAATTAATTTATCACTGTTTCTGCATTTTCTGTGTGTTTCTAGCAAAAAAACAAAAAAAAAAACTTGTTTTCCCACCTTCCTCGACTAGTTTAGACCAGTTTACAGGCAATGCTGTATTCTGGGCTGTGGTGTAGTTCCTGTGTTGTCCATTACCTTACTTGGATAGAAGGAAGTTTCTTTGCTCACCAGTGGGAGTGGGGAGCCTTGAGCAGCCTACCTGTCCCTGTAGGAAGTGACCTCAGCACAAGAAGCTGTAGTCATTGGATGTTTTGGACCATTTCTATCTCTTTTGTAGTTCACTGTTTAAAATCCACCTCTGGGCATTTTTTTCTGGCTATACTACTCAGACAAGCTCTTCATGGGTCTGCAGAGTGGTCCTAGCAGCAGGGAACTCAAAAAAGTGACTACTTTCTGGATTTAAGTATCTTTGCTTTTTTTCACTTGGAATAGCTTCTGTAGCTTACCCTGAACTAGCTTGAACTGTTTTTTAACTGTTTGCTGCATTATTTTAAATCTGCACTTAAAGTTACATTTTAGTCGAATTTGATCGAAAGTTTGTTGTTTGTTTGTTTAATTTAACTGTGGAGGCTGCCCACTAAAGTTTGCTAGCCTGTGTAACTAATTTATCACTGTTTCTGCATTTTCTGTGTCTTTCTACCAAAAAACAAAAAAACAAAAAAATAATCCTTGTTTTCCCGCCTTCCTCGACTAGTTTAAACCAGTTTACAGACATTGTTGTATTCTGGGCTGTGGTGTAGTTCCTGTGTTGTCCATTACCTTACTTGGATAGAAGGAAGTTTCTTTGCTCACCAGTGGGAGTGGGGAGCCTTGAGCTGCCTACCTGTCCCTGCAGGAAGTGACCTCAGCACAAGAAGCTGTAGTAATTGGTTGTTTTGGACCATTTCTAGCTCTTTTGTAGTTCACTGTTTAAAATCCGCCTCTGGGCATTTTTTTCTGGCTATACTACTCAGACAAGCTCCTCGTGGGTCTGCAGAGTGGTCCTAGCAGCAGGGAACTCAGAAAAGTGACTACTTTCTGGATTTAAGTATCTTTGCTTTTTTTCACTTGGAATAGCTTCTGTAGCTTACCCTGAACTAGCTTGAACTGTTTTTTAACTGTTTGCTGCATTATTTTAAATCTGCACTTAAAGTTACATTTTAGTCGAATTTGATCGAAAGTTTGTTGTTTGTTTGTTTAATTTAACTGTGGAGGCTGCCCACTAAAGTTTGCTAGCCTGTGTAACTAATTTATCACTGTTTATGCATTTTCTGTGTCTTTCTACAAAAAAAACACAAAAACAAAAAAATAATCCTTGTTTTCCCGCCTTCCTCGACTAGTTTAGACCAGTTTAAAGGCATTGCTGTATTCTGGGCTGTGGTGTAGTTCCTGTGTTGCTCATTACCTTACTTGGATAGAGGGAAGTTTCTTTGCTCACCAGTGGGAGTGGGGAGCCTTGAGCAGCCTACCTGTCCCTGTAGGAAGTGACCTCAGCACAAGAAGCTGTAGTAATTGGTTGTTTTGGACCATTTCTATCTCTTTTGTAGTTCACTGTTTAAAATCCACCTCTGGGCATTTTTTTCTGGCTATACTACTCAGACAAGCTCCTCGTGGGTCTGCAGAGTGGTCCTAGCAGCAGGGAACTCAGAAAAGTGACTACTTTCTGGATTTAAGTATCTTTGCTTTTTTTCACTTGGAATAGCTTCTGTAGCTTACCCTGAACTAGCTTGAACTGTTTTTAACTGTTTGCTGCATTATTTTAAAATCTTCACTTAAAGTTACATTTTAGTCGAATTTGATCGAAAGTTTGTTATTTGTTTGTTTAATTTAACTGTGGAGGCTGCCCACTAAAGTGCGCTAGCCTATGTAACTAATTTATCACTGTTTCTGCATTTTCTGTGTGTTTCTACCAAAAAAACAAAAAAATAATCCTTGTTTTCCCGCCTTCCTCGACTAGTTTAGACCAGTTTACAGGCATTGCTGTATTCTGGGCTGTGGTGTAGTTCCTGTGTTGTCCATTACCTTACTTGGATAGAAGGAAGTTTATTTGCTCACCAGTGGGAGTGGGGAGCCTTGAGCAGCCTACCTGTCCCTGTAGGAAGTGACCTCAGCACAAGAAGCTGTAGTAATTGGTTGTTTTGGACCATTTCTAGCTCTTTTGTAGTTCACTGTTTAAAATCCGCCTCTGGTCATTTTTTTCTGGCTATACTACTCAGACAAGCTCCTCATGGGTCTGCAGAGTGGTCCTAGCAGCAGGGAACTCAGAAAAGTGACTACTTTCTGGATTCAAGTATCTTTGCTTTTTTTCACTTGGAATAGCTTCTGTAGCTTACCCTGAACTAGCTTGAACTGTTTTTTAACTGTTTGCTGCATTATTTTAAAATCTGCACTTAAAGTTACATTTTAGTCGAATTTGATAAAAAGTTTGTTGTTTGTTTGTTTAATTTAACTGTGGAGGCTGCCCACTAAAGTGTGCTAGCCTGGTAACTAATTTATCACTGTTTCTGCATTTTCTGCGTGTTTCTACCAAAAAAACAAAAAAATAATCCTTGTTTTCCCGCCTTCCTCGACTAGTTTAGACCAGTTTACAGGCATTGCTGTATTCTGGGCTGTGGTGTAGTTCCTGTGTTTCCATTACCTTACTTGGATAGAAGGAAGTTTCTTTGCTCACCAGTGGGAGTGGGGAGCCTTGAGCAGCCTACCTGTCCCTGTAGGAAGTGACCTCAGCACAAGAAGCTGTAGTAATTGGATGTTTTGGACCATTTCTAGCTCTTTTGTAGTTCACTGTTTAAAATCCACGTTTGCACGGCTTTGCGCGGTTGTGCGCATAGCGCAGCACCAGTTAAACAAGGTTAAACTTTTTCTGGCTCCGCCAAGTCTGCTGTTCAAATTTTCCCTTAAGGAAGCTCTACTCTTAGTATAACCAGACTACTCACTATATTATAAGCCTAGCACTTGTTCTCAATACTTCTCTACTAAGTAAGCACTCTTGTACTAAGTAAAGCACTACATCTACTTACCACCCCTGTGAATATCCACTTCCCTTAAAGGTACAGCACTCCCTTATACAGTTCTAGAATGTCGAGTGGTAGATTACTGGCGTCGTCTCCAGTTCACCTGGTCAATCTGGATATCTTGAGACAATGCTGCAATTGTCTCATGTACACAGACAACCCTCTCCTCCTCCCAGCAAACACAAATACATGTGAGAGATGCAACTATATAGCCAAACTGGAGGCTGAACTCTCTCAACTCAGGGCTGGCATGACCAGACAGGAGGAGATGGCAACCACACACACAACAATCCCAGTCCCACATAGACCTACCACAACTGCAAACCAAACACATAAAAACACAAAGACATACTCGGAGGCTCTAATAAAAAACTTACCAAAACAACAGAGGCTCCCAAAGCAGACACCCAAAAATCCACCCCCTCAACACAAAACACATGCAATACATACTTCAATAAATCAGTGTGTCAACCAATCACAGCCCTTAAGGCCAAACACCTTGCCTGATACACTAGTAATAGGTGACTCTATAGTCAGACACACTGATGTCCCGCTGACCAGGCTGAACAAGGAGAAGGTGACTGTGAGCTGTCTATCGGGAGCTAGGATCTGCCACATAACACACACACTCAAGTCACTCCAAAGCATGTACAAATATGACTCCGTCATTGTCCATGCTGGTGTGAATGACCTGAGACGTACCTCCCTGGACTACATGAAAAGAGACATAGAGGAGCTCTCCGATTATGTAGCCCAGGCTGGTATGACCCTGACCCTGAGCAGCATCTTGCCCTCACCAAGAATGATACCACAATACAAAGACAAGATGATCAGCTTTAACAATTGGCTCAAGTACTGGTGTCATTCTAAGTGTTGGACAAGCCACGCTGCTTCGCAAGGGATGGCTTACACCTGTCACCACTGGGCTTCCGGATATTGGCTAAGGCTCTTGCCACCCCCATAGTGCCTTTTTTAGGCAAGGCTCAAAGACAAACCCACCTCCTTAGAAAACAATAATGGAAAAAAACTAAGGGTAATGCTGCTCAATGCCAGAAGTCTAAATCTTAAGATGCAGGCATTTGATGCATTCCTCAGCATGGAGAACATCGACGTCTGTGCAGTAACTGAAACCTGGTTCAAGGCTCCTGAGAGCACCCCGGTGCTACCAGGCTATACCTCGTATCGTGCTTTTCGGCCCCAAAACCCGGGCCAAACCACAAAGGGAGGGGGAGTGTCCATATTCATCAAGGACACCCACACCTCCAGGTTGGTAGCAACACATGAAGCATCAGAGACCATACAGGTGCAACTAACCATAGGCAAAACTGCTATACAACTGGTAGCATGTTACAGACCACCCTCCCAATCTCAAGAACTCCACTCAGTCTTCCTGAAGACATTGGAGGATATGAATGTATCACAAAATACCATCATACTGGGAGACTTCAACTACCCAAACATAGATTGGGTACATTATTCTAGCCCTAATACCCTAGCCCAAAGGTTCCTGGAATTCATAAATTCAAATGCACTGGAACAATTAGTCACCTCTCCCACTAGGGGAGATAATATACTAGACCTGATCATCACAAACATGGGGACAAAATGCACTGCACCGGAAGTATACCCCTCACTAGTGAGATCTGACCACAAACTAATCACCCTGGATATACATATCCCACCTCCACCCACAGCACAAAAGACCACAGTGAAAAACTTCTCAAAAGCAGACTTCACTCTTCTTAAGACTGAGATGGTATCCTTTAAGCCCACTGTGCCAGTGGATACCACATCCCACAATGCCGAGTCCTTCACAAATGCTTTCTATGGACATCTCCAAGAATGCATGGATCATGCAATCCCAGACAAATCCAAGTCCCTCTCCACCAAAGGTAAGCGTCCTGTCTGGTGGACCTCAGCCATAAACAAATTGTATAACAAAAGAAGGAAGCTACTGCACGTCAGAGCAAAATCCCATGAAGGGAAGACATCTCTGATCAACATTAGCAGAAAACTACATTCTCTCATAAAAACATCCAAGGCCAACTTTGAGAGAAAAATCGCTAAGGACACTAAAGATAACCACAAAGCCTTCTTCAGCTAGGTTAGAAACCTGGGCGGAAACCCTCAGATATGCTTAGAGTTTGTTCACAACAGTAAAAAATACACTGAACCCACAGATATTGCCAACATTCTGGCTGACAGGTTCAGTGCAAATTTCTCCCCTCCTTCATCCCCAAAAGAAGAAATACTTATCCCAGCTGAATGTAATCTCCCTGTCATCTCAGATGTCCAAGTGAGAACCGCCCTAAACAAAGCAAAAAACACAGCATCAATGGGACCTGACGGTATCCCGGGTTGCGTGTTACGTGAACTCCAAGAGGAGCTAAACCCACACATAAAAATGCTATTTAACCTTAGCCTTACTTCGGGATATGTACCTGAACACTGGAATACAGCAACAGTGGTCCCACTCCACAAGAGGGGTGC
This sequence comes from Protopterus annectens, assembly GCF_019279795.1. Taxonomy (NCBI): domain Eukaryota; kingdom Metazoa; phylum Chordata; order Ceratodontiformes; family Protopteridae; genus Protopterus; species Protopterus annectens. The sequence continues at coordinate 1,730,454,342 of NC_056743.1, forward strand.
CTCTACAGACCCTGGAAACTACCGCCCCATAAGCTTAACCAGCCTGGTCTGCAAAGCTATGGAAAGAATCATTATGGAACTCATAAACAGAGACATAGGGGACCTACAGACACTTGACCCCACCCAGTTCGGCTTTGTAAAGGGCAGATCTTGCCTTTTAAAACTGGTTGACTTTTTCAAAACAGTCACTAGAGCCATTGACGAGGGCAAAGCAGGCCATACAGTATACCTGGACTTGGCTAAGGCCTTCAACACAATACCCCACTCAGGCATCATAGATAAGCTCAACAGCTTAAATGTAAACCCTTATGTCACTAGATGGGTTGCAAACTGGCTAAAGGACAGAACCCATAAAGTTAAAATTGCTGGAGCAATGTCAGACTCAAAGCCAGTCACAAGTGGTGTCCCACAGGGATCTGTCCAGGGACCCCTCTTGTTCTGCATTTATTTCTCAGATGTTAAAGCAAACACGGGAGGGCTGTGGCTGACAATGTTCGCAGATGACTGCAAACTAGGTGCCATAGTCGATACACCAGCAGACACACACACATCCTACAAAAAGGCCTCACAGAAACAGACAACTGGTGCTGGAGTCACGGCCTTAAACTAAATTCCAAAAAATGTATAGTCATCCCCTTTGGGAAAAACAAAGTACCCACAAATTATCACATAGACAGCAACCCACTGAGTACTGAAAAAGTAATCATAGACCTAGGGACCCAAGTCGACAGCGACCTCTCATTTGATACCCACGTTGCCAAAGTGGTTAGAAAAACATTCTACCTTGCACACCTCATCATGAAGGGATTCACATCCAGATCCAAGGATGTCATTGTACCCCTATATTCCTCCCACATCAGACCCATGATTGAGTACAATGCCCCATTTGGTATGTACCTCACCCGGCATTTGCAACAGCTGGAGAGACCACAAAAGTACCTCACCAAGAGGATCAAGGGTCTCCAACATATGTCTTATTCTGCCAGACTAAAGAAACTTCAGCTCTATTCAGTATCATACCACCTGCTCAGAGGTGATCTCTGCCTGACGTACAAGGCCATGTCCAATTAGGATCTGATGGACATGCTCCACCTCAAAAAATCCAAATCCATCAGGACCACGAGAGCTAAAGACTTAAACCTCAGCACAAGTATGAATAGGACATGCTGGAGGGATAGATTCATAACCCAGAGGCTTCCCATGCTTTGGAACAAGATCCCAGTTCGTATTAGGCAGAGCCCCTCACTGACTCTCTTCAAGAGAAATTTGATGAGTGGATGGGAGATCGTAAGTTTACCCCAGGGGTCACATCTGTGTCACTGCTAGACAGGGGCACAGTAAACTAATTCTATTATGTAAGGGGACCTTCATTGTATCACTACTAGACACAGTATTCTAAATTTATTCTGTACATTTTTGTACCATTTCATGGGGTGGCAAATGCCACATCACTATGGCTAGGCTTACAAATGCCCCAGGGCAGATAGCCTAGTACTATACTATGAAACTACTATGAAACTATGCATAATGGTGTGCTTCTCTTCCAACAGCTGCAGCTGAATGGGCTCACACTGTTCAGTTTCAAACTGGACACCTGGCCAGGATGTGCTGTGAGTGTGGTAAGTATGGATACTTTCTGATAACTGTAGTGCAATAAACAATAAACAGTACCAATAACAATAAGCAATAAGGTTTAAAGCAGGATTGTGCTTTGATTACTAATGTGTGCAAATGACTGCAGTAGGGCTGTAGTCACTGCATGTGTGTTCTTATGTCACAGCGGTCAATTGTAAACATGAAATAAATAAAGAATGCAAAAGTAATTGCCTGATAAATGTATTGCACAACCCACAGTATGGTTCAGTGGTCTCTTCAGGCCACTTTTAGATAAATAATGCTCTGCATTCCTCCCACTCCAGGAAAAAAGTATATGGGTAAGGTAGTTCATGTTCTGGGCAGATATCATAGGATCACAAGCGGTTACTAGGCTAATGGCCCTGGGGCCCTTACAAGCCTAGCCAATGGCCCTGGTCTGTGTATATTTCACCGATTCCAAGGAGCAATAACAATAAAGTCTAAAGCAGAATCGTGGTTTGATAAGTAATGTATTCGAATAAGTGCAGTAGGGCTCTATTCATGCATGTGTGTTCTAATGTCACTACAGTCAACTGTAAAACTGAAATAAATAAAGAATGTAAACGTAATTGCCTGATAAATGTATTGCACAACCCACAGTATAGTTCAGGGCTGTCTTCAGGCCACTTTCAGTCAAATAATTCTCTCTATTCTTCCCACTCCAGGAACAAAGTATATGGGTAAGGTAGCCCACATTCTGGGCAGATATGTGTATACTTCACAGATTCTAAGGAGTAGTAACAATGAAGTGTAAAGCAGGAGTGTGGTTTGATAAGTAATGTGTTCAAATAAGTGCAGTAGGGCGGTATTCATTGCATGTGTGTTCTAATGTCACTGCAGTGAATTGTTACATTACATGTATATGTCCCCTGGAGTCACAGCTTTTGGGTTCTACTCTCAGGCCTGCCAACTAAGACATGATAGCTGTCTAGTCTACTTAATGTACACAAACATACCTGTGAACTGCCATGATTTTTTGTAATGTAATGACAACTGGCCAGTCTGTCTAGTCCGTGATTAGCGGATAAATGATTACCTGGAATGCAATGTATTTAGAAATCCTTTTACAGAACACCTTTATAGTTATGTACATGCACATTATGCAAAATAGTTCTGTGTAGTTGTGTACCTGCATTTGTTAGTGCTTGGCCCATACTGTCCCATGCTAACAGCTTGAGAGGTATGTATGTGCTACATCATCTATAAAAGAATTGTAGTCACTGAACTCACAAATGACAATGCACACCTGTAGAAGTATGTATTAGTAGTCTGTGTAGTAATATCATCTGCAAATTCACTAATGGTATGGTTTTCTCTTTCTCCCCTCACCCCTTATCTTCTTTAATTTATTAATGTTATTCATTATTATGATTTAATATTAATATATTCTGTTAAACTAACTGTTATGTTGGCCTTATGGGTTATGTCATACTGGTTTGCTGTTAACATGCTTACTGTTAATTATTGCTGTGTTCCACATAATATATCTTAATATGTATTTAGATTAATCAGTATTATGTTCCATTATGTTAATACTAACATTGATATGGTTATTACTAACCTTAACATATCATTATATCTAGATTATTATACTGCGACAAGGTAGGGTGGTTCCAGGTGATCCACCTGCCTTGGCTCCTCGGGCCATAGCACTGGTGCCGAGCACATCTGGGCAGCAACCTGGTGGTGGCCCCTTTGCTGCCCCTGCACTACCTGTGGTGTCAGGTAATTCTGCCCACAGGCTGGGACTGGGTCTCCTCTGGGAGTGTTAGTGGGTGGATGGTGTTCTCACTTGTGATGATCTACCAGGATTGGTGCACAGGATAGTGTTCCAAGGTTTTGGACACCACCTGCACCTGGTAGCGGGCGTGCTGTACACCCTGGTGGGGCAGCTTCACCCTGGAGGCCAGCCTCCACCACTGCCACCCCAGGGACAGTGAAGGAGCAGTGCTGACAGTCCCATGGATGGGGACTTGAGACACACTGCTTCCTTGTGGAAGCACCTAAGACTTGGATTCCAGAATACCCTCCCCATTCAAGGTTTTCACTTTCACTTTAAAAAGAAATGGTCACCTGTCTCAAAAAAAAAAAAACATATCGTCCCATACATAGCTTTCCATTTTGCACGTGTCCACTGGACAAATGTAGTTTGGTCCAATTGGATTGATAATGCAGTTATGTAGTTCTCATCCCTCTTTCTGGGGGGGGGGGTGACAGTCCAAATTTATCTACAATTCTGTCAAAATGCACAGTTGTTGCTGTACAAATAATGGATAGCTATGGTTTTTCCTACATCATTCCTGCACATAACTACATTCTTTCACTATGTTTTCCCCCTACTTGCACCCCATTTCACTACTGTCCTAGCTCCCCATTTTTCTTTTCTTTAAAGATTTGTGAGTGACACTGCATGACACAACACATAATGCAGCTTTGCTATCTGTTTTAAATGATAATACACATGTACAAAATAAACAGCTATCCCCTATTGCGAATCCAAGACCATCACACCTGTAGACCAGAGTTAACCTACCACACCACACAGCTATTAATTAAAACAGTTGGTTTAGGTAAATATAGTAATTGCAAGTTACCATCATTAAGTATGTTTAAACAGAGCTAGGCATCGTGCCATGTCTTGCAAACTGATTGCTGAAATAGTAATGGAAAACGTGGGAGTGTAACTTGGAGTCTGGTACAGAACTACACCACTAGAAAGACAGACACAGAATAATGAATGTAAGTGAGGTCTCTAATAGCAGGTAAATATGCAGTTTTATCAGCAACATGTAGAAGTACACCTGCTAAAATATTAAAGGAAAAATACATGTTCAACTGGGATTCTGGTGGAGAAATACATCCATATAAAGCCAGCCACATAATGGATGTAATGGAGGTATGTCACAGCTTGAATGTGCACTTATATCTTCACAAATACACATGCTGTAACAGTAACTCAGTAGCTCAGTCTGTTAAATGCATCGTAAGCAGTAAGTTTTGCCACACATGGTCCTGGGTTCAAATCCAGTGGTGTGAAGCTATCAATGAATGACTGAGTCATGCATTCTTTAACCACACAATGCATTTCAAATGCAATGTTTTCTTTGCAATGATGAAAGTCAAAGGCCTGCAGATAGGAACACACTTAACATCTCCCTATAGCAACACTATAAAGTGCATGAAGTGTCGGGTCATTCTTTAATATACATTCACAGAGGAGTTTAACTTAGGTAATGCAAATGAGGCTGACTAATATAAGAGTGCAGCACACAATCATTTCATAATGATATTACAGATTAGCACAGCTGCACAACTAACATACACATATGGAGGTCCTGCTACTAATAAGGACTGCCAGCACAAACGTTCCAAATGACTACCATAATGTAAAACATGGCCTGTCAATTGCCCACATGGTTGACATAATGGCATATTTACCCCTATGTTGTTCAAGGACGCAACAAACATGTTGCTTCATCCTCTGTTATTGATACCATTACCTAACATGCTTACCTTATACACATGCCTTAATTTGCAGTGGAATGGGTACCCTCAAATCTGGCTCTACCTCTACAACAAGGTTGCCACAGCTCCCACAGTTACTCTTACAGCTTGTTGTCCTCCAAAATGCTAACAGTCCCTGTCTATGCCTACTGCTTGCATTATCAGTTGCAGGCTATAGCACACACATCTGTTTGTAAAAGTAGCTGCTACAGACATACCCTCTGCAATGACATAGTATCTTGACCCCAGTGATGTCTAGCACAACATATCAGAAAGGGCTTTTACTCTGCATGAAACCTTATATCTTGTTCAGTGGTTGTATGTCATTGGCTGATTATACTGCAAATCAGCTGTGTTGGCTGCAATTAGCATTTCAGAACCACCGACTGGTTAAGAGCCAATCACCTGCTAATGAGAGCCATGTTAAAATGGCAAACCACTGACTAGGGGAACCAGTCTGTATGAAACTTTCTTCACACACTAAACGTGTTGCCAAAAACTTTATATATCTGCACATATCAACAGAGTAGTATTGTACTCCATCAGGTATGTAGCCTTATTGTTTGCAACATGATGCATATGTGTGAATATATTTAGGGGGAATGGGAATTAAAGCATTAAGCCTTTCTGAGAACTCTAATGATGACATGTCGTTGATCTCCAGATTTGTTACACCTACAGAGGACATATAATACATCAATGGTGGAATGTTCTTTGTCAATGTGGGACATTGATCTTGTGGGAATGTCCTTTTTTAGTGGTTGTAATAGCATACTGCTATTTGTTTGGCACTATTGTTTTAGCATATTATCAGCGGGGGGTGCCCCTAGAGGACACACCACAACTGACACCTGTGTTGAGTATGTGATCATACAGCAGTATCTGTTATGGCATGAACAGGAATAGCTGGTTATTGCTAATATATTAGTTGTATCCACATGCTTAGTATGTTTGTACACTGTGGAATATGACATATGTGATCAAGCAGTGGATACTGCCAGCTATTCTGTTCTTGCTTTATCTCTACATAGTGTACTCCCACGTATGTTATCCTGACATGTATTCCCATTTTGATGTCTTTCAGGAATCATGTATGCAAGACACCATGCCTATTTTACTGATGCTAAGAATTATATAATCCTTGAAGGCCTCTGTCAACACCATGAACTCCTACTGTCCTGGGTGAGGCAAAACAGGGAACAACGGGCAGCATTCTGGGCTGACCTTGTCTGTGATGTTCAAGCCATAGGACACCAAAGCAGGACATATGAGCAGGTTCAACACTGTGTGACAGATATGATAAATGCTGCATGCAGAACAGTAGATGTAGCCAGGGATCATGGTGTCACCGGTGGAGGGTCTGCAGTGGTACAACCACTCTCAACCACTGAGGAATTCCTGGTGAACCTAGGAACACATGACAACTCCCATGCATCCATTACACCATTTATTGTGGATGACGGTGCCACAGTTTCCATGCCAGAGGAGAGTCCAGGTAGACTTAGTTTGATCAGCATTGGAATACTGTAGCATTCAGTGTGTGTCAGGGTGTACATAGTTTTATGACTGTGCGGTTTTAGTTTTATGGGTGTCATGTGTTTTTTTGGGGGGAGGAGTTTAACTGCAGTCTGAATCATGCTCAGATTTTGACCAACATAACAATTAACAAAGTAGCTACTGTAGATGTGAGATGTATGGACGTATTACCCTGTTATATTGCAACATGCAGTGGTGTTTGCATTACTTCTTCCTCAACTTTTCATGGGTCAGTCAGAAATTGGACAAGGGGTTTCAAGGGCTGAATTTGTCCCAGAGGTTTACATCCCTCATCAGCCCTCATTATCACCACACACAGTCAGTATGCCTACACATACCCAGTCCCCAGAGGCCCTAGATATTGGACAGTCAGAGGGTGTAGACATTGAACAGGAAAGTGTGGCAACTATGGATCCAGTGTGTGTCAACACTGGCCATAGCCAGAGAACTGGTGAGGTTCCACACATGCAGATTGATAGGGGTGCTCTTAGGAGGCCTGCTGTCCCTCCACCACCTGTTGCAGATGTCTCATCATGGGTTACTCGGCGTATGTTTTGGGCCATCATGGAGGCACAGGCACATTCCAAAGGGAATGCCAGACAATGCTCAGGGTTATGGATGCAGCACAATCTGACAACCATGACTGCCTCCACCGCATTGCTGATACCCTGGATTGGTTCACTGATGCAGTGGAAAGATGTTGGTCTGAGACAGATCACAGACAGAATATCTGTCCTGGAATGCACACTTTCTGTGGTGGAATGTCTGCATGGAGTTGAGAGTTGGACTCATGGACATAAGTCAGCAAATCCATCTGCTGAGAGTCCACATGGCCATGCACAATCACGCTTCCATAGTCTCAGTACAACCAGTGCTCCAGAGGGGAGTGTGCTGTCCACACCAAGACATGGCAGGCCATGGCCTCATGGTTCTGGGTGTTCCCATGGAGGACAAAGTCCCAGCATATAGCAGTCACCTTCAGGTACTAGCACTGCCTCTGACCTTGGGCATGAAGGTGCCAGTGCAACTCCTGGCAGAGACAGTTTATGTGTTGGGGAGCACAAACAGTGAACTGTCCACTCTACCATTCATGGTTCCAAGCTGTCCAACATATACACATGTCAGGCTAGCACTGAGCTTGACTGTGTTCATGCACATGATTTCAACCTAATGGGGCAGCCTAGACATCTCGCACCCCCATACAACACCCTGTGCATTTGATGATACCTGTATCACATCCTTGTCATCCTTGACATTGATGCAAGGAAATGAAGCCATGTGTCTGATGCACAGGGTGACTTTATAAATTAATATGTAATTGTGTAATCCAGTGTTGTTTTGCCATGCCAGTTGTATGGGTCACTGACAGATACTCTATGCTGACATCTGTAATGAGTAAACCACATTATTTTGTGCACCATACATTGTACAATGTTGTAATGGCTGTATACTTACACAATGAAAGGTGTGTCATGGACTTGTTTATGGTTCAGTTTCAAGAGTCTGTAGGGGATATCTGTGGATACACAGCAGCAATAAACCCATAGACATCACTGCACAGGGTGGAATAACAGCACAGAAAAAAATATGTCTTCAGCAAGGTGCACCACTATAGGTGCATGGCTCCAGAGATTCATATTTATATAACAAGCTAGCAAGGACAATGGCATTGATTCAGTCTATTCATACATTCCTAATCTATGAAAAGGTCTGATACCCTTGATAAGTATCCCCAGGGTTTTGGGAGCAAACAAATCTATAAACGGTGGTGATGTAGATGACCCATCTACAATTTTCCTGTGTCCATTACAGACATTTGTCCTACACCGGTTATGATTGTCTTGATCTGCATCCCGTTGTGTAACTTACACATGATGTGCGTTGCAGCAGATGTGTAATTCACATGCATGGGGAGCCTGTTACATATAGGATGTAGTGTCTGTGTTACATACCTGTCTCTCCAGCATGTACTATTTATATCACAGTGATGGTATAGGTGTGTAGAACAGGTAATACATGTGCTACTCCTGTTTTAGATAAGTGGGAGGTACACAGTGGGATTGAAGACCTCCCTTTATGGCAGACATACACATCCCCTCCAAAGCATGTAGGAGACAGACTACATGTATACATGTACGGTCTTGACACGGACTGCACAGGACATGTTATCTACAATATGTATTGGTTTACCATGGAACCTGTGTGGCTGCTACAGTTGTAAGATATGCCTGTGTAGTGACCTAGCAAAGGTGCCATTGCACTCAGTGATAGGTGTGATGAGTGCCAAATACAGTAGAGCAATGACAGTCTGAGATTTATCTGCCATACATTTCTGTATAGGTTGTACAAAACTGCATGGATCCCCACATCTTACCGACCAGTGAAAGTCAAAGGCTACATTACTCTCTGTGTCTATAAGTCCTTGAGCAATGGCTCAACTGTGTGCGAAGTGAGGACAGTACTATATTTTCCAAGGGTGGATGACTTCCAGAAAGATAGTATTGTGCAGTCCTTAGCATTTACTATTTGCCAGTGGCTCTGACAACAACTGAATGTGTGTCTCAGGCCATCCTGGATAACTGATGATTCTGTGTGGGATTCAGTGACAGCTCCTAATATACAATAACCTGATAATGTAGTCAGTCAGAGATCACTGACGGTAGTCGTGACTGCAGAGAAGGGAATGGCTAGAAGGGGTACTCCATTAAGGATGTCTGGGAAATCCACTGTTGACTGGAATCATTGTAGCATAGGTCTCCCAATGCTATCTTCCTAGATTATGACTATCAGACACTTGCCTATCCACCAGCTGACATACCACTCTGTAAATAACCTACACAGTTTTTAGCAAGGCCTGGTGGCCTAATATTGTCAAGCACCTTGTCAGGCCATGGAAGGTGGAGTGAGTCATATTCTCCTCATCCATTGCATAGTTTAATACTCAGTGAGGTCCACTGGTTAGGGTAGGTAGGCATGATCTGCACTTTAGCAAAACAAACTGTGGTTGGTCCAATGTCAGTAGGTGTATGACATTGTTACTGATAGTATACATGCTAAATCCTTTCATGGCTTTACATATCAGATGACTGAGAGCTCTGGGAACACTGCTTAGCACTGCATACTAGTTGTTCTCTGTGTAACTAAGTATTGCAGTTACCACCATCATGCTCCAAGAAAAGAGTCATCCAAGGTGTCTGTAAAGAGCACAAACAAACAATGGAGGGAAGGGTAATATGCATACCCTGTGAAGGTAAGGCAAGAGGTTTTAAACAGGTATTCTTCAGAGGGACACTACTGAAGCTGTGTGTACTGAAAGGACACAGTTACCTTGTGAAGAATGCAGAAAGCATGGGAGTCGCCTGAACTGCTGGTGCCTGGCTACTATTAATGTTGGGCTCACTACAACCGCTCTCTCATGGGCTACCATGCTCTGAAACTTTTTCTGTCATCACACAAACAAAATTACTATGAAACTCATGATGAGAAGCAGAACACAGCTTGTTTGTTCATCCACATAGCTGTCCCATATCATGAAACGCTCTGTAGGCTTCACATACAGTTCTCCAGGTAGATGCCTTGAATAGCAACCTGAGTAATCATTTGGCTTTTGCACGTGTTATGCCTTCTGTACACGGGCTGGTGGTATGTCACTAGGAAACTGACTAGATGCTGATTAGGAGCACAGCTACAGCATCACAATATAATGTGCAATGTCCAGGGAGATAGATGTCTAAACTTGCTAAAACAAGCAGAACAGCTGTGGTGATCCATGTTAGGTGACAATTTCACAGCAATGCATGCATCCTGCCCTTCAACAGATTAATGGTGGATATCTGCATGACATGGCCTACTGCAGAGGACTAGCCACCTTTGGCCAAAGTGTATCCATCCAACATATGTACTAGGTATGTCATACTGTACAGTTATGAGCCCGGAACACATGTCTGGGTTCCCACATCATGTCACACAACAACCAGTTTGCTGTCTGGTTGCTTGACAGGCAATGTATGCTTACAAGGCCAATGTAATGTCAGCAATGTTGAACAAGCCCTCTGTGCATGCATTGACATCCACATCTTTGCTGCAAGGAGTGCCTACAAACACTATGTTTCAGGCTGTCGGCCCCAAGGGTGTGGCAGCATGACCCTAACTTTGCTGTACTTGCAGTGTCACATTTGTAGGTATGGTATTGGGACCAAGCCTAATGACAGGATTATGATTAATTCAAGGTTCACGTAGTTGGCAAAGCATTGTATGGCATGCTGTCAGGTGCTGTGTTACCTTAGGGTACATACATAAAGGTGACATGTTACATTTCACCATCTGTCATGACACTGCCTAACAATGGTGTGCTGTGAAGTAGTTACAAGCATGACTATATTGGTAATGGAACTATCAATGAATGCTGATGATATATGGAAAGTGTCCCCCACCCCTCTAGTCCTATGCCACACAAGTACACGAGTGACAGGTGTGACTGTATTTCAAACATTAATTCCATGTCTCAAACAGCAGTCAGTACATATGGCAATGAACATTTTGCCAACATGCACAGCTCATCTCCTGCTCCACCCACACCCACATCAAACACCTCCATGTGTGCAGTTTCTTGCCAGACACATTCCCAAACAATAGTCACCTCAAAAAATCATACCTCTGGAGAGTACAGTGCACATAATAGTTCATGTACCACTGTCTCACCAGTCAAACACCTAAGGCAAAACACAAAATCAAACCTATTATTCATAGTTCATTACATTGTGAGAAACACTGATGTCCATATCACCAGGCTACATATGTGAAAGATCACAGTTAGTTGTGTGTGAGTTGGCATGATATGCCATAACACACATTTCCGTAACTCAAGGAATATCAGGTAACATAATAATATAATCATAGTTTCTACAGGTGTGTATGACTAGTGACATATGTCACTGGACTGTATGCAGACACATGACTGGACTTAGTCACTCTATGTCTCTCATGGATATGCCCATAGTTTTCAGCTGCATTTGACCCTCACCTAGGATGATGGCTCAATACATACGGAAAATGATGGATGTCAATAATTGCCTTAGCATGTGGTATCACTGTAAGGGGATCCACTACATGTCCACCGTGGATGACTTGCTCAACAGACATAAATGCTTTGCCAGAGATGGTCTTCATCTCTCACCCCTGGGATGATGAGTACTGGTCAAGGCTGCTGGCACCCCCACATTGCACATCTTATAAGCACTGTCTGGAGGGAGATCTTTCCAATGAGAACTATCTTCTTATAACATCACATGGTTATGCTGCTACACTCTGGGAATGGCAACACTAAACCCCACTCTGTGGAAGGTGTCCCCACCTTGGGATATGCAGACATTTGGGCAGTCACAGACACCGGCTTCAAGGCTGTGGACAGCACCATAGCCATACCAGACTACACATCCTTCCACATGTTCAGACCTCAAACTGACAGTGTGCAAGATAATGCAGGTGGTGTATGCATGCTCAATAAGGATAGATACACATCCAGATTTAGTGAAATATTGTGATTTCCTGGAATCAATGCAGGTGCTAGTCACTGCTGGAAGGGGACCTAATCAATCCATTGTCAGCTACAGGAGCATCAAGATATATCCATACACCATGGTTTGGGGTGACATTAAGTAACTACCAAATGTGTTGCTTAGTCATGCTGAAGTTCACTTGCTCAAAGGTTAGTCCATGTCCTTAACTACAATACCCTGGACCAGGAGAGTGTTATCCCTACAAGGGGGGGGGGTCAATGTAGTGCATCATGTGTTTACCAGTATGGGAGACCACTGCCGCCCCCCCCCCCACTGGGAGGTCCTCCCTGGTGAGATCTAACCACTGATCAGTCTCATTAAAACTCATTATCAGACCTACCCCCCTTGCAGAAAATACAGAAATATACTTCAGGAAGGCAATTTATTACCTCCTATGGGATGGTTTACATAGCTTGACTGCACCTCCCCCATCAGATGGGACAGGCAAGTATGCAGAGGTCTACACCCATGCTTTATATAAGCAGCAGTACAATTGCATAGACTTGGCTGTACCTAACAAGAGGATCACAAGCTCCTCATGGCACAGCAGACCTGCCTGGTAGACAACTGCCATTAGCAAGCTGTACAGTAGGAAGTGGACATTGCTGTGTGACAGTTGGGGTGAGGGTGCCCCCCATAAAATGGAGGCACAACCTCCTCAGCAAAAACAAGAACATAGTGTAGTTGTAACGTCATGCAGAAATGGTATGTGATAAAATTACCCTCCCCCACAAAGCAGAACCACAACGCACTGTGTAGTTACATGTGTAACCTCAAAGGAAAGGCACAGATTGTTGGGGGACTTGTACTTAATGCTACCACATATAATGGGTCTCTACTCATATCTAACCTGTTGTCCCACAGGTTCTGCGTCAACTTCACTCCCCTGTCCCCATTACATGTGCCACATGACATTCTTACAACATGTCCCATACCTTCTATATCTGCAGAACAGATCATAACTGACTTCTCTATTGGGGATACACAGCATCTATCTGACATGCTAACATCCCAGGCTCTGTCATACATGGGATCCAACAAGAATGACTAACACCATTGGGAGTTCCTTGCAATCATACTGTAACCACTGGCTGCATCCCAGCTGACTGGGCAATGGCAACTCTAATCCCCTTGCACAGAGGTAGTGCATCCACCAACCACCAAAACTATAGACATATTTTCCTCAGTAGCCATATCTGTACACCCTGTGGGGCAAATCTTTATGGAGCTGATGAGAAAACACATATGAAATTTATGAATAGTTGACTGTGCACAGTTTGGATTTCTAACAGGGAGATCATGGCTGTTAAACCTGGTGGACATGTCTGAGGCAGTCACCAAGGACCTGGGTGGGGAGACATCAGGGCATGCAAGCCCCTGGACATAGCCAAGCCATGTGACTATCCCCCACTCAGACATCATTGACAAAAGTACCCACTTAGGCATCCACCGTAATATCATTGCAGGGGTCACTAAGTGACTCACTGATGAAACACATACTCAAAATAAGCGAATCTGCCTCCAGTAGCTGATCTGTAAGCAGCAGTGTTTGACAGGCCTTAGTCCTGGGTCCTCTACTGCTTGGATTTCATTTAATCATGATACAAGTGAAAAGTGAATGTCTGTGGCTGACAAAATTGGCTGATACCTGCAAACTGTGAGTGGTCATAGAATCTGTGAGTTATGTCAATATCCTACAAGAGGGTACTGAAGAACAAATTCCTGTTGACATATTAATGGTTGTAAACTCCATGCAAATATATATGTAGTATCATTTCCATCAGTAGCACCTATGTTCCTGGAAAGCAGCACATTAGTCTTAAAATGTGATGTACATACTCAGGGGGTGAGGGACCTGGACACATAGCCTGGCCACACAGGTTTACACCTAATGTACCTGAGATTACCATGTCTCCCCATTGGTAAGATGGTAATCATATGTCATAACTTAAGGCACAGTCATCCGATATTGATATAGTCATAACCGCCATGTACTCTTCCCTCAGCAAGCCAATATTTGAGTGCAATAGCTATTTGATAATGTACCTTTCCAAGCACTACTGGCAACTGCACACAACACAATAGTCCCTCACAAGGGAACTTCACGTCTTCAGTATCTGTTAAATGGGGATCATTTGAAATCACTGCAGTTGTAGCCTGTGGCATACAGACTACTCAGAGGTGATATCTCTCTTGCATACAGGGCAATGTGTGACCCTGCGTGATTAGAAATTCTGTATATCTTTAGGTGGCATGGTGCAAGGATTACTCCCCATAAGGCATTAACCTGGTATGGACATTAGTAATGCATGTTGGTGGGAGAGATCTGTCTGGCAGACTTTAACACATCTTTGAAACAGAAACCTGCCTAATGGCAAGCAGAGCACCTCATTGGACCTCATCAGATGCCATCTGTATGATTGGCTGGGTGACCATAATTTCAACACAGGGCTTCTGCCTGTGACCCTCGTGGACAGAGCAATATGTGCTGATCATGTAAATAAGGGTAAAAACTTAGCTAGGATTGTGAAGGCTGTAGGGCCATTAGGCTACTAAAGTTCAAGGATCTTATGATTCCATAAGCTGATGTAAAATGCTCTAACAGCCACACACAAACTTGGCTACATTTAGGATAGCACCACTTCCAATTACTGATTATAGGACATGGCACAGCACACAAACATGAATGCATGGAGATTAGAACACTTACCTATCTAATGATATACTCTACAGATCACAGTATGTGACACACTCTCTACACCTCAAGTTTGCAATTACTGTCTCTTTAGGACATCTTATGCTTGATGACATCAGTAGGTCTATGTGTGGTTAGGTATTTGGAGGTAAACATCACCTGCTTCAATCAAAATACTGCAAAACCCTACCTCTTTCAAAGTTACTGAGGTGATAATAATTCTGCTATACAGAGATGCACACACTGAGTGGACTAAAGTAAGATTAGAACCCCTACCTACCTAGTATTACACACTATAGATCACAGTATTTATCGCACATGCCACAGCTTAATTCAACACTACAGTGGCAGCTGGTAGTCATAAGGTAGATGACATCAGCAGGCCTTGCAGAAGAGGGCTGTTTGGAAGCTGGCAGCAACTTACAGGGTCAAAATGAGCAGAACCATTGCAGTTTGATAATCAGCAAAGGGGTCTTAGTTGTTTTACAAGGGGACACACAAACACCAAGTGGTCTGGATTGAGATTGAAACCCCTTCCTATCTAGTTTTATACACTATAAAGCACAGTACTTATTAAACATGTCACAGCTGACATCTGTTTTACACATGATTGCAGGTGAACTACTTGTGGATTACATAAACTAGGCTTGTGTTGAGAAGTGTCTTGGGCCTGCAGAGTGATATTGCTTCATACAGTTATCTGCATTTAGTTGCCTAGCAGTATTTAACTTAGCTAGGTGGCTACTGTTACCAATCTGGCCATATGTGGCTGTTGTTTGTATTTGTCTAAGTAAGCCTGTGGGCAGGAACAACGTGCCCTGTTTATTCATGCGTAGACAACATTATACACTACACCACCTGCTCACCTGTTGTATGTGTAGTAACATCCAGCAGGCACAGGGGTCTGTAGGTAAGTGCATTATGTACTGTTGAACCCTTACTTTGTATGCTTTGAGCAACATTATAGATGTGTCATAGTGCAGCTTTACTCACCATTATCAGGGTATGTAGGACAATACAAACATGCACACATATTTATGTATATAACAGGGATGTATATATAAATGTAGCTGTGTGTGAATGATGTGTGTGTGTGTGTGTGTGTGTGTGTGTGTGTGTGTGTGTGTGTGTGTGTGTGTGTGTGTGTGAGTGTGTGTGTGTGTGTGTGTGTGTGTGTGTGTGTGTGTGTATGTGTGTATTTTGTAGCTATATGGCGAGACTGAGAAGTTTTTTTTTATATTATAGATGATATAAATATATATATATATGTGTGTGTATGTGACATAAATATATATATATATATATATATATATATATATATATATATACATATACATACATATATATATATATATATATATATATATATATATGTAAAAGTAAATGTCTATTTGTATATACATAGAGATACATATACTATCTATGGAAGAGAGAGAGAGATAGTGACAGACAGATACGTATACATTTATGTGTGTATGTATAGAAGCCACGGTGGTACAGCGGTAGCATTGTTGCCTCACAGCAAGAGGTCCTCCTGTTCAGTTCTCGGCTGGAGTGCCTTCTGTGTGGAGTCTGCATGTCCCCCCGTGGTCAAGTGGCCTCTGAAAGACATGCATGAATGGGCGTGCCTTCGCTGAAGTTTCGGCATCAGGCTGGCAACTCGGCACCATAAAAAATTTACTGCCAATCATTAGCAGACCGGAGTTCCGCTGTGGCGACCCCTACCGGGAAAAGCCGAAAAGACAAACATGCGTGTACGTATAGATATATCTATACATAACAGATCATTTTGAGCAAGGAGCAACAGAATTGCACACTGTTTAACTAAGTGTAGAGCATGTCCAGTGCAATTGTTAGTACTTATAAACTGACTCCAGGCCACCCCTACCTGTACTCCAGTCCGGATTTTTGTGTGTTACAGACAATAACATCTGTGCCTGTTTTTGCAGTACTGCGCTTCACTTAAATTGTCCAGGGCATTTTTCAGCTGTCTATTGTAATAAATAAGTGACAGCGGTTAATAATGTTACACCAGACACAGACTGACAGTCTGTAAAATAACAACATAATACTTCACATCCAAAAGATATTGACACTTCCAGATTAGAACCATAAATGCCACCACATATGCTAACTTCCCTACTTTACTGAGCCACACAAGCTGTCTGACAGAGAAGAGTCATTAGTCACATAATCAACAGTATATATATATATATATATATATATATATATATATATATATATATATATACGTTGCTATTCCTGCATTAAGTGAGACATACAATGTATGATCAGTTTCAATGTTACTGCCCTGAGAATGCCTGGACTGCTGATATTCCATTGCTACTGTTAAAGCAGTTATATGGGAACACTACTGTGCTGTGGGTATGTGAACAACACTGCGTGTTCTGCTGGGATACATTGTTGTATGAATACCATGTAACTCCACTGTGTAACATCTCCCTTGACTGATGTAGGGAATATTTCATACATAAGGCCTAGAGAATATTAAAGAACACATGATAGTGGACTGGGTATCTGTAGTCCCATGTGGATGTTACTTTGTTCAAATAGCCCACTATATTTACTTGCATAAATGTAGCCGTGCCATACATACAATGCCATATCACACTAATCCTTACAAGTACTGTGTTGGTTAGAGACTTACCTTGCGCATGTAACAGTTGACAGAACTGTAGTTCAGGGCTGACCCTGTCTAATGCAAGCAGCATACAGCCAATACATAGATAAGTACATGTTGTGTGGGTTGCCTGGCATCAATTTTACTATCTGTATTTGAGCACGAGTAAGGTGTCAGTCCCTATGTCCCTAGATTGTCAGTGATTGCACTATGCATTGTCTCTCAGCCTTAGCCACGGTGTACTGAGCACACCTACATTTGTCTACAGGGACATCAGCAGGGGGTTCCTCCTCCAAGTCCTCCTGTGACTGCAGCTATGGTGACCTAGGCACTGGTGGGGGCTGTGTATCCCTTCCTTTTGCTGATCCTGCTGCAGCTGTTTCCTTTCCACAACATCATATTGTGTAGCATAGCATATACTGTGAACATATGTGCACATGTGGCTGGAGAGTACTGTAGGGCTCCACCAGATATATCTAGGCACTAGAACCGTGTTCCTAGTTTGTGAGTGTGCCTCTTTATGGCATTCTCCTTTGGGTGTGTGCACATTTCTGATGTGTGTCATCATCCATGGTTCCAGGTCATAGCCAGCATCTCGCAGTAAATGGCCATGTGGAATGTCCCCCCAGCAAGCATCTGGTACAGCTGTGATGCATGCCCAATATGGGAGTCATGATAACTACCAGGGCTGCCAACACACACATTCAGGATAATCCCCTGGACATTGCACATGACTTGGCAGCTGATGGAGTGGTACCGCTTGCAGTTGACATAGATTCTAACCTCCTCAGAGGTTGGTCCCTTGATGTGTACATGAGTGCAAGCTATGGCACTGAGTACTTCAGAGTAGTGTGCTACATGGTATAAGTGTTGCACAATCCTGGCCCTTGCCTCAGCAGTGAGGGGAAAGATATGTGCTCACTGGCATGTGGTAGCATGGCATTCAGGAATTGGTGGAGTATCCTGGATGCAAATGCCTGTGAGATCCCCATCATGTCCACAGTTGGTCTTTGGAATGTACCTGTAGCTAGTATCCTAAGGGCTACACATACCTTTGTTTCCACTGGGATGGGTTCCCCTCTGTTGGCTCTGGGTCTGAGTTGAGGGTAGTAGAGCTCAGTGTGTTCTTGTAATATGTCTCCATCCACCCTGTAGCACTATACAATCTCCACATCATGTAGCTACTGGAAGGTTACCTGGGGCCTGAGCACTCTTCTCCTTCTCTGAAGAGACCTATTGTAAGCAACACCAGCAGCACTGATGTCAGCATCTATCATAGGTTCATAGGTTGGTACGAGGCTATCAGCCCTAGGGCCTATACAAGCCTAGCCATAACAATTCCCTGGCTATTTCCTCCCACACTATTTACTTCCCTGGACCCTTGTCTAGCAGGGTGACTGACGTGATCCCCGGGTTGAATTTCCTTTCTCCCATCCAGTCATCAAGGTTTCTTTTGAAGAGGACCAAAGAGGCACTCTGCTTGACATGTATGGGCAATCTATTCCAGAGTCTGGGGAGTCTCTGGGTCAGGAACCTATCCCTCCAGCATGTTTTGTTTATTGTGATGACAAGGTTTAGATCCCTGGAGCGTGTGGCTCTGAGGGATTGGGATTTCTTTAAGTGTAGCATGTCCAACAGCTCTGGTTTTGACATGGCCTTGTATGTTAAGCAAAGATCGCCTCTGAGTAGATGATATGTGACAGAGTATAGCTGGAGTTTTTTAAGGTGGTCAGCGTAGGGCATCTGCTTTAGGCCTGTGATTCTTTTAGTGAGGTATTTCAGCAGCCTTTCCAGTTGTTGCAGATGTCTTGAGAGGTACATACCAAACGGGGTGTTGTATTCTATAATGGGTCTAATGAGGGATAAGTACAGTGGGATAATAACCTCCTTTTTTCTGGATGAAAAGCCCTTAGTGATGAGGTGTGCCACATAGAAGGATTTGCTGACTGTTGTGGCGATGTGGTTATCGAAGGTGAGACCACTATCCACCTGTGTCCCTAAGTCTCTTATCACACTTTTGGTGTTTAGTGTACTGCCACCTATATGGTAATTCACGGATACATGTTTTTTTTTCCCAAAGGGGATAACTATACATTTGTTGGCATTGAGCTTGAGCCCATGGCTCTGGCACCAAGCATCTGTTTCTGTAAGGCCCTTTTGTAGAGTATTCACATCATTTGGGGATTCAATAATGGCTCCCAGTTTGCAGTCATCTGTGAACTTTGTTATCCAGAGTCCCTTAGTGTTGGCCTGTACTTCACAGAAGTAGATGCCAAACAAGAGCGGTCCCAGGACTGAACCCTGAGGTACTCCACTTGTCACTTGTCTGGAGCTGGATTTGGAGTCAGCTACTTTTGCAGTGTGGGTTCTATCAGTAAGCCAGTTAGCAACCCATTGGGTGACGTAGGTATTAATGCCCAGCTTAGTAAGTTTATCTATGATTCCAAAGTGGGGGATGGTGTCAAAGGCCTTGGCAAGGGCTAGATAGGCTGTGTGGACCACATTACCCTTGTCCATGGCTCTGGAGACTGATTCGAAGAAGTCAATCAGGTTCAGGAGACAAGATCGGCCTTTCACGAACCCAAACTGGGTGGGGACCAGTATTTGAAGGTTGCCAATGTCTTTGTTTATAAGTTCCATGATAATACGCTCCATGGCCTTGCAGATAAGGCTTGTCAGACTGATGGGATAGTAGTTTCCAGGATCCAAGGGGATTCCCCCCTTGTGGTGTGGGATAACTGTAGCTCTGCGCCACTCAGTGGGCGGGCATGAAACCTGAAGTGAGGCTATGATTAAACATGACACTTAGGTGAGGTGCCAGTTCATATTGTAGTTCATGTAGTACACAGCCCGGGATGTCATCTGGTCCCATGGATGCTGTATTCTTAGCTTTGGAGAGTGCATTTTTTACCTGTGTGGCCGTTATTACCAGAATTTGGCAATCTTCCATTACTGAGATGGGCCATTTAGGGGGTGAGAGGGGGGTGAAGTTGGCACTGAATCGATCTGCCAGGATATTGGCAATATCCTTGGGATCAGTATATCTAATCACCAAACCACCTCCAAACACAAAGTTCACCAAAGCACAAACAATCCGCTGTTCTGTACAATAAAGGGTTCTCCTCCAACTGCAACAAATGTTCCACCACCGGTAGTGAAAAAGGTAATTTATTGTTAAAACAGCTCAAAACACAGCAACCAGCAGCAAACAACACCAATAAAAGTCCTTATTAGTATTCCAAATGAAACATTATTAGATTGAGCGCGCTTTCGTCCATAACTACTGGACTTCATCAGAATCTAAAGATTTCATGAGATGCAAACCTTAAATATACACCTGAATAACTGTCCAATTGACCATTAATTGGTAATTAATTCAAATTGAACTTTTTAAAGGCATATTGCATAGTTGAAGCAATACATGTTACAATGTAAAATGCATAAAAAATATGCCAAGAAAAATATACATAAGAAAACCAATGTACAAAAATTGTATATGTAACAGTACAAACCTAAACTGCTGTATGATTCTAACCCATATATTAATCTTATTCCTAAAAATTGTATATGAATATATTTTTCCCCCCGTGTTAACTATCATCTAAGAAATCCACATTGTTGTTGAAAAAGGTGAATGACAAGTAAAAAATAAAATAAAAATAAAAGTAAAAATAAAAAAAAAAAATAAAGGTACTGTTGGTGTATCATTATTATTTAGTTGTTGATTAAAATTGTTATAATATATTATATTTTACACAATAAATGGTATTAGTGTATATGAAAATGTAAGAAATATATATATATATATATATATAAAAAATATATAAAATTATGAAATATAAATATAAATATACATATAAATACAAATTACATATAAATATATGTATAGGTTCATAGGTTCATACTAGGCTATCTGCCCGAGGGCATTTACAAGCCTAGCCCATCGTTTTGTGGCTTACGCCACCCCTTTAGTATGGGGAACTATACCCATTATTTTGCTGTGCCTCTGTCGAGCAGTGACACTGAGGTAATCCCTGGGGTATATCTGTGATCTCCCATCCATTGGTCAAGATTTCTCTTGAACAAGGCCAGAGAGGTGCTCTGCCTCACATGTACCGGGATTTTGTTCCACAGCATAGGGAGTCTTTGAGTGATGAATCTATCCCTCCAGCACGTCCTATTAATAGCCGTGTCGAGGTTTAAGTCTCCCGCCCTTGTGGCTCTGATGGATCTAGATTTTTTGAGGTGAAGCATATTCATCAAATCTGGGTTTGACATGGCCTTGTATGTTAGGCAAAGGTCACCTCTGAGCAAGCGGTAAGTATGGACTGCCTTTCCCTCATCAATGGCTTTGGTGACTGTTTCGAAAAAGTCAACCAAGTTTAAAAGGCATGATCTGCCTTTGACAAAGCCAAACTGGGTTGGATCCAAAGTCTGCAAATTCCCTATGTCTTTATTTATGAGGTCCATTATGATCCTCTCCATGGCTTTGCAGATAAGGCTTGTCAAGCTAATGGGCCGGTAATTTCCAGGGTCGGTGGAGGCACCGCCTTTGTGAAGTGGGACCACAGTTGCAGTGCGCCACTCCTGGGTAATGATCCAGAGGTAAGACTTTGATTAAACAGCTGTCGTAGCTGTGGGTTTAATTCCTCATTGAGTTCGTGGAGCACACAGCCGGGACACCATCAGGTCCCATGGATGCTGTGTTTTTGCTTTGGAGAGAGCAGTTCTCACTTGGGCGCTGGAGATGTTTGGGGGCTGCAATCGCTTGGTATAGATATCTCTCCTTTGGGGAGGGGGGAGTTTGCACTGAACTTGTCAGCCAGTATGTTGGCAATGTCTGTAGGATCAGTAATCTTCACATCATTTTGAACTAGTTCTGAGCATATCTGGGAGTTTCCTCCTAGGTTTCTAACATAGCTAAAGAAGGCCTTATGATTGTCTTTTGAGTCTTTAGCTATTTTTCTCGAAATGTGCTTTGGATGATTTTATGAGAGCTCTTAGTTTTTACTTATAGTGATCAAGGGTGTCTTACCTTTAAGGATTTTGCTCTATCTTGTAGTAGCTTCCTCCTTTGTTGTAGAGTTTGTTTATGGCTGGGGTCCACCAGACTGGACGCTTGCCTTTGGTACAAAGAGTCTTTGTTTTGCTTGGGATTGCCTTATCCATGCAGTCCTGCAGGTGCTGGTAGAAGGCATTTGTAAGTGATTCAGCGGCTTGAGTACTGTTTTCCGCCAGCTCGGGGCCTTAAAGGAGACCACACTAGTCTTTAGAAGTGTGAAGTCGGCTTTGAGAAGTTCTTTACTGTGGTCTTTTTATTTCAGGTGGGGTGGGATGAGGACCTCCAGCGAGATTAGTTTGTGATCTGATCTCACCAGTGAGGGGTATACTCGTGTTGAACATTGTGCTCCCATGTTCGTGATGATGAGATCAAGTATGTTATCTCCTCTTGTGGGGATGGTGACTAGTTGTTCCATGGCATTTGAGTTTATGAATTCCAGGAACTTTTGGGCTAGGTGTTTGGGCTTGAGTAGTGTTCCCAGTCTATATTTGGGTAATTGAAGTCACCTAGTATGATGGTGTTTGGTGATACATTTATCCCTCTAGTGTTTTCAGGAAGGCCATGTGAGGTTCCTGAGTTTGTGAGGGTGGCCTGTAACATGCTACAATTTGCAGAGCAGTCTTGCCTCACGGTTAATTGCACCTGGATGGTCTCCGATGCATCATGTTGCCACCAGTCTTGAGGTGTGGGTGTCCTTGATGAATATGGATACCCTCCTTTCTTGGTATTTTCCTGATTTTGGGGCCGAACGCATGATATGAGGTAAAACCTGATAGCGCTGGGGTGCTCTCAGGAGCCTTGAACCAGGTTTCTGTCACAGCACAGACATCGATGTTCTCCATACTGAGAAGGGCCTCGAGTGCATTTTGAGATTTAGACTTCTGGCATTGAGCAGCATTACCCTTAGTTTTTTCCTTTTTGTGTTCTAGGGTGGTAGGTTTAGAATTTGAGCCTTGCCTAAAAAGGCACTATGGGGGTGGCAAGAGCCTTTGCCAATATCCGAATCCCAGGGTGACAGGTGCAAGCCGCCCTTGCAAAGCAGCGTGGCTTGTCCAGCATGTCATCCCAGGCAGACAGATACTGGATCCCCTTTGAATGACACCAGTGTTTAAGCCAATTGTTAAAGCTGATCATCTTATCTCTGTATTGTGGCATCATTCTTGGTGAAGGTAGGATACTGCTCAAGGTCAGGGTCATACCTGCCTGGGCTACATAATCAGAGAGCTCCTCAATGTCTCTTTTCATGTAGTCCAAGGAGGTACGCCTCAGGTCGCTTACACCAGCGTGGACAATGACTGAGTCGATTTGTACCTGCTGTTGAGAGACCTGAGTGCTTGCTATGTGGCGGATTCTAGCCCGACAGACAGCTTACTGTGACCTTCTCCTTACTCAGTCTGGTGAGCGGACGCCAGTGTGTCTGACTATGGAGTCACCAATGACTAGTGTGTCTGGCATTGTGTTTGGCCTTAAGGGCTGTGACTGTTTGACACTCTGACTGTGAGGTCTATGTGTTGCAGGTGTTGTGTTCTGAGGTGGTGGTTGTTTGGGTGTCTGCTTTGGTGGCCTCTGCTGTTTTGGTAGATTTTTGATCAGAGCCTCCGAGTATGTCTTTGTGTGTTTATGTGCATGATTTGAGGTTGTAATGGTACTATGTGAGACTGGGTCTATAGTGTGTGTGGTAACCTTCTCCTCCTGACTGGTCTTGCCAGTCCTATGTTGAGAGAGCTCAGCCTCCAGTTTGGCCGTGATAGTTGCATCTCTCGCATGTATTTGTGTTTTGTGGGAGGAGGAGAGGGTTGTTCAGGTACATGAGGCAATTGTAACATTGCCTCAATATTCCCAGGTTCACCAGCTGAGCAGGAGAGGACACTAGCAACTGATCCCTTGACATGCTAGAAGGATAGACAAAAACTTTAAAAAGATTCCGGGGATGTGGGTGACCGAGAAATGGGGGTTGCCTTTTGGGGTGCTATCTATAAGAGTGCCGTATAAAGGTAATAAGTACTGTAGGAGCAAGTGCTAGGTTTAACAGATAGAGAATAGTCTACTTAGAGTCAAGTAGAGATGATCTTTTAGTTATAGGATTCGCTGATTAGATCAGTAGTATAGGTCGAGGAAGGTAGTTTCAAGGGAAAATTTGAAGAGTGGACTTTAGGTAGCCGAATAGTTTAAACCTGCTTAACCGAGCTGCCCTAGTGTGCAACAGTGGCAACTCCGCTTAATTGCTAAAGCGCTAAAACGCTTTATAGCAGGGTGTGGAAAAGACAGGAAATGACCCAAAATGGCCAATAAACTACAAGTTACTGCCTTAAACCACTCCTCTGAGGACAAACAGGCAGCTCAGTACTCCCTACTCCCACTAGTGAGTAAAGAAACTACCCCTTGACCAAACAAGGAAAATGGAGAAAACAGGAACCAAGACAAAGCCCAGGGATCAGCAAAATCTGGTCTCTGGAACACTAGTTAGGAAAGTATGGAAAGCAAGGATTACTTTGTTTTTCAAGTTTTTACAGAAAAGCAGAAAACACAATAAATGCTATGATTTTCGATTAAATGCTATCAAAAGCTAGTACACTTGAGTGTATTAGCCTGTAGTTTAACTTTTAGGCAAAACTTAAACTAGCAAGTGCAGTAAACAGTTTTAGCTTATAAACACAGTAAAACAGTGCAAACTTTGATAAAATAAGCAGAAACAGTAGTCGAAAGGCACAAAAAGTCGAAAAAGCCAAGAAAAAATACTTAAAATCTGGAAAGGTAGTCTTTTCTGGTCTCTGCTGCTAGAGGAACACTGCTGGCCACCACGAGGAGCTGTGCTGAGTTCTCAATAGCTGGAAAAGCCCGCCAAAACGTGCTTTATAGCAGGGGGCTGGAAAAGACAGGAAATGACCCAAAATGGCCAATAAACTACAAGTTACTGCCTTAAACCACTCCTCTGAGGACAAACAGGCAGCTCAGTACTCCCTACTCCCACTAGTGAGTAAAGAAACTACCCCTTGACCAAACAAGGAAAATGGAGAAAACAGGAACCAAGACAAAGCCCAGGGATCAGCAAAATCTGGTCTCTGGAACACTAGTTAGGAAAGTATGGAAAGCAATGTCTTATACCTAAATGTAAATATGAATATAAATATATAAATATAAATAAATAAATGCAGAAAATGTGTAGATATGTTAAACAGTTAAAATCCACATAAAATATCTATGAGAAAGTGAATAGATTGTGTGTGATAGATGTAATAGGTAAATCTAGTTTAATATTATTATATGTGATGTCATGATTTTTGCGTACTCTGTTTGGGGTTACTGGCTAGGAGTTTGAGAACTGGTTTTATCGATAGATGGTCATTCAGGCCCTTGTGGCAGCATACGTCCAATCTCATCTGCCAAATAAGTTCCCTGTATTCCAAAAAAGTTTCCCAGTCTCCCCCTCTATCACAAGCCTTCACTTCTTCCAATACCCAAAACTTAATGTTGGCATTTTTGCATTTAATAACATGCCTATACAAGGCGTTTTTTTCATTCTTCTTTGTTATATCCCTCATATGTTCATATATTCTAAATCTTAATTGTCTTTCAGTTTTCCCCACGTAGTATGCCCAGCATTCCGTGCAGTATGCCAGGTATACTACCCCCTTGGTATAACAACTATGATATTTGTTACTTTTAAATTTATATCCTATACTTTTCAACCATAATTCCTTACTACCTGTTAAAAAGGAACATTGTGCACACCTTCCACACTTAAATGTACCTGACTTCGATTGTGCTCCCTGTTCCTTATGTATACTTTTCTTGGTTTCAAACATTTTCTTTAGATTGATGTTTTTCCTGTAACAGAATTTTAATGGTTGTTGGAATATTGATGGCTTATTTGTCATTCTAGAAAAAATATTCCATGCTTCATTAATGCTTTTTCTTAGCCATCCTAAATCATAGTAATAAGTTAATGTCAATCGGGGTATAGTATTTACATGGGTGTCCACCATACTTTTATCGTTGTTAATGATAATAATGGGCTCACTTCCATTAATGCTCATCATAGGGGTGTTTTCCAAGAGTGGCCTATATTTCATATTTCGTTGTTTCATAACCTCTTTTTTAACCTTCTTTATTAAATTATCAGGGTAACCTCTTTCACTAAATAAATTTTGAATTACCCTCATTTCTTCCATAAATTCACCCCTATCACTTGTCATTCTGGAGGCCCTTATCATTTGCCCCTTCACCACATTTCTTTTCAAAAACAAGGGGTGGTCACTTTCAAAATGAACATATGAGTTGGAAAAACAACTTTTCCTGTATATTCTAGATTTATATTTTCTGTCAATTTTATTCTTGGTAATGGTGACATCTAAATAATTTACCTGATCCAATGCCAGTTCAAAAGTGAACTTAAGGAATGACGTGGTACTATTGATATAATGAATGAATCCATCTATCTGTTCGGCCGTGCCATCCCATACAATAAAAATGTCATCCAGGAACCGAAAATAATTAATAATGTGTTCTTTGTATGTTGACTTAAACACAAAATTCAATTCCCAGAACAACATTATAATGTTAGCATAAATGGGTGCACATGCCGAACCCATTGCCACGCCATCCTTTTGATGATAGATGTCCCCTTGAAAGTAAATAAAATTATTTTTTAATACTAACTCCATACTTTCTAGGATTAATCTAAAGTCATTGTTGTCCAAAAACCTGAAATCTGCCAACATTTGTTCAAACCATGTAAGACCTATGTCATGAGGTATAACAGAAAAAAGGTCTTTAACGTCAATGGTTATGAATAAATAATTGTCGTGATATGGAATTTCATTAAATTTACCTAGGAAGTCCCAAGAATCTATTAGAATATGGGGGTAATCCTTGTTGAATAATTTCAATTTAGTGTCCACAAGTATTGCTAAAGGTTGGGTTTTTGAACCCTGAGATGTAACTATAGGTCTCAAAGGGGGGTTTTCAACCTGTTTATGTATCTTTGGAATCCCAAATATTTCCGGAACAATTGGTTTTGGGACTTTCAAATAGTTGTACATATCTATGTCCATTAGTCCTTGCAATAAGTTATCTTGGAGAATATAGTCTATTTTCCTATAACATATATTCACCTCATTCCTAGATACCATATTATACCTTTCTTCATTGTTCAAAATTTCCAACATTTTCTTTGTATAGTCCCAATGATCCATAAGGACTACCCCTCCCCCCTTATCAGGTTTCATAATTCTTATCTTCTCATTACCCTGAAGTTTTTTGAGAACGTCCATTTCCTCCATTGTTAGGTTACAAAAATCATGTAACCCCTTTTGGGAACCGAACCCTTGTCTCACCATATTTAAAATTGTTGTTTCAAAATTCAAAATATCATTTTGGAGAGGGGGATTGAAAATACTTGTCCTTTTTAATTTATGACTAATAGTATTGTTGGTGTCCTGAAACATTAATCCCAGGTTCAACTTCCTTGTGAACAATTTTATATCTAACAAAACTTCCTCAATCTTGGGCTTTCTCATAGGCACAAAAGAAAACCCCTTTGTAAATAATCCAAAAAAGGCGGGGGTTATCTCCAGCTCTGTAAAGTTGTAAATGTAAAAATTATCCTTGGAATATATATTACATGGGGCCAATTTTATCTGCTCCTCTACATTAACACAGTCTGATACCGTAAACTCCTGGGTGTCTGTACCATCATTTAAAGTGCCATTTAAAATGCTTAAATCCTCAGTTATACATTCTAACGGATTGGGGGTAACTTCTTTATTGTCATGGTATACATATTCTATCTGTATCTTGTCCCCCCTTGTTGTCTCCTCTGATAAAAATTCCCCGTTGCCTCTGCATATGAATAGGGCCGACTTTGGTTTTTGATTCTCTCGGACCTCCGAGGGCCCTGGTCTTGTCCTAAAGGGTCCTGTTGGTCATTTTCACTATATACCTCATCTTCCACAAAACTCCTATTCCCATTACTGTGAAAGGATTCATTAAAGTTTGGTTTAATTCCACGTCTAACAAATGAATCATCCCTGCTGCCCCATCCACCAGGGAATCTCCTGTTATTAATCCTATTTTCAGGGTTTACATATGCTCTTCCTTCTCTGTATTCCTTTAAATCCCGCTCAATTTTCCCCACTTTCCTTTTGTAATTTTTAGAAACATTAAAATCTACTTCCTGTAATACACCACAGTACAAATTCTTGTATTCTTTTACTGTAAATAAAAGGTCATTACTAATGTCCTCATATAACTTATCAATACAATTTTTACTTTCATTCAGAATTTTTTCATTACTGTTTATCATAGCTTTTAAAATGGATAAACCACAGTCATTTAGCAGTTCCGTGATGGTATTAAAAGTTCTTCATCACTACGTACATTGTTGGGATATTTGGGTTTGCATCTCATGAAATCTTTAGATTCTGATGAAGTCCAGTAGTTATGGACGAAAGCGCGCTCAATCTAATAATGTTTCATTTGGAATA
Source organism: Protopterus annectens (assembly GCF_019279795.1). Lineage (NCBI taxonomy): Eukaryota > Metazoa > Chordata > Ceratodontiformes > Protopteridae > Protopterus > Protopterus annectens. The sequence continues at coordinate 1,730,483,458 of NC_056743.1, forward strand.
CTAATAAGGACTTTTATTGGTGTTGTTTGCTGCTGGTTGCTGTGTTTTGAGCTGTTTTAACAATAAATTACCTTTTTCACTACCGGTGGTGGAACATTTGTTGCAGTTGGAGGAGAACCCTTTATTGTACAGAACAGCGGATTGTTTGTGCATCAGTATATCTAATGCCATTCTGTTTTAGCTCAGAGCAGATCTGAGCATTGCCATTTAGATTCTTGACATAGTTATAGAATGCCTTGTGGTTGACTTTGGAATCTTTGGCAATTTTATTTTCGTAACTAGCTTTGGAGGATTTTATGAGGGATCTCAGTTTCCTACTGAGGCTGGTAAGGAAGTTTTTTGCATCCTGGGATTTCCCTTTTTTCTGCAACAGTTTCTTCCTTTTGTTGTAAAGTTTGTTTATGGCAGGGGACCACCAGATTGGCTTCCTTTTTTTGGATGAGAGCATCTTGGTTCTATTTGGGATGGCACGACTTATGCATGAGTGGATATGCTCATACAGTGCCTTAGTGTAGGATTCAGCAGTTGAACTTTCAGCTCCCGTCTGCATGGGTGTCATGTAGTTTGTCACTTCTGACTTGAGTAGCATGAAGTTGGCTTTGGAGAAGTTTTTTATGGAGGTTTCTTTATTGGGGGGTGGGGGTGGGATATGGATGTTAAGGGTGATTAGCTTATGGTCAGACCTGACTAACAAGGGGGTGACCATAGGTATGGAGCATCGATTTCCCATGTTGGTAATGACCAGGTCTAGGATATTGGAGCCCCTGGTGGGACTATGGATTAGTTGATCCAGGGGGTTGGAATGTATGAATTCCAAGAACCGTTAGGCAAAGGTGTTGGTACATGAGTAGTTTTCCCAGTTAATGGCAGGGTAGTTAAAATCACCCAGTATTAGGGTGTTTGGTTCTATCTTAATATTTTCCAGTATGTTTAGAAAGGTGTAGTGAGAATCTTGGGGTATGGTGGGGGATCTGTAGCAAGCTACAATTTGGATTGCAGTCTTACCTAGTGTTAGTTGCACCTGGAGAATTTCAGACACATTGTGTTGGGCAACTAGCCTGGTGGTGTGAATATCCTTGGTGCATATTGACACTCCTCCACCTTTAGTGTTTCAGTCCTGCTTTGGTGGCCGAAAAGTGTGCTAAGAGTTGTAGCTTGGTATTGTAGGGGTGCTCTCTGGAGCCTTGAACCAGGTCTCAGTTACTGCACAGACATCGATGTTCTCCATTTTTATGAGTGCCTCGAGAGAGTGCATTTTGAGGTTTAGACTTCTTGCATTGAGTAGCATTACCTTCAGATTTTGCATGCTTGTACCTGTTACGGTGGTGATTTTGTCCTTTTAACTTTGCCTAAAAAAGGCACTATAGGGGTGGCAAGAGCCTTAGCCAGTAACCTGAATCCCAGGGGCGACAGGTGCAGACCATCTCTGGCAAAGCATCATGGTCTGTCAATCATGTCGTCCCAGGCACTCAGATACTGGATCCCCTTTGAATGACACCAGAAGCTTAGCGAATTGTTGAAGTCAATCATTTTGTCCTTATGTTCTGGTATCATTCTGGGCGAAGGCAGGATGCTACTCAGGGCTAGGGTCATACCTGCCTTGGCCACATGATAGGAGAGCTCTTCTATGTCTCTTTTCATGTAGTCCAGGGAGGTACATCTCAAGTCATTCACTCCAACATGGACAATGACAGAGTCATATTTGTACTTGTTGTGGAGTGACTTGAGCACATGCATTAAGTGGCTGATCCTGGCACCTGACAGGCAGCTGACTGTAATTCTCTCCTTGTTCAACCTGGTGAGAGGGACATCAGTGTGCCGGACTATAGAGTCACCTATGACTAATGTGTTAGGCACATTGTCTTGCGTTAGGGGCTGTTGCTGGGGTGGCACACAGGTGTTGTGAACTATGTGACACTTTGGTTGTGATTGGTGTTTGTTTGCGTTTCAGCTTCAGAGGTCCTTGTTGCTTGGGCAGGTTACAGTTAAGGGCCTCTGCATATGTGGATTTAGTGTTGCTATATGTGGGTGTTGGTGGTGTGGGTTTAGAAGGGCTATGTGTTGCTTGAGGTGTAGTGTGGGTGTTAACCCTCTCCTCTTGACTGTCTAGCGCAATCTTGGGTGGAGAGAGCTTTGCTTCCATTTTGGCTATGCAAGTGCATCTCTCACAGATTGTAGTGTTGGGTGGTAGGAGGAGAGTGTTGTCTGTGTACATGAGGCAATTGCTGCATTGCCCCAGTATGCCCAGATTCACTAGATGGACAGGAGAAATCACTGGAAGCTGACCCTTGGACATGCCTGGTTTGGTGCTTTTTTTTTTTTTGTAAAGTACAGGAGCTGTTTTTCCTTACCTTAGCCAGGTACTTTGCAATCATAGGCTGTTTAGTGCCTACTATTAATTTCTCCTTATTAACAAGGAGAGTTGAGTGCTTGTATCAGTTTAAGGCTTCCTAGTGCTTTATAGCAGGTATTAGAGAAAGTGCTAGTCAAACGGATGCTTAAAGGTAAGATGAAAAAAAAATGCACACTGCAGTGTGCACTAGAGAAGTTAGACATGAAAGTAGGTAACTTAAGTTTTACCTGTTTAAAAAGTTAAGGTTTGGTGGAGAGTTACTATTTTTAAAACAACAAGATGGGTTGAAAGGGGTGGTCACTTTTGTATTCTGGTACTATGGAATACAGTAGGATGGCCAATACATTTAAATAGTTGAAGGGGAGGGGTTCTTGATTTAGTGATTACTCACACAAGCTAGTGAAAGTAGAGAGGAAATGAGATATATGGTCAGACTAACATAAGAGGCAGGCAACTAGAAAGACAGTGGTATTCTGCCTGGCTCAGAAGAGAGAGAGAGCTGTGGTCTCTTTTGAAGTTTTACTATGCTGTTAAAGCAGAATGCAAGTAAAACACAAGGTAAAGAAAACAAACTACAGTATTTAAAATATATAAAATACAAAAATAAAAGCAAACTAACCTTTCCTTCACAGCAAAGTGTAGCAGAGTCTGGATGAGCCTTTCTGGTAAAGCTCAGAAATGTTTTATTTTACCCCTTAAATAGAAGGTTTAGTTCCTAGCTCCACCCCTCAGTTAACAAATGATTAACCTTAAGTGACCTCTTCTATCTTATGAATGAGTCCTTAATTGATCAGTTCTAATTTCTGCCTGACTCAGTTCTAATTTCTGCCTGACTCAGAAGAGAGAGAGAGCTGTGGTCTCTTTTAAAGTTTTAATATGCTGTTAAAGCAGAATGCAAGTAAAACACAAGGTAAAGAAAACAAACTACAGTATTTAAAATATACAAAATACAAAAAATAAAAGCAAACTAATCTTTCCTTCACAGCAAAGTGTAGCAGAGTCTGGATGAGCCTTTCTGGTAAAGCTCAGAAATATTTTATTTTACCCCTTAAATAGAAGGTTTAGTTCCTAGCTCCACCCCTCAGTTAACAAATGATTAACCTTAAGTGACCTCTTCTATCTTATGAATGAGTCCTTAATTGATCAGTTCTAATTTCTGCCTGACTCAGTTCTAATTTCTGCCTGACTCAGAAGAGAGAGAGAGCTGTGGTCTCTTTTGAAGTTTTAATATGCTGTTAAAGCAGAATGCAAGTAAAACACAAGGTAAAGAAAACAAACTACAGTATTTATAATATACAAAATACAAAAAAAAATAAAAGCAAACTAACCTTTCCTTCACTGCAAAGTGTAGCAGAGTCTGGATGAGCCTTTCTGGTAAAGCTCAGAAATGTTTTATTTTACCCCTTAAATAAAAGGTTTAGTTCCTAGCTCCACCCTCAGTTAACAAATGATTAACCTTAAGTGACCTCTTCTATCTTATGAATGAGTCCTTAATTGATCAGTTCTAATTTCTGCCTGACTCAGTTCTAATTTCTGCCTGACTCAGAAGAGAGAGAGCTGTGGTCTCTTATGAAGTTTTAATATGCTGTTAAAGCAGAATGCAAGTAAAACACAAGGTAAAGAAAACAAACTACAGTATTTAAATTATACAAAATACAAAAAATAAAAGCAAACTAACCTTTCCTTCACAGCAAAGTGTAGCAGAGTCTGGATGAGCCTTTCTGGTAAAGCTCAGAAATGTTTTATTTTACCCCTTAAATAGATGTAGCAGATCTGCAGCAGCTCCTAACATTATCTCAGCTAAAAATTCCCAAGTCTGTACTCCAATGGTCCAGAGTATTGGGAAAAATCAGAATGTAGGGTATATGCATACCTTATATGCCTCTATTGTAGGTCCAGAATGTGTGATTGGCTAACTATGATGCATTCCATCTGTCTGCAATATAATAATTTAATGGCCCTGTTTCAGTGCATGACGTGGCACTACATTCTACAGCATATCTTATACAAATGACAAAATTACTAATTGAATACATCCAGTTTTAAGGACACGCTCAGCCAAGCCATGTACCTTGCAAACATGCACACCTAAGTTAAAAGAGCTTAAAAGTGAGAGGACACATTCCCCCTGATGTCAGCCACATCCTGTGTAAACATCAAGATGGTCTAAGAGCCTATATGAAGGGGATATGCAGACAGGATTGCTCCTTTTTGCTATTCAGTACATCCACGTCATTTTCATACATATCCATGCTGACAGCCTGGAAACTACATGCTTCATAGCCCTATCACCTTAGCAACAGCAGCAGTGCACCATTGTAGGGACCCCATGCAAGGCCCTATAATACATTTCTGTCACATAGTATAAAAGTCTTTTTCCTATTTCTTTTCTATTTTTATATTAAGCAAGTTTGCACACTGTGGCATGCAGTGCAAACATGCCAAGATTATTAAAAAAATCATTAAGTCATTACCTTAATCTTTCTGACATCCAGAATACTAGTTTTGCTCATATGTCTATGTGGTATAATATTTTCAGGGGATTTACGTTCACATTTCATTTTACACCCTCTTTTATCTGTCTAGACTCCTGTACATGGAATTTTTCTGAGTACACTATGAACACTGACACAGGGTCTGCACATATGCCTTTCTGCTTGTTGGATTGCTCTACCTGCCTCATTTGCATGAGATTCACCTTCTTATGAGGTGATTTGCATACCCCAGACTTTTCCATGTTTATGCTTGAGTGAATGATGCTCAGCAGTACTTACTGAATCTTAATATGCTAGCCTCCATGTAAGCATTGTGGAGTGATGCTTACATGAAAAAAAATGTGTAGGCTTTATTAATTTCATAGTTCATAGTTCATAGATTAGTACTAGGCTAGCTACCCTTGTGGAACATTTTAAGCCTAGCCAATTACCCCATGTGAGAATCAAACTCTGCACCTTGTGTTTGTAAGGCAAACACCTCAGCCATTATGCCAACCACCCACCTCTCTCCCCCTCTGTTTTCAAACTGAAGTCTCTGCAATGGGACAGTATTTATTTTCAAGAATGTATTAAATGGAATATTGTTCTTAAGTGTTTAATGATCTTTTAATTTCTCAATGGCATTATAAACAAATTGGCACTTTAAAATGAGATGATGATGCTCCTTGATAAGATGAGCTATGAACTATTGAATCATGATAAATCATTTAAAATTCTGGCATTGGAAAAAGATGTGAAGAAGTTGCATAAGGACATGGTTTCTTATTCTAATTTCTTAGCCAAAATATTTTTTTCGACTTAACGTTTATTAAATTAACAAGCAACAAAGCAACTCTTATGGAATGGAAAAAATAAAAATTCCATCAAAGGTAAGGAGGACTATAAAAAAGATTCAGCATATCCTACTGGCAAACCTCCACATGGTTCTACTTGTCAGAGGACATTTGCTTTGAGAACACCCCTCCACTGCTACAAAACAAGTTTTTTTTTTAACCCAAGATTCTGAGGTGATTGACCAGGTTGGTTCAGAACATCCAAATAGCATATTGAGACAACTGGAGGATGATCAGAAGTTATACCATGACATTTATCTTCCCAAAGGACCAAATGCAACACAGAGGTCAAGCCCAGTCTGACTGGATGCAGCACAGGCAGACAACGGCTTCAGAACCTTCTGTAAGTACTTTTAGGAACATTCAAGTGTATAACCTGACTCTATGTTAGGAAGTTGAATTTATGTTTTATGTACCAACAGATTCCTTGTTTGAATGAATTTAAAGGTCTTAAGGAAAGGAATGAGTTCAGCCTACCATTAGTATCCATTGTATCTGCTTTTGAAAAGGTGTGAGCTGGGCATCAAGGAAGTGCTAGAAAAACCTCCTAAAATATTTTACAAGTTGGGTAAAGAGGAAAGAAGCACTTTGCATTATGCTAAGGGCAGATACGACTACTTGAAATATGAAAGCTGGTAAGAGTGGGGAGTTAAATTATGATATTTTTATAAGAAAGTGAGTGATGGATTTTATAAATGTGTTGACAATGCAATTCATGAAATTTTGTTGAAGAAGTACGTAACTAATGAAGTGTATGTTTTTTATATGTCAACTTTCCTAAGTTACCATTTCTGTTTGGTATCGTTATGTTACACAAGTACTATGAAATTCCTTTTAGACCTCTTATTTCTGCAATTAGTTCTAAAACTCAATATATATATATATATATATATATATATATATATATATATATATATATATATATATAAATAATATGTGTATTAGTAGAATGTCAAAGAAGCCTAAGCATATGGTATACAACAGTGGTGTGACCAGTACTTCTGTATGGCACAGAAACCTGGACAATGAAGACAGAGTGCAGAAAGCTTGACGTCATGGAGGTGAAGTGCTTGAGATGGGTGGTAGGATGAAAATTGTCAGACAGATGAAGAAATTAGGATACTGGAACAGAAGTTAAAGTAGCCCCACTTGTACAGAATGTCAAGGAGAACAATTATGGTGGTTCAGTCACATGTGCAGAAAAACAAATGATGATTTGGTGAAGAAGATATGAGAGAGGCAGGAAGAAGGCAACAAAAAATGAGGACATCCATCCAAGAGGTAGATGAATTGCATGAGAAAACACCTGCAACAGTCAGGTATGACAGTCAAAGATAATAGGAGAGTGGCACTAAACTAAGATAGATGGTGACAGTTTCCATGACACCCCAACCCCAGGTCCTGTGAATACAGTAAAAAGGAAGATGATGATTATGATGACTAGCAATTCTGCAGACAGAGTGGAAAGAACAGGTGACTGCTGTAACACAAAGGTTTGCCATAAGTTTACAGAATGGTGCCAAAAAGTGTTACATGTTCTGATATGAACGCCATATAAACAGAGACTAGAGAAGAAAAGCATATTATGAATAGTTCTGTAGAAAGAAGACAGAAAAGGAATATGACAGAAATGTTTAAAAGCTGCAAAATAATCTGCAAGTCCAAGTGTTTTCCTTTTTCCTAAAAAAGTGATGTAGTAGAAGAAGAAAAAGATGAAGAGGAAGACAAAAAAGTCACAATCTGACATTACAAGGTATGCAGTTCAAGACAGACATAGAGAAGTATAACTCTTTTTAGTAATTGTTCAAGTGTTCTTGAAGAGAAATTAGTTTAATTCAAAAATACATGACATAAACATATCTTGAATTCCATGAGGTATATGGGCTGGAATTCAAAAAGTCTTACTGAAAGGTGGAAGCCTTGATATAGACATTTTGTCCTTTTTGGTAAGCCTTTCTGATTCATAGACTGCCCTACATAGACTAGTGGTGGTCTCAGCTTGGAGAGAAGTCTCACAGGTAGAGACACATGCAGATGGGATAATGCTAATTAGCCATTGTTTCTCCCTAAGAAATGTCAATGGCTGCCAATTTATGTGGCTGATTGATTCAGAAAAATCACTTGATAGGTTAAAATTTCACTGTTGGAGGAGAAAGTGAGATCCTTCGACAAAGAGAGTTGTTTCCTGTTCACTCAAATGGAAGCATTTGCTGTGCAGTTAATTTCAGCAAATATGATGGGGGTATTACTGTTTATATGTGTGTGTGCATGAGTCTGTAGTGAAGGAATGCAAATTTGTGAATGTGAGAGTGTGTCTGTTCTTGCAGGCATATACATGAATGGATGAGTGTTCCTGTGACTGGGATCAACTATAGGGATAGTTGTTTATTGAGGCATGTAAGTGTGTGTGTGTGTGTGTGTGTGTGTGTGTGTGTGTGTGTGTGTGTGTGTGTGTGTGTGTGTGTGCGTGTGTGTGTGTGTTTGTGTGTGTGTGACTGTTTGGGATTGTGTGGGGGTGGGGGAGTGTATGGCTTTGTTTGTGTGGGAGTGTATGTCTTTCTGTGTGATTGTGTGTGTGTGTGTGTGTGTGTGTGTGTGTGTGTGTGTGTGTGTGTGTGTGTGTGTGTGTGTGTGTAGTGTGTGCCTGTGACATCACAATGCATGGGCCAATAGAGAGAGCACCACCAGCATAAGGTATGACAATGCTAATGTTACTCAGAGTGTGATTCAAAGACAGGCTAATTAACCAATAAAAAAGTATTTCTTATTGCTGCCAGTGCTGTATTCTGAATTGCATTTTCTTCATGGAAATTGACCTACCTGCAGTAATCAATTTCTGAGATCAGTAACATTTTTTTTCTGAATTCCAGGGGTAGTCCGTTAGTTAAGTTTAAGATTAAAACTTGTGGCTTATTAAATAAGTTGGGAAAGAGATCAAGTGACCCTAACCTGCCATTAAGATCTGTGTTTTCATACTTTGTCATAGTTCATAATGACCAATTTAACATAAGAATTAAAAAAACATTGCAGCGATTTTATTTATTTAATTTATTTATTTATTTATTTATTTATCGTATTTATACTTCATAAAGTCCCAGAATCAAATAACAATACGTTAAAATGTGAGCATTGAATTTTATTGAAATATATCAATTCATTTATGTATAGTCTGTCTCTAATGCCAGTGAATCAGTAGGGCTCCAGTGTGGAAAAGACCCCACTAATTTAAAAATGCAGTTGATTCCTGATATTTGTACTTTCCTGGAAAGATGAACAGTAAGCAATAAATATAGTAGAAATGGAAGGTATTTAAATAATATGAAATATGCTGCAGTCTGCTACACTCCACAACACTCACTGAAAATTGTGAAAAATCCACAGTGCATAACAGTTAACTTAAATTTCTTCTAATGAAAATAAAATATGCCAGCAAGATGAAGTGCTTGTTAACAACACAATGATACAAACATTGCAAGGTTTACCCTGAAGACACAAGGCATGTGATGCAGCAGTTTGAATTCCGTTGCTACTGACTATTAAGTTTAGAAATCCTATTATAAAAGTGTGGTCAAATTAAATATAACTTACAGAATGCATCTCTAGATTGAATCAAATCTAATGAGCCAGTTTTACAAAGTATTGAATCAAAGCACTTTCATACCTGATAATTTTCAAGATGTTGGACTGGCATAATAATTTATAGCCCTTTTAATATTGTCAAATTAGCAGTACAGTAGATCTATGCATTTTATTTCAAACATGTAGGTTTAAAAGATTTTGTGCTGCATTGTCTCTCATCTCATCTCATTCCCTAGCTTTATATCTCTTACATTTTTTCTGTATCGGCAGGTTGCCCCACAAATGGGGAAATAATGCAAACTTCAAAAACTATGAATTTACAAATTTATAGAGGAAGCCAATGATAATGCAAGAAAAATACTGCATGGCAGCTAATAGTTATAGTGATAGTTATTTGTTAACCACACTTCTTCACCTTTATGTATATATTATTTCTATACAAATCACATCATTATCTATCTGTGGACTTGACAACAGTATCTTCTCTCCCACTACAATTATCTGAGAAATATTTTAACTGATCAGATTATTTAAGATGGTCTGATGCTATCAATTTTAGTTCATTACTGCAAGAAGGGAAAGGGACATGTATACTTTACAAAACTGAGCCCTTGCATTATATTAACAAAAACAAGACAAAATGATATTTAGTATTCAGAACATCTGTGATCAGTTTCTTTTGCTCTATTTTTAATAGCATGTGCTAGAAGGCTTTAAAACAATGATAAGACATTTTCCTTAATTTTGAAGTCATACTTTTCTGGGATAAGTGATCAGCCTGAAACTATATGTTTGAAGTTCAATACAAGTAATCCAAATTAGATTTAACACAAAAATTAAAAAGGGAATAAACTAATAACAGTAAAATGACATGAGGTGTTTCCTAAGTATTTTCTAATAAAATAAATAATACATCATGTTTATCCTGATCGTTCTTTAAAATGAAAAAAAGAAAGAATGTAAAAGGCAAAAAGGAAAAAACTGCTCTAAAAAGATTATTTTATTTTCAATGTATCATTTTCTTTATAACCAAGCCAACAGGACTATGCTTGAGAGAATACATAATATTTCATCATTTATTCCATTCATTTTAAAATTCTCCTACCTGGTTGAAGGTTGCAGTGTTAACAAGCAAAGCAGGGTTGATTAGAATTCCTATAACCCAGTGGCAGTTTCCTACTCAACCTGTGGAAATCTCCAGTTATTTTCAGGTAAGCTGAGAGATATAATCCATCTAACACCAAGTGTTTGCCCTGAGTTTTCATCCCAGTGGGTCATGCCTGATAAACCTTCTATGGAAGTTGCCAGGGACATCATCTCAAGATGCCCAGCCCTCATCCAATGATTCCCCACATTACCAGGAGCAGTGGCTGCACTGAGATCTGCCCAGACTGCTGAGCTCCTTACTCTGTCCTGGAGAGTGAGCCAATGCCCACTGTGATGGAATATAATTTCTTATGCACATATGTGTAATTTTACCCTTTTATTCACCACCCATGTGCATGACCATAGGTGATGATTTGGACATAGACTGACTGGGGAGGTGATTTGTCTTGTGATTTACTTCTTGCTTCACTAACACGGGTTGCTACAATTCTTGCAGCACTACCATCACCACACCCTTCAAGTGGTCACTCTCCTGATCCCCACTACCTTACATCATCAATAAGACCTTAAGGCATTTAAATACACCCATCTGCTGTATCTGTTTCACGATTATTTACAGACAGCAATCTACTATTTGCCCGAAAGGAGTGGATTGATCTCTGCATGCTAAATGTTTCTGCTACAAGAAAATAGATAAACTGTAAATGTAGAACTTACTGTCTCATCCAGGACCATTAGTACACAGATGCTGCTTAAGTGATTACATTCACATGTTACTTGTGTTCTGTTGGGATTTATTTCAGAGACATTGCATCCTTCATTGGACCATCCACTTTCATTTTTGTCATTAGTTTTCCAGAAGACACAGAGAGGCATTTTTGTATTATCTTTATCATCCTGGTAAAAATAAATGAAAAATTAGAGCAGTGATCAATTTGCTCACAACACATATCCATATCTAAGAAAATCTAGCATATGGCTAGGAACAGTATTTTAAGAGGTCTTCAGAGAACTGAAAGAAAAAAAAAACTAATGATCATTGAATGTAGGGTGTTGTGGAAAGGAAGATGTCTTGTGTTCATGCTATAGGATAGGGAACCTGCCCACTCAGCTCAACTGTGTACATTGTACACAAGTTGTTGAATTGTATTAATGATTGAAACATAGACCTACTTGGAAAACTAAGGCAAGTCAAGGGGAAAATGATAAGATAAACCAGAAGATCTGAGATGGATGCACATATGTGTAAGCTGGATGTGATGCTGATGAAACTATGTATAGCTGAAACAGCAGGATGCAGAATGTGTTTTTAGAATGTAACCTAACTCATTCATATATTTCAGGTGAGTATATGAGGTCAAGGATCATGGGACTGCTACAGAATAACAGCATATTAATTATCCAGTTTGTCTTTGACATAGGGGATGCTGAGAATGTTAATGAAATTAACATTCTGACATATCATAATAACATTCATTTCTACTGATACAGCAACAGATTAAATCATATGACCTCAGCTGCAAGATAAATAATCATGTTCAGGGAATGGCAAACCATCAGTTCTAATTTCTCCTTTGTAAGTCGAATGGCCATAAATAAGTACAGCATGATATTATAATGCATGATAGGGAGGATGACTTTATCTAACAAGGGTGTAATACATACATTTAATAGAATTCTGGTGGGACTGGACATGAATCAGTGTGCACATACCCAAAAGTCCTGCTTACAAAATGATATTTAGCTTACAGTGAGTTCAGATTAGGTAACTCCACCTACCTAAGGGTTGAATATGACAGTAGGAGAAACATATATCTGTTCACTGAAGAATGGATGTAGTACAGAAACATTAGCAAACCTTTAAGTACACTGGTGAGGGCAACAGGAAAATCTGATAAGTGTGTTCATGCCTTTATGGTAGCATTTTGTGCATGAATAGATTGTGTCCAGATCATACAACAATAAATACAACCCATATCACCAAAAATCAATATATTATTTTACAAAGTAGGCCTACCACCATTGTTTTAAAGTCATTCAGTTAAAATCAGCAATATATACACTGATCCTGGCCTTTGTCCAATAAATGACCAGTTTGCAGACTCTTGTTTACAGATCTGGGCCAATAATAACCAAAATGTTTATATAATAAAATAACCAAATGCAGACATGAATCCAGTGCTATAAATATGATAAATATGGCCTCTCAGAAGCATACCTTAAAACAAAACTATATAATAATGAAACCATCCATCAAGACTATAACATCTATAGGTAAGATAGAATCTACAAAGTCACTATCAAAGAAGCAGTTTTCCATCAACACTATCTCTGAAACTAGCAGAATACACATTACAGTGGCTCTTATCAAATATCCATAAAAAAAAAAAAAAAAAAACATTATTCTAGGTGACCCAAACACTAACTAGCCCTATAATTTTGATCAGTATATTTATAACATTTTAATCCACCTTGATTATTGTCACAAATAATAATATCCCAACTAAAATTCATTAATCCATAATCTAGAAAACAGCTATTATTATATTTTAACTACCATAGCACACAACCCCCAGGATTCAATAAACTCCGTGCAGGAATAGTGTTATTCCTGCATGGAGTAAATGGTGGCCACTTAAGCACAGACTTAACAGCAGCACGCCATACATATTAATGAAGGTGCACTCCTGATAATGGCTTTGCGGACACGAACACTATTGAGAGTAGGTGGCGTGTTCCAGTAGTGCTCGCACATCTAACATGTGCCCTGCACTCTGAAAGTTCTGTACAGCACTTTCTAACTGCTTTCAGTGTCTGTGGACACTGAAAGCAGGAAATCTAAATAGGAAGCAATGGAGGGGTTGTGTGACAGCCTGGTACTGTCACACACCCTCTGCATTGTCAAACTGCTGTACAGCACTAACTGCTGTCAGTGTCCACGGGCACTGAGAGCAGGTATTTCAATAGGAAGCAATGGAGGGTGTGTATGACAGATACTGTCACACACCCCCTGCATTGTCAAAGTGCTGTACAGCACTGCTGTCAGTGTCCACAGACACTGAAAGCAGGTATTTCAATAAAACACCCCCTGCATTGTCAAAGTGCCATGCGGCACTTTCTAACTGCTTTCAGTGTCCATGGACACTGAAAGCAGGAATTTAAATAGGAAACAATGGAGGGTATGTGTGACAGGTACTGTCGCACACACCCTGCATTTCAAAAGTGCCATATAGCACTGTCACCATACCTCTCAACCTCTCACAGCCAAAAATCTGGACAAAGTCTACAATCATGGGGGGCAGACCTCTCAACCTCTCAGAGCCAAAAATTCAGGCAAAGCTTACAGTGATGGGGGGCATACCTCTCAATCTCTCAGAGCCAAAAATCCGGACAAAGCCTACAATGATGGGGGTTATATCTCTCAGAGCCAAACATCTGGGCAAAGCCTAAAATGGGGGGGCATACCTTTCAACATATTAGAGCAAAAAGCTGGACAAAGCATAAAATGATGGGACAAATAGGGACAGATTCCAAATATTGCCCTTACAAACTTAGAAAGTTGATAGAGGAACAGGGTCAGTATCAACATAACATGTAGGGAAGGATTAGAAGTCTGAAACTCAAATGCATGCCATTATGTAGTGATGTCAGTCCTGAGATTGCCCATACAGACTTAGACAGTTTATAGAATGACAGGTAGTGTATTACCAAATATGACTTACAAGGAGTATCAATACATGTAAATAAAGTGCTTTTATTAAACATTTTTCCCATTCCAAGTAAAGTTTAAGATTAGCTGATCAGGTTTGTGCTCTACAGCCCTCTGTTTAGCATTGCTTAAACATCTCATAGGAGCTAAATACAAATGTATAGCACAGATCCTTAATAGTAAGATAGATTAGTGGCTAGAGTCCCAGCTTTTCATGCAGCAGTTCACAGTTCAAGTACCAAGACAAGCCCTTTATTTTTACATGGGAAAGCATTGTTAAAATTATTTTTTTTTTATTTTAAATTATGTAGTAATTAATATTTGTTAACCAGGGTACTGTAGCTGTTTCAAAATGAAAGCGTAAGTGAATATAACACGTGAAATCACCCATGTAGACATATGTGTCCCATACAGTATAGTCACACGCCAAGGTAATGTAATGAAAGCACAAAGAGGGATGTCATGTAAAGTAAATCATATACACTTAATAATATGTCAGTAATGATTAAGTCATAATTCTGATATTTTTTAAAATGAAAAGTAAGCAATAGTTGCAAGTCATCAGCTCTGTTTAGCCAGTTTACGCATTGCTTAGATGTAAATACTAAGAAGCAGTCAGCTCAGCTAAGCGGATCTGGGCACTGTTAAGCAGTGCTCAGCATTTACTACTTTGAGCACTGTTTAACTCAGCTTAGTGGATTTGCGCACTGCTTAGCTGAGCTTAGCATTTTCAAAATGGTCCAATGACAGCAAAGAGTGGGAATATGGCCTTATTTAACCACACAGGTGAGAATACAGCCATAACCTGTTGTAGTTTGATCTCTGCAGGAACCCCGTCTGGCATTAGAGAGGGATCTTGCTTTTGGGTGTAGCATAAGGGCATTCAGGAGTCCAGGGTCATGGTTGGGTTCCTCATAGAAAACCATGGTGACAGACTGCTGCAGGGCCAGTACCAGGGCTCTCAGTAGAAAGCGGAGGCCTGGGACCATCTGGCACACAATCTTACCAGTGCCACTGGAATCCCCCGAACTGGTGAGGAGATACAGCATCATTATGCAAACCTAAAGCATAGGAAGAGGGAGCTCATGGCCCAGTGGATCCAAGATGCTTGGGCACAGAATGCTCCAGTAGTTTATAAGTATCTCATCCATAGATGTACCAAATCCTAGCCTGAGTATGTGATAGACAGGTATGCATAATAAGAAGTTATGTACCTACCATAACGTTCCATGTTAGTTGTCTTCTTCTCGCCTTCTTTCTTGCTGGATGGGTTTGGAGCCAATCCTCGGCTCCGACTTGGCCAATACTAAAGCTCGACAGCTAATTCCACTGGCTTGAGGCTCCCCTATATCCCACAATGCTAGGCGGTAACTACTCAGATCTCGTTTGATAGCTAAACCAAGCAGTTCTGGTCTCCACAGTATGGAGAAAAAAAAAAGAACCCACCTCTATATAAACCTGAATGTAAGCTACCACAAACATAAAAGGGGGAATAGAGGTGGTAGAACATGTGGGAAGGAAAACTCCAAAGGAAGATCCCAAAATTTCCTATCGGTGTGTCCAGGCTAGGGGGAAGGAGGGTGGGACGCAAGAAAGAAGGCGAGAAGAAGACAACTAACATGGAACGTTATGGTAGGTACATAACTTCTTAATGTTAAGTTGTCAATCTCGCCTTCATTCTTGCTGGATGGGACCGTGTCCCTAGCACCTTATTCCGGGTGGCCTTTTGGAACAGAATCTTGAGAACAGTGGAACCAAAGTTGGCACGGTTTCTGGAGGCCATATCCAATTTGTAATGTAAAATGAAGGTATGAGGAGAAGCCCAAGTGGCTGATGCACAAATGGAATCTATTGGCAGCCTGTCCTGAAAAGCTACAGATGTAGCTAATGCCCTAGTTGAATGAGCTCTAGGTCTTGAAGGCAGTTTTTGATGTCTGATTTCATAGATGAAGGTAATTATAGAGGTAAGTCATCTTGAAAGGGACACTTTAGTAACTGGAAGGCCCAATTTCACTTCCGCATAAGACAGGAAAAGCTGATCAGATTTCCTGAACTATTTAGTCCTGTCTAAATAATATCTAAGTTAGCGGTGAACATCTAGAAAATGTAACTTTTGTTCCGACCTGTTGGAATAGTCAGGGAAGAAGACGGGGAGATCAATCGTTTGGTTCAGGTTTGTCTCAGAGGAAACCTTAGGCAAGAAGGACGGATTAGTCCAGAGGGACACCCTATCTTTGTGGAAAACTAAGTAAGGAGGACGATTGCACAGAGCATGAAGTTCAGATACCCTTCTAGCTGAAGTTATGGCTACTAGAAAAAGTGTTTTCCATGAGAGCAACTTAAGAGGGCATGAAGCCGCTGGTTCGAAGGGGGGGAGAATCAAGGATGCCAGAACCAAATTCAAGTCCCATTGAGGTGGGGGATCTTTGATTGGGTGCTTGAGCAGAAAAACACCTCTTAAAAAGGCTTTGCAGAGCTTATGGGACATGATACTGGATTCTGAGACACCTACATGAAAATTAGATATAGCAGCTAGTTGTACTCTAATGGTAGATGAAGAAGAGCCTAAATGAAAGAGCTCTGCCAGAAAGTCTAGGATAGACTGGATAGGTGCAGTGAAGGGGTCTATATTTTTTGATGCTGCCCAGAAGGAAAAACGTTTCCACTTACTATTATAAATCTTCCTGGTAGAAGATTTGTGAGAGGCTATCTGGATGTTTCGGACCGAATGAGAGATTAAGGGAAGCCTGGCTAGGGTAGGAATTGGAGAAACCATGCTGTGAGGTTGAGAGAATGAAGGGAGTGATGCAGCTGGCCCAACTGGTGGGTTAACAGATCTGGCACTGGATCCAGATGCCAAGGCTGCTCCAACAGGTAATGATGGAGGAACGGAAACCATATCTGTCGAGGCCAGTAAGGGGCAATGAGGATCATTGTAACTCTCAAGGCGATAGCTTTCTGAATTAATTGAGATATCAGTGGAAAAGGGGGAAAAGCATACAGAAGTCCCCGGGGCCAATCGTGGACTAGAGCATCTCTGGTGGGATGGCCTGGTAATGGGAAGATAGTGAAGAAGTCATGACACTTGCTGTTTTGGGGAGTAGCAAAAAGATCGCAGCAAGGCTGGCCCCATCTTTGGAAGACTTCTTCCAGCACTGATTTCTTTAGAGACCACTCGTGGGGCATGAGAATGGCCTTGCTTAACTTGTCCGCAATCACGTTGGACTTCCCGGGAATGTACATTGCTATCAGAAAACGCTGAGAAGAAATTGCCCACTGCCAAAGTCTGAGTGCCTCTCGACATAAGGGGTAGGATCTGGTTCCGCCCTGTTTGTTGATGTACCACACTACGGCCATGTTGTCCATCTGAATTGCAATAGTCCCTGTGGGAAGAGAGTCCTGAAGGGCTTGCAATGCTGAAAGCACTGCTCTCATCTCTAAAACATTTATGTGCAAGTGGCACTCGAAAGGTTGCCACATGCCCTGGACTGTCCTGCCCTGATAATGCCCCCCCCCACCCAATCAGGGAGGTATCCGTTGTCACCGTGGCGACTGGGGGGGAGGAATGAAAGGTCTGCCCTGGAGAAGTTGAGGTGATGTGATCCACCAAGACAGGTGATTCTTGCATGATTGAGTTATTAATATGATGTGAGACATCGGGAGCTGTTGGAAGGACCATTGAGTAAACAGCATCCATTGGAGGATCCTCATGTGGAAACGAGCTAAGGGGAGAAGGGTGATAGTAGCTGCCATGAGTCCTAATACCTTCAAGACTACCCTGGCTTTGACCTTGTTGCATTGTAATAGAAGGTAAACTTGTTTGCGGATATCTAACACTCTTTGCTCTGTAAGTCTGGTGGAAAGATTGAGTGTGTCTAAGGTGGTGCCTATAAAGGTAATAGATTGACAAGGCGACAAGGCAGATTTTTCAAAATTTATTGAAATGCCTAGAGCTTGGCAAGTTTGTATGGTGAAGTCTCTGGATAGAAGCAGTTGATGTCTGGTGGTGGCAGTAAGGAGCCAGTCATCTAAATATGGAAACACCTGGAATCCTTGACGTCTCAAGTGAGCCGTGACCACTGCCATGCATTTGGTAAACACTCGGGGGGGCTGTAGTGAGACCAAAGGGCAGGGCTCTGAACTGGTAGTGACTGGCTCCCAGCCTGAAGCGGAGAAACCTCCTGGAGCATTTGTGCATTTTGATATGGTAGTACGCATCCTGAAGGTCTATCGAGCACATCCAATTGTCCTGACCCAAGAAGGGTAGAATGGACTGTAGCGTGACCATCCGGAATTTAGTTTTTTTGATATAATTGTTTAACTTGCTGAGATCCAGTATAGGTCTCCAGTCCCCTGTTTTTTTTGGTACCAAAAAGAATTTGGAATAGATTCCGGATCCTTGCTGGTCTGCTGGGACTGATTGGATAGCTCTTTTTGATAGCAGCTTAGATATTTCTAGTGCTGCTTGTTCCCTTAGACTGGGTGGAACGTCTGGAAGGGATCCTTTGGGTTGGGATGGGATGTGAATAAAGGGAATTTTGTAACCCTCGGATATGATTGACTGTACCCATTTGTCTTGAGTGAGGAAGAGTCAGGCTTTTGGGTACAGTGATAATCTTCCCCCGACTGCCTCCAAAGGTGGACAGCCGTGCAGCTCCTCAGGGATGCTGAAAGGGTTTATCAGAGAAAGTTTCTCTGCTACCCTGGTTTTGCGGACCTCCTCTGCCTCTAGGGCAGCGTCTATTGTTATTCCCCCCTCTGCCTCTAGAGGGGAATCGACCTTGTGCGTCAGATGAGACTCCCTGAGGTTTGCAGAACCACATTTTTCCTCCCCTCTGACCTTTTGGATAAGGTCTAGAAGGGGTAGAAAAACGGACACCCACAGCAGATAGAGTCTTACCTTCCACCTCACACCTAATCAATGTATCTTTCACCTGAGGACCAAACAATGTTGAGCCATCAAACGGGGAATTGGTGAAGGACGCCTTTAAAGCGTCCACAAAATTGCAAAGTCGCATCCAGGCATGTCGTCGTAAAGCTACACCTGTGCCTGCAGCCCTACTCGCCCCATCAGCAGCATATGAGATAAGCCGCATGGAGGAGTTAACAATCGAATTCAGGGTTGCCAACTGGGAGTTCATTTTGTCTTGGAACCCCTCAGCTGTTGGATCCTGTATAGCCTCACCCATATCTTTGAGCAAATCCCTCTGGAGACGGGTGAAGTGACACAAGTAGTTCAGCGACCGCATTGAAAAGGTCGCTGATGAAAACATCCACTTACCATACCTGTCCATGGTCCTAGACTCCTTATTAGGAAGATGGACAGGTACCGAAGGATTGGCTAACTCCTTCTTAGTGTCTACGGCCACCACCATGGCATCAACAGAGACACTTTTAGATAGAAACTCTTTCTCCTTAGGGGCAGTAATACATTTTGACGGCCTCCTTGGGGTAGGTTCCACTGAATCAGGGCCGTCCAAGCCTTCCTTGCCACCACTTCCATAAGAGGGTCAAAGGGAGGGGACACCCAGGAGGTGGAAGGGCGAGAGCCAAACGCCTCAATGTAAACTGACTCGTCCTTTGAAGGGTTAAGGGTGGGCCAGTTCCCCCACTGTTTCAGGATTTCAAGGATGTCAGCAATGGAGACATCCTCAGAGGGGGACCAAGGGGAACCTTCAGATTCCTCCAAGTCAGTGTCAGAGGTGATAGACTCAGGGGAGTCAATGTGCTCCTCTTGCGCTCTCTCTTCCGAGGGGGTTCTCCTACCAGATCAGGAGAGGCCTCGGAAGAGGAGGAAATTCCCAATGGGGAAACCTGAGGAGCTGGCGCTCTGCGGTCTGATACAAGGGGATGGGTAGAAATCACTGCAGGCACTGAAGAGGGAGGAGCTGACAGAGCCAACTGTGGGGAAGACATTGGGTCTAGCATGCTCCGCCTGACCTTGAAGATGCCCCCATCAGGCAAGGCCGGAGGTCTCCGCTCCGAGGAGACAAGGACCCCCCCTGGCACCGACAGGGACGGCTCCAAGGCCGATGTCGGAGCCGAACTCACCAGCGCCGAAGCTCCGAGAGGGAGAAATGGGTTGGACAAGGGTCCGATGCCACTCGCCCCCTCAGAGCCGATGAGGGAAGCTCGGCACCGAGATCCCTCCAATGAGGAAATTGGAGCAGACGATGGAGCCAAAAGGGAAGGTATCGGCTCCGAAGCACTGACAGCCACGGCTCCGATGAGCCCCGGCTCCGAACTCAAAGGAGTCAGAGGAGGAATAAAATCAGGGATGGAAATAGCCTCTGACTGTTGTGTAGGGCTATGCAGCATTTGGGCCAGTGCCTCGGACTTGAGAGGTCTACTCACCACCCTTTGTAAATCATGGTCAGACAGCCTGGAGGACCGAGAGGAATGAGACCTATGGCTCCATTACGATAGAAGAGGGGATCCCAGAGCCGAATGGATGGAGCCGATGGAAGGTGACCTAGACCTCTTCTTTGAAGGTGGCTCCAATAAGCCTATCGGAGCCAAATGAGTCTTGTCAACCTCGGCTCCAGCCAGAGCCGAGGTGATGGTATGAGATTTGGAAACATCGGCTCCAGGCAGAGCCGATGTCAAAGCCATTTTAGTGCTTCCAGGGGACGGCTCTGAAACTGGAGCCGATGGTCTGGAAGTCTTAGAAGGCTTCCCCAACGCAGACTGGGTCGGGGGGCCTTCAGGCTTTAACAAGCCACGTAGAATCATCTTATTTTTGCATTCCTGCAGGACTCTAGGGCTGAATGCATGGCACACAGCACATGAGTCCAGCAGGTGCAAAGGTCCCAAGCAATATACACAAGAAGTGTGACCGTCTGTCAGAGACATTTTCTGACAGCACGAATCACACTTCCTGAAGCCTGAGACCTTGGAGTCTTTAGACATCCTAAAAGCTGAGTGAAGAAAAACACAAACAGAACACACAGACACACCCTTAACCAAAATAAAAATCCAGTCACACTGAAGGACTAGGGGAAGGAGAGGGAGAGGGCCAAAGGCCTAAAAAGGCCAAAGGCCTAAAAGTTAAGAAGGGAATAAAAAGGGAATTCTAACACAAGAGGGAACCCAATTTAAACTAATGGAATACTTTAAGTAAAAACTATACTAAATGGAAAAAAAATAGGGGTTGAAATTGAAGTTTCTGAACAAGAAAACTTACTAACCTGCCAGAGCCGGTAGAAGAAGCACCTCGTCAGCTAAGCGGCAAATGAGATCTGAGTAGTTACTGCCTAGCATTGTGGGATATAGGGGAGCCTTGAGCCGGTGGAATTAGCTCTCGAGCTTTAGTATTGGCTGAGTCGGAGCCGAAGATCGGCTCCGAACCCATCCAGCAAGAATGAAGGCAAGATTGACAACTTAACATTGTTTGTTTTCTCTCCCTACAGCTGCAACAGAGAGGGCTAGCAATGTCAAGGCCCATGCTGACAGACTGACAAGGCTGCACCGACAGGCTGGTGAGTACAGATCTACTTTGCAGTATATAGTGAAATAAATAAGAAGGTGTAAATTGTTTACTGCCAATAGGTGTAGTCTATTCTGTGTCTAATTATTAAAAAAAAAGTTTGCCAGACTAATACTGATCTACAGGATATGAAGTAGGAAAGCATGTGTCATATAAGGGAAATAAAGACTTATACCATCAAATGTTGTGTCTACTCTGGTATGCTGTAAAAATAGAATGTGTACAGGTTCTTCATAGCAAATATGGCTTTGACAGCATGAATTAACTGAGGTTGTTCTGAGAACCAGCTATTATGCAAAACAGTAGATCATGGAGCCGTAAAACAAGATATAAATGAAATATAAAATATGTTATGCACTAAGATCTGAACCCTGAATAGTAATGTCCAATGTATTATAGTGTGTCCCCTACTGCATTGCCTTGTGTTATCCTTTGCTTTCCAGATTGTATTATTTCAAAGGATTAATACATAGTACACTAACTATCATGCATGAATCTCAGGATTACAAGGCTGGACTGTCTAACCCACACAGTATTAGGTAGAAAACAGTCAACTAAGAAACAACAGCTCCACAGTAGCTCAGTGTGATGAAAAATAGCCTTGTTCATTTAAGCACACCCAGACACGGTTCATATCCAGGGATTGGTACTGAGATGTGTGCATATATACACAGAAGCAATCTTGAATATTTGTAGAAACAGTCAGATAGTGGATACAGATATTTTCTCCACAGGTCTTACAGTAAAAAAAATGTTTGTAGTAGCTGTATGAAGAGTATACCAATGCACCATGTACAACTGTCCCACTGTCCAAACCCATGCCTGCAAATGACAGCAGGATAGATACATGCACCATGCCCTCTTCCCGATACATGTATCTCAAGTGTCATGCTGTCATGGCCAGTGGTCACTGCTGCCAGTCACCTTGGACACAGATAGGAATCCAGGGGAAGTATACCAGTAGCAGGCTCACACAACATCAGCGCAGGGTACCCCTTCTTTGTCAATCATGTAACCCTGACATGTATAATCCCCCTCCGGTAATGTATCCATAGTTGTCCCACTCTGCCCCATACCATTACAGGTTGACAGTCTAACAAGTATATATGTGCTACAGAAGCTATGGGCCATAGGTAGATGTAAAGTGAGTGCAGAACTGTAGAGTTTCGAGCAGTACTGTTGTGAAAAATAGAAGCCTATACAGTTGGTAATGGACTCTTTTCTCTCCCCCCACCTCGCATCTGCATCAATAATTATTATTCATATGCTACTGTATGTTGTTCTCAAAACTTTTGTTGGGACATGTGTTCTATTATTGTTCATATAATTAATTGGTTGCATATTAACATACCTTGTTCAAATACATTATTGGTGGCCTGTTGCCATCAATGTAACTTGCATGCTGTTAAAATGCTTACTGTTGTTTTATTTATGCATGTGTTCTATTTGCTATGCAACTGTTTCAGATCTGTTGGTTTAGGTTAATTGGAAAACCCACACATGCTGTTATAACTAATTTTTAAATGTTTTGTTCATGACTAACCAATATATCTTGGAAAACCACTACACCATAGCACATTTAGGAAGGCAGATCCCAGTGGATCCACCTGTCCCACCTCATCTGGGTATGGCACCGGGCCCCAGCAAATCTGGGACCCAACCTGAAACATCCACCTCTGATAGTCCTGCACCACCTTCAGGTGGAACCACCTCAGGGGATGGGGCCTGTCTCACCCTGAGCACAGGCACAGAGAGGAGCATGTCACCTGCAATAAATTCTGGGTTATGGTGCGCAGCATCATCCGCTCTGAGTTGGATGGATGGCTGCACCAGATGGAAGACCACCTGGTGCACTTGGAGGAGCAGGTTGCCCTGATGTCCAGGCCCCAGCACAGCCACCTCCAGGGCTGTGAATGTGCAGTGATGACTGTCCATGGTTGGGGACCTCAGTCCCACTGCATCCATTTGGGGGCTCATGAGCCTCTGATTCCCAACTACCCTCTACATCCAAGGTGTTTACCCCCCCCCATCATGTGTCATATACTGCCCCTGTCTACTGTCTTGTGTATCTTCTCTGTCTGTGAATGCAACATATCCTACCCAACTTCCCCAAACATACCTACAGTCCTTCCCCAACATCCTAATCTCACCTTAAAAAAGGGACATCTGTTCCACAAAAAAATCATTACCTCATACATAGCTCTACATTTCACCCAAATGTCCATTGACATACATCAATCTACATACAAATTACTCTACAAATGTATATTGCCAGCACCCCTCCCTGTGGGGTGTGAGGCTGCAAATTCCAAATTTTCCACATCATTCACAGCTGTTGCTGTAGAAGAAATGTAGAGCTATGGTCCTTTCCTACACCCATCCTGCACATCCCTAGTTGCTTTTCCTAATGTTTTACCATCTGCTTGCCCCTCTATCACCACTTTCTCATCATCCTTTTTTTTCTTTTCATTATTTAAAATTAGCATGGCTGTAAGCGGGGATAAGGGAATAAGGGAAGCTAAAAGGAATTAACAGTCTGTTAGTATCGTTTAGCTTTGTACAAAACTGCGTAAACCCGCTTACAACTGCTTAAAAGTGCTTTAATCACTCTGTGTCCATCAGCCATTGTTCTGCCCAGCAACAAAATAATCACCCTTGCCAAGTCTCAAACCCAGGACACTGTGCACTACAATCATAGCAACATACAACTACATCACCTGAGCTGTGAGGATCTGTAATGCTTTTGCAAACATAGCATGCATTACGGTCATTTAACATTAATGGAAAAAAAGTAATCACTACCAAGTCTTTAACCCAAGACCTTAAGCACTACAATAACAGAAATGTACTCTGCACCATCTGAGCTGTGGGAACTTGGACTGCTTTTACAAACAAATCATGCACTACAGTCATTTAACATAAGGGAAAATACACATCCCTGGCAAGCCTTAACTCCAGGATCCTATGCACTCCAGTCACAGCAGCTACCACTACTCCACATGAGCTGTGAGAATTCCAAATACTTCAGTAAATATATCATGTAGGATGGTAATCCAACATTAGGTAAAAACTTGTGGAATTAGTGCTGTGATATATACATATATATATATATATATATATATATATATATACATACATACATACATACACACACACACCCATATATATATATATATATATATATATATATATATATATATATATATATATATATATATATATATATATATATATATATATATATATATATATAAATATGGATCTGGATCTAGGACGTTTGCTCATTCGAGCAAACGTCCGAATCCATAATAACCAAACACAATTTAACGAAAACGCTTTTATTGAAAAAGCGCTTTGGTTAAAGCGTGTTAAAAAAAAAAAACCACTATATTAACATTTTAGCACTGTGCCCCCCCACTCCCCCACTTTAATATTCTCCCTCCGAGACCGCACTACAGTGGGCAAAAGGGAAATTTCCCTTACCCGCACCATAGTACAGCCTCAGCAACAGTCATACTTACGCGAAAATGCTTC
Source organism: Protopterus annectens (assembly GCF_019279795.1). NCBI lineage: Eukaryota > Metazoa > Chordata > Ceratodontiformes > Protopteridae > Protopterus > Protopterus annectens. Next base: position 1,730,508,554 of record NC_056743.1, read on the forward strand.
TTCGGTGAAAAGCACTTTCGCGTAAGTATGCCTGGCCATTTAGGTTTCATAACCCATATATAAACCCATATATATATATTATATATGAACCCATATATAATATATATATATATATATATATATATATATATATATATATATATATATATATTTACACACACACACATAGATATATATATATATATATATATATATATATATATATATATATATATGTGTGTGTGTGTGTGTGTGTGTGTGTGTATATATATATATATATATATATATATATATATATATATATATATATATATATATATATATATATATATATATATATATATATATATATATATATATATATATATGCAGATAGATATATGTATATATACTCAACCTCTTATAGGTTAATAGATTCGTAGGTTCATGGCCCTGAAGTTTTTACAAGCTTAGTCCATAGGATTACCCTAGCATCATGCCACCCTACCACTGTGCCATCTTACTGCAAGACATCTGCAAAACGCCATGACAGAATGGGTAGATAAAGGGCAAACAACAGTGGCATATTTGAAATATGGCTGCTATAAACATAGAAGTTTGCCGGAGTACCACGGTTTGTTTTAGCATATATTTTCTGATAGATTTCAGGTCTGAAATACAAATGATTGTCATCATTTAGTGATGTCAGTGTTCACATCATCCAAGTGATTTGTCAGAAACCCATGCCTGTTATGGGGAACAGACCTAAAATATGAGCCACGCATCTGGACAGTGTATAGAAATCTGGACAGTGGATAGGTATGACTGCAGTCATGTAACAGAAGGGAAAATACTGAGAGCTGCCAACCATTTCACCCAGCACCTTCTGAACTACAGTCAGACCAACACAACATTACCCCAAATCAACTCTGGAGAATTACTCATGCATTTGCAAATATATCATGCACTACATGGATGCAACTATAAGTAAAAGCAGACATCAGTGAGAAATTGTCCACCCACAACCATTTGCACCACTGTCACAGCAACGTACCAATACCCCAACTGAACTCAGAGTATAACGACTGTTTGAACAAACATGTCCTGATTGCCAGTCACATACTACGCTGACATATACTGCCCCAACTCACAGTGTACTAGGAATCCTGAGGTGTTACAGGACATTTCTCAGTCTGCCCCTACAAACATAGATAGCTGATAGAGCACCAGCAGCTGTAGCAAGATGCACAGTCAGATAGAAAAGGATCTATGATGCTCCATCTTCCCATCTCCCTTTGCAGCCCAACAAACATTTACACACTACACTGCTACACAATTTTGACAGTCTGGTAACAATGGCCAGACATACATAACTCTCAACTGTACAGATTTCCACAGAATGTCCAGGGTGTGGGACCATATTTATGGCTACTGCCTCATAACACTTCTGGGTGTCTGCTAAATCACTGGAATGATATCAGGAGTGAAGTCACTAAATAATGATATACCGTACTTCTGAACCTCTTACTGCAAGACATCTGGACAAAACCTGACATATTTGTGGGACAGGGGGCCAAAAAGAGGGACATATCTTACATAATGGTGTTACAAACTGAAACAGTTGCTGGTGTTACAGGGTTTGTTGCAACATAACTTCTCTGAAGGATATCAAGTCTGAAACAGAAATGGATTTCTACATGTACTAACTTCAATCCCCACATTATCCTACTGATTTCTCAAAAACAGAAATTGTCTGAGGAACAGACCAAACACAAGAAGCAATCCTCTGGGCATTCTGTGGAAATCTGAACATTTGAGAGGTGTGTTATAGACATATCACTGTCAGACGTCAAGTCACACAGAAAATGCATGTCCAGAAAAACCCTGTTAATGTAGCAATCTTCTATGTGTATAACAGCAATACTTACTTACAATCTGGAACTTTGTCCCCATTTTTGTTGGGTTTTCTCCACATTTCTTGTTCTAAGAGGTATTTCCACCTACCTTCTGTGAAGTTGTAGCCCCCACACCTCCATAATGTCCTCCTCACAGTGAAGGAAATGGGGCAAGGCCCACATGAAGGACTTAATTGTAGCAATAGGTTGCTATGGCATTAGCTAATAGAAAGAAAACACAGTTGCTCTGGATGCAATTAGCAATTGGGAGACACCAACTGGTGCACAGGCCATCACCTGCTCATGAGCATTACCTACAAAAGGCAAGCTGCTGCCTATGCAAAACAGGTCTGAACCTTTCTACACAAAGATAGACTGCAACTACATAAACCTAAACATTTTCAGTATTCTGAGAAAACTCTTCAGCACTATAACAGGTATGTCAATCAATTAAGCTGTAATGGAATGCAGAAGGGGAGATGCAATATTGTAAAATAGGAAGTTAAACAACAGGTCTCAACAAGACTTGCTGGACTCACATGTTGCTGTCTAGCACCTATGGCCATAGGTGGAAATATCCTGTACCTGGTCCTAATCAACATGAGTAGCCACTGCAGCATTCCTACAGTGTCATCCTCCTTGGTAAGATCCGACCAAATAGCCATCACTTTTGAGGTCGCCATCTCCCCTCCCCCCTCCCCTCCCCTTGTCAGGTCAAACAAAAAACACTTTCCAAAGCTGACAACTAATGTCCTCAGAGCAGGTATAAGTAGCTTTACAGCCACCATCCTGTCAGTTGGAACTAGCAGTAGTGTCCAAGCCTACACCACAATACTATATGGGCACCTACATAGCTGTATGGACTCAGCAATACCTAGCAGGACAAAATCATCTCCCTCAAGGTAGTGTAAACCTTTGTGGTGTACAGCAGCAATACACAAATCCCATAATAGGTGGAAATAATTGCTGGATAGGGTCAAGAAGGAGCAGGCGCCAAATTGGAAGCAATGTCACCTTTGTCTGAACAAGCAAATAAGGTCACAGGTGAATTATCCTAAGGCTACCTTTGAGTTCATATCAGACACATCCAACAAGGCCAATCACAAGACCTTCCTCACATATTTCTGCAATCTCAGAGGCAACACCCAAATCTGCTCTGTAGTGGTGGTCAATAACACCACATACACATGCAGCATAGATACAGCCAACGTGCTGCAGACAGGTTAAGTGTAAACATCGCTCCCTGTCCCCCCATCAGTACACAGGGACATGCACAGCACCTGCCCCCCTCCCCTCATCATCAGGAAGGAGGTCCATAATGTCTTCTCTAAGGCAACAAACTAAAGTTTCCTTGGGGCCTGATACCATCTCATCTGCACAGAGGACAACTGCTGTCATCCCTCTACATAAAGGTGGAGCAGTCCACTGACCCAGCCAATCGTAAGGACATCAGTCTAACTAGCCTGATCTGCAAGGGCATGGAAGGCATTATCAAGGACCTTATAAACAGGGACATCGGCAACCTCAAAATGCTTGAACCCACACAGTGTGGTATTGTCAAAGGGAGATCAGCCCTGTTAAACCTGGTCAACTTATTTGAAGCGGTCAACAAATGCAAGGATGAGGGGAAGATGGTGCACACTGCCTACATTCAACTAGCCCAAACCTCTCACAATAATCCCCAGGTGGCCATGATACATAAGTCTACACAGCTAGGCATCAACCTGTATGTTAGCAGATGAGTAGCTAACCGGCTCAATGATAGTACCCATTCAGTCAAAGTAGTGGAAGTCACCTCTAGTAATTCAAACTTAGAGTGGTGTACCCCAAGGATCGATCTGGGGTCTCTGCTGTTTGAGATATATGTTTCTGAGGAACAAGACAAAAACAGTGGTCTGTGGCTGACCAGATTTACAGATGACTGCAAGCTGGCCACTGCCTTACATTCCCCTACTGATGTAAGCATCCTCCAAGAGGCCCTTACGCAAATTAATGACTGGTGCCAGAAGCATTGCCTCAAACTGAATGCCAAAAAATGCATCATTTTTCCCTGTTGTGGTAGATGTCATCCACACTAATTATGACAGTAATAACAATGTACTGAGCAATCAGTTATGAGGCAACTTGTGCACCAAGGTTTATAGCAACCTGACAGTTTCCCACTGCATTGGCAACATTGCACAGAAGGCTGTCTACATGGCCCACTTCACAAATATGGGTATGTCATCCAGGAACCAGGAGGACACAACATCCCTGTATTCCACCCTTATCAGACAAATTACCAAGGATAGTGCCCCCTTTGGCATGTACCTTGCCAAGCAAATGCAGCAGTTGCAGAGACCTCAGAGGTTCCTGACCAGGCAAATCCAGGGTCTGCAACACCTGTCCTATATAGATAGGCTGAAAGCCCTGACCCTCTACTCAGTCTCATACAGACTGATCATAGGTGACCTGTGTCTGGCATACAAGGCCATTTCCAAACCAGCCTTGATGGCATTTCTGCATATCCGTAAGACAAACTCCACTCATGCAACCCACACGCAACGCCCTCACCTGGTCTGTGATATGAACAGTACTTGTTGGTGGGATAGTTTAGTGTCTCACACAATACACTGTCTGTAAAATACATTCCCTCCCCATGTCTAGTAGAGTACCTCTATAGCCTTCTTGAAGAAAAAGCTGGACGACTGCATGGGAAATGGAAAAGACACTCCTGGGATCCCATGTGTGTCACAGCTGGACAGGGGAGGCAGGTGCTGGCTTTAAAGAGAAATGGACAAAAGTCTGGGCTAAGCTTATGAGGGCATCTGGGCCAATAGCCTAGTATCATCCTATGAACATAAGCACCTAGTACTTTACATGTTTCCTGTATGTACTGCAGACTGTCCTGCAATGTTGTCAGAAATAAATCCCTGTGTGTGTGAACTGTGTAGTTACTGCATTGATAGAGTATTTTCTTGTTCCTTCATTAGTTATTATCACATATTGTTAAACCTTGTGATTGTATCTGGTCTGTATAGCAGTAAGTCAGCTCTTACAGTACTTGCATATGCACTCGGTGACACTGTATAGCTCACACCAATAGCCTTGTTCTTAGTCACACTTACCATTCTACTAATAGGCCAATTACACAGTAGGACTTGTCGGGTTTCCTATTAAGTGATTGAAGATGCATTCTTTTGAATGCACCTTGATCGAACTTAAAAGAACGAAAAGGCAAAATAGCAAAGTGGCTTTTAATCAAATTCTTTCCCTGGGAAAGAATTTGCTTGGCCGCTTCTGTTACTTTGCTATTTTTGGCACTGTAGTGTGATCTCAGAGTTGGTATATTTATGTAGGGGGTGTGGGGGTGAAGCCCCCCACTTTATGTATTGCTTTAAAGTTTTTTGTTTGTTTTGTTTTGGAACAGCAATTTTTTTCTCTGGGAAAAAATCGCTGTTTCGAGTGTTCGGGATTGTAATCTTTCACTTACATAGGGTCAAAAAATCAGCATTCACTTATTTAAGCATTCACTGATTTAATATAGACCCGATTTGATTTGTCACCCTTTGTTGAGGGCCTTACAGTAGCTGTTACAGAGATGGATTGTGGCAGTCAGAACTACTGTAAAGTCTGGCCTGAAGGGCCCATGGGTAGCAAAGCTGTGCTAGACTTTACCAGGAGATTGTGTGTGTGTCTGTGTGTGTGTGTGTGTGTGTGTGTGTGTGTGTGTGTGTGTGTGTGTGTGTGTGTGTGTGTGTGTGTGTGTCTGTGTGTGTATGTGTGTGTGCATCATCAAACATTATACTGCAGGATATCAATTTACATATGTTGTCTTCTCCTCACAGGTGAACATGGGGGTTGATAGCTCTCCCCCTCACAACCTGATTTCAGTGTCTTAGTGGACTCTGATGATGATGGTAGTCATAGTGAGGCAGAGGATGGGCTGTTGGGGGCTGAATCTGTGCCCTTGGTTGGTATCCCACTTTCACCCACAATATCCCCGCACACAGTCAGTATGCCCACACATATCCAGTCCCCAGCAGCCACAGATAATGAGCAGTTGGAGGATTTTGTCATAGAACAGGCTAGTGTGGTGACTATGGCAAGCATGAGTGTAGACACTAGCCATAGCCAAACAGCAGGCAATGTCATACACAGCCAGATGGATGGGGTGCTCAACGGAGGACTGCTGCCAATCAAGCCCCTGTCATGTCACAGCAGGTGTCAACAGACACACGTTATGGTCCATCATGGAGGCACAGGTGTGTACAGACAGATGCTCAGTGTCATGAATGTTGTGCTTCCAGTCATGTGTGATGGCTTCCACAACATTTGTGATGCCATACATCATTTTGCCAATGTTGTGGATAGATGGTAGGGTGAGATATTGTCACTGCTCGACCATGCAATGTCTGTGCTTGAGCTTGTGGTGGGAATAGGGCATCAGCTACGTGGATGTAGGTCAACAACAAGATCAGCTGAGAGCCCATGTGGCCATGCACATTCACAATCCTATAGTGGCAGTACCACCAGCACTACTGAAGGGAAGGTGCTGTCCACACCACACCAGAGCAGGCCATGGGAATGTGATCATGGCCAGTCCTGTCAGTGACATAATCCAGCAGACAGCAGTCACCATTGGGGAATAGTACTGCATCTGGCCTTGGACCTGGTGGTGCCAGTGAGACTGCTGGCAAAACCAGTTCCTGGTGGGAGACAGTGAACTGTACTTCCTGCCATGTACGGCCCACACTGTCCAACATAACCCTGTGAAGGGCATCCACATGGCTTGATTGTGTGCATACAAACACTCACACATCTCTATCACAGGCCGGTCACCACCAAACAGACACAGCTCCTCTGCACATCCCAGTTGAACACCACCCCTCCAGACACACACACACACACACACACACACACACACACACACACACACACACACACACGCATGCTGTCAACCATATGGCCCAGCCTAGTCCTCCGGCAATCCCACACTACACCCTGTGCATGTGGTGATACCTGTGCCACATCTCTGTTATCCATACCATCGATGTAGGGACATGCTAATATGGGTCTGATGCACAGGATGAATACAGTACAGTGCAGTAATATAATGCTGTGTAAGGTGCTGTCTGCTGGCAATAGTTATGGGTACACATCGAGGTGTATGTACCTTTTTAGCCATGACGCATTACTGCTGTTAGTACTGCTGACTGACTGTAGTGTCACATACTGTATACTGTTTGTGTTCTAGGTGTCTGTGTGTCTGCATGCTGCGGGCCTGCTGACAATAGCAACAATGAGTATGGAGGGGTAGAAACACAGTGACCTTTTCATAGCCAAGGTGCAGCTGTATATGTACATGTTTACCAGGTGTGTTTACATGCAACAGTGTGTGAGGGACAATTGTGGTGGACAGTGTGACATTGCATGCATGCCCCTTGACACAGTCAGCTAGCCTTCATACATGTCACCCGGGTGTTCTGTGTTCTGTAGTACCACATGCTCATACATACAGAGGAGGTTACTTGAGTACTTGCACCAGGTCACTCACAAGCTTAGCCATTACTTTAACCACAACAGATTCACTTATCAGCACCTATTGCCCCTGCCATTTCTGTCTAATCCACTCAACCTTGATGCAGTTGATAAGGGTATGCATGGTACTGTGTATGACAGGCTTGGAGTATGCATTCCTGACACAGGTCAGCCTGTGTTAGTCTAACCTGACAATCACCACCATGTGTTTCTGCTATCTCATATGCATATCTGACTTCTCGTGCTGGTAGTGCACACGGAGTCATAGTCCTGCACATGGGGCAGCTGTTGAAGGGCTGAGCACAGCCTCTCCCTGACCAGTCTTACAAACGATAGTGCTAGATACATAACACATATACCACAGAGGTAATGTAGTGTTGCAGTGTCTGCCACTACTATTTAAGTGGGTGACAATTGCAGGGGCTATTAGGATTGCCAATGTTGGGTTCAGAGGCTCTTAACATGGTAGAGCCATCTGACACGCACACACACACACACACACACACACACACACACACACACACACACACACACACACACACACACACACACACACACAAACACACACACTCACACACACTGCTGCATGAAGACATGCATTGAAACATTCATGCACATAGTTGACACGTCTCAGAGTAGACAACCTACCCATCTATTTATGTACAATACACAGTGATCCAACCATTGCATGCACCACAGTGGCTTTGTGGTAGAAACTGTGTAACTGTGCTTGTAAGGTGGAGGACATCTGCATGGGCTGAAAATAGGTTGGTGATGGGGGAGTTAACAGGGTGGAAGAGGCACACAAAATGGTATAGCCATTGCATACACACAGTGAAGACAGCCCCAGGGGATGTGCATGCAGAAACATAAACACAGTTGCCAATAGACATATTAGTAACCATATGTATGTACGTAAATGTACTATAGTGCCACATACATGTGACATGCACCACATAGGTTATATGCCTGGAACATGACTCACACGCTCTTACAACAAGTAATCTTGCGAATTCCTTTATGGATGGTGGGATAACCCATCAGAAATAGCAACTGGTCTCATCCCATCTCATCTACTGCTTTTACAAACCTGGACAAGTGATAGAGTGACAGACTTTGCATCCTCATGATATGCCAGTCAGGTGCGATGTCTGATGCTGGCATGTTTGTCACTACAGTAACTGTGACATATCTGGCAATGATATCACAGGAATGCTCATTGTTAGGGGACACAGACCACATATAGGTTGCAAACATCTGGATATTCCATGTACATCTGTAAAGATGACTGGTATGGGCTGTATAGTGTAACATGGTGCATGTAGGGCAGATGTCATTAACAGGCTCTTTAAACCAATGCCATTGGTACAGGGTGAACAGGCCTTAAAATGGTATAACCTACACACACAACAACCACAGGGGATATGCTTCACATACACACTACTATAATTGTCAGTACTGAGATTAGAACTCCTACCTATCTAATTATTTGTACTATAGCATTACACAGTTATTGCATATGTCACAGAGGTTAGAGGTCTGACAAGTGTATACAGGTACTTCTAAGGTGAATGTCAGCAGGCCTTGGAAAGTGTACTGGGTGGTACACGCCTCAAAATGGTATAACCCACACCCAAAGAGAATATGATTCTCACCCAAACAGGCACACACACAAGGAGGGTATGATTCTTACATACACAGTTGCCAGTATTGAGTTTAGAACCCCTACCTACCTGGTTATATATACTACAGTGTTACGCAGTTATCACATGCACCACACAGATCATAGGAGTTAACAGTCTCCTAAGGTGCATCTAAGGTGAATTACATCAAGAGCCCTTGTAAAATATGGCAATGGGAAATCTACTGGGTGAGAAGGGCATCAAAATGCATTACCCTCCAAACAAACACCTTTACACACAGGCACACACATTTGTTGAACTAAAATTAGAACTCCTGCCTATCACGTTATTAATACTATACTGCTATGTAGTTATTATACATGCCACAGAGCTTATAGGGCTGATGGCTGTCAAAAGGTGCTTCTAAGGGAAATGACATCAACAGAACTGCTAAAGTAGGGCACTGGGAGGTGTTTTGGTTGGGAAAGTCCTCAGAATATTTATCCTACAAACACTTTCACACACACACACACACACACACACACACACACACACACACACACACACATACACACATTTGCCAAAACTGAGAACAACCCCTGCCTATCTAGTTATTTGTATTATACTGTTACATAGTTATTACATGAGCCACAGAGTTTATAGGGCTGAGGGCTGTCCAAAGGTACTTCTAAGGGGAATGACATCAACAGGACTGCTAAAGTAGGGCACTGGGAGGTGTTATGGGTATCAAAGTTCTCAAAATACTTTATTGGGCAAACATACACACTTACAAACACTTTTACACACACAGCCACCACTTGCATGAACTGAGAATAGAACTCCTGGCTATTTAGTTATTTGCACTACACTGTTGCATAGATATTACATGTGCCACTGAGCTTATAGGGATGAGAGCTGTCCAAAGCTACTTCTAAGGGGAATGACATCTGCAGGACTGCTAAAGTAGGGCACTGGAAAGTGTACTGGGAGGGAATGGCCTAAAACTGTTTCACCTGCATACAAACACACACACACACACACACACACACACACACACACACACACACACACACACACACACACACTTACATTTGCCAGGACTGAGATGAGAACCCCTACCTACCTAGGTATTTGTACTATAGTGTTATGCAGTTAATTCACATGCAACAGAGCTTATAGGGCTGACAAATGTCCAAAGGTACTTCTAAGGTGAATGACATCAGCAGATCTTGTGAAGTAGGCCAATGGGAAGTGTACTGAGTGGGAATCACCTCTTAATGCTTACATCTACACACACACACGCACACACACACACACACACACACACACACACACACACACACACACACACACACACACACACACACACACACACACACACACACACACACACACACACACACACACACACACACACACACACACACACACACGCAAAGGCAGGTGATGTGATATTATAACCCCCCAACTCATTACTATTGCACAATGGAGCTCACCTTCATTCTGGCGTGTGCAACTGGTTAAGACCAGTATGCCACTGTCCACAGCAGAACATCATTCTATGCCATTCAGGGTATCCCCGTGTATGACTCACTCTCTTTGTGTGTCTCCCTGTGTTTCTCTATCACTATCTGCCTCTCTCTTCCCCACATCTATGTGTATGTATGCTTGGCATATTGTTATCTTTTGCCTATATATATATATATATATATATATATATATATATATATATATATATCTGTGTATCACATGCAACAGATGCAGATATATCACATATGGGCCACCTGCAGCTAGCTGAGGGTAATCCTGTCTGATGGGTGTGTGTAGGGACAGTTAAGGTATACATAGCTGTCTGTATGCAAAAACATATTTGCACAATGCAGTTATATAGTTCAATGTGGGTTCCAACATGGGCTGTAATTCTCTAAGTGTAGGAGCATATCCAGTATGCCCTTCTATAGTAAGAGTGGGACTCCATCCCAAAGATAGTTGTACTCCAGTCCAGGGTTTTGTGTGCTACAACCATACCTCTCAAAAGTAAACAGGAAGTTGCTAGATTTACAGGGTTTGTTTTAGCAGACATTTTCTGACATATCTGATGTCTGACATTGAAATGTATTATATCATTACCTAGTGACAGACTTCCTCAGATAATCACAGTGCTTTACTAGAGAAATACAAGATGCTTGGTGCACAGACCAATATTAAGAGCCAACCTATAGACATTCTTGCCCAATCCGGCCAGTTGAGAGGTGTGGCTACAGCCAATTGACTGATGAAGCTGTGTAAGCAGTCCAGCAACTTGGTGATATACTAGCTGGGGATCTCCTGCTTGTGGGGTATTCTTCTTATCTGAAAAGTCATATCCTGGTGTGGCCATACCTCTCAACTGTACAGTTTTTGGCAGATTGTCCAGATGTTTGTCTAGAAGTTTTGTCCAGTCCAGTCTACATAAACTTGTGTTTTTATGGCAAGTTAGTTGCAAATAATTAAGGACTGAAGTTACAAAATAACAACAGACATTAGTGTTTCAGACTTCATAACCTTCAGACAATTCCTACGAATGCAAAACCCATTATTTTACCAACTTTCTCAGTTTGTGAGAGCAATATTTACAACATGTGCCTGTCATTGGGCCTTTGTCCCACTTTTATTTATCACCTTGTCCAGATGTCTTGCTGTCAGAGGTTGAGAGGTTATGGGTGTGGATACAGAGTTTATTCTACTGAGAAGAAATGTCCATTATATGTGTGGTATATTCCACATAGCACTGTGATGTCCAGGTATGTCAGTGGCAGAGCAGTACAGAGTAATGTGGTAAACTACTGACAGAGAGTTGTGTATAGGTTGATATAGGTTCATAGGTTGGTACTAGGCTATCTGCTCGAGGGCATGTATAGGCCTAGCCAGAGTGTGTCGGCCTTCGCCGCCTCATTGATTAATTAACTGAGCCTCTGTCAAGCAGAGCCAATGAAGTGATCCCAGGGGTGTATTTTCTGTTACCCATCCACTCATCACGGCTTCTCTTGAAGAGTGTTAGTGAGGGGCTCTGTCTAATGTAGTTAGGAATTTTGTTCCAAAGCATGGGGAGTCTCTGTGACAGGAATCTATCCCTCTAGCATGTACTATTTATTGTTGCGGCAAGGTTTAGCTCACTAGAGCACGTGGCTCTTAGTGACTTGGATTTCTTTAGGTGGAGCATGTCCATCAATTCTGAGTTGGACATGGCTTTGTACGTCAGGCAGAGATCACCTCTGAGTAAGTGATATGTCACGGAGTACAGCCAGAGTTTTTTCAGTTGGGCTGCATAGGACATATGTTTGAGGCCAGTAATCCTCTTGGTGAGGTGCTTTTGTGGTCTTTCCAGCTGTTGGAAGCGTCTTGTGAGGTATGTCCCAAATGGGGCATTGTACTCTATGATGGGTCTGATGAGTGACGAGTAGAGGGGCACTATAACCTCTTTATTTCTAGATGCAAACCCTTTAGTAATTAGATGGGCCACATAGAAGGATTTCCTAACTACTTTGGCAATGTGATTGTCAAAGGAAAGATTACTATCTACCTGGGTCCCCAGATCTCTTATTACCTCTTCTGTATTAAGGGGGTTGCTGCCTATGTGGTAATTCATGGATGTTTTGTTTTTCCCAAATGGGATGACTATGCATTTTTTTGGCATTTAGCTTGAGGCCATGACTTTGACACCAAGTGTCTGTCTCAGTAAGGCCTTTTTGAAGGATGTCCATGTCAGCCAGAGAGTCAATTATGGCTCCCAGTTTGCAGTCATTGGTGAACTTGGTTAGCCATAGTCCTCCTGTGTTTGCCTGTACTTCTGAGAAGTATATGCCGAACAGTAGGGGTCCCAGAACCGAGACTTGCGGGACACCACTTGTGACTGGTTTAGAGTCGGACCTGGAGCCCGCTATTCTTACCGTGTGAGTTCTGTCTGTAAGCCAGTTGGCAACCCATCTTGTGATGTAGGTGTTTATGTTCAGGCTGGTGAGTTTTTCTATAATACCCGAGTGAGGAATGGTGTTGAATGCCTTGGCGAGATCAAAGTACGTTGTGTGAACCACCTTTCCCTCGTCTATGGCTTTGATGACTCTCTCGAAGAAGTCAGCCAGGTTTAGTAGGTATGATCTGCCCTTAACAAAGCCAAACTGGGTCAGGTCAAGTGTTTGGTGGTTTCCAATGTATTTGTTAATGAGTTCCATGATGATGCGCTCCATAGCCTTGCAGACCAGGCTAGTCAGACTTATGGGGAGATAGTTACCAGGGTCAGTTGTGGCCTCTCCTTTGTGGAGCGGAATAACCGTTGCTGTGCACCATTCTATGGGCACATAGCCTGTGGAGAGGCTGAGGATGAACAGCGTGTTTAGGTGGGGGGTAAGTTCGTTCTGTAGTTCATGCAAGACACAACCTGGGACATCATCTGGCCCCATTGATGCTGTGTTTTTGGCTTTTGAAAGGGCTGTTTTCACCTGTGCGTCTGTGATTTCCGGGACACTACACTTTTCCGTTATTGTTGTGGGCCCTATTGAAGGTGAGAGGGAGGTGAAGTTTGCACTGCATCTATCTGCCAGGATGCTGGCAATATCAGTAGGTTCAGTATATTTTGTGCTATTTTGCACTAGCTCAGAGCATATCTGTGAGTTGCCACTTAGATTCTTGACATAGCTAAAGAAGGCTTTGTGGTTATCTTTTGAATCCCTGGCTATTTTTCATATGACATTAGTAGGCTATTGGCCCTGAAGCCCTTATAACCCATGCAGATGAGAGTGTAGCCCATGTTAAGACATGTCAGCATCTAGAGCTCCTGTTCAGCAGGGACACAGGTGGAATCACAGGACTGGATTTTCTGTTTCCCATGCACTTATACAGGGAGCACATCACTAGGGGTATTGAGGCACTTGGCTTGATGAGGACAGGGAGTGTATTCCACAGATGGGGAGTGTGTGGGACATGTATCTGTCACACCAAGCCGTACTGATATTACAGACCAGATTGATGCTGCACCTACAAGTTGAGTGAGTGGGCATTGACTTCCAGATGTGAAATAGTCCCATCAAAGCAGGGTTTGGATTGCTTTGTATGCCAGACAGGGGTCACCTCTGCAGAGTCTGCATGGAACGGGGTAGAGGGACAATACTGTTAGCCTATCTGTGTAGGGTAGGTGTTTGTAGTCCTGCACTCTCCTGGTGGAGAACCTCTGTGGTCTCTCCAGCTGCTGCATGTGCTGTGTGAGGTACATGCCAAATGGGGTGTTGAGCAAAATAATTGGCCTCATAAGGTTAGCATACATGGCTCTTATGACCTCTTTGTCCCTGGATGGGATACCCTTACATCAGGTTGCTATCAACCTGGGTGTTCAACAGCCTCACTACTGATTGTGTATGTAGGACATTGTTGTTACTGTGATACTATGTGGGACATCAGTCTCCCCAAAGTGGATGATGATGCATTGGCAGGCATTCAGTTTGAAGCCATGTTTCTGGCATCCGGGATTTGTTTTGGTGAGACCATCTTGTAGGACATCCACATCACTTTGGGTATGGGTGACTGTTCCCAGTTTGCAGTCATCTGCCAACTTGGTCAGCCATGGGTCAGTGTTTTTAGCCTGCACCTCAGGGAAGTATATCCCATATACCAGAAGCCCCCGGACCGATCCCTGGGGTATGCCACTCATTATTTGTGTGCTGTTTGAGCTGGCTACTGCTATTATGATTATGAGGGTTCTACTAGTTTGATATCCATCTGGTAGATATGGATTGCTGCCTAGTTGACAAAGTTCATTTACTATGAACAAGTGGGGAATGGTGTGTAAGGCTTCAGCCAGGTCACCGTGGCCAGAATGCACCATCTTTCCCTCATCCATGCCTTTGTTGGCTGTCTCAGGGAAATGATCCAGAGTTCACTGACATACCTCCCTTGAGGATGGCAGACTGTGTAGGGTAATGTATTTGGATTTTGCCAATGTCCCTGTTAATGTGATCCATGATAATCCATAGCATGGGCTTGCAGATCAGGCTAGTTAGGCTGCTGGGTCTTTCATTTCCTGGATCAGTGAACACTCCACTTTGGTATAAAGGGATGACACTGGCTGTCCGCCACTCAGCTGTGACATAGACAGTACTCAGGCTTTGGGTGTGTAGGGTGCATAATGATGCTGCCAGTTCATGCCTGGGTTCATGTAGTTTGCAGGCTGAGATTATTCAGGTCCCATGGAGGCTGTCCTCTTGACTTCAAGAGTACAGGGATGCCCTGCTCCCTAGTGATAAGGGTTGGGTGTTCACGTACTGGGGATGTCCTGCTTTCCTGATAGGGGGCACAGTGGAGACATTTCCACTGAATCTGTCAGCCAGTGGAGTGGCTATATCTACAGAATTTGTGTATGTGGTGTCCTTGACCACCTGTTCTGCACAGATCAGGGAGCTTCCTTTAGAAATGCAAACATATGTGAGGAAGGCCTTATGATTGTCTGTCTTAGATGAAGGCAATTTTGACTCAGAGTTGCCTTTTGTGTATTTCACTGGTGCTCCTATTTGTTTGTTTAGGGTAAGTGGTGATTACTTCCAGTTGTGCACCTACTCCTTCTCAGTCCTGGACAGCAATGCTATCCTTTTGGTATATAGTTACTTTATTGCAGATGTTTGTGGACAGGTTTACTCTCCCTTGCAGATGATGTCCTGTCAGGTATTCCTGATTCCATGCATCTCTATCTATATGCTGGCATGCTAGTTTTGTGCACATTTGGAAGTTGGTGCCTGTTCCTCTACTGGGGGAGGTGGCTGTTCAGCTGTTTATACCAGCCCTCTGGTGGTTGTGATCAGCTTGTGGGACATTTTCCTTTTACCAAGGCTAGAGGTGGTTCAGGAGAGATGGTGGTATGATATGTGACCACTTTTCTGTCGGATCTTGCCAGGGACGATGATACCATAGGGGTGCTGCAGTGGTTGATCATATTGGTTACTGCCAAGTCCAACATAGGTATCACAACTTGAGAGGGTACCCAGTAGCCGTCCTAAGGATGTAGCATTGATAAGATGGGGGCATCTCTGTGCATTTCTGTTCTGGCATGGTTGGATTCCCAGTAAATGCTTGGGTAATATACGTCAGCCAGGATCAGGGTGATGGGTGGAATCTTGATTTGTAGAGGGCAACATATGTTGGGTGGGTGTCCTGAATCAGATATGTTGGCCTGTAGCTATGTAGAATTTGCATAGGGATCTTGTCAACAGTTGACTGCACTTGGAGTGTCTTGTGTGTGTTAAACTGTTTGACCAGCCTGGAGGTGTGTGTCTGTCTAATATATATTTATACTCTTCCTCCTTTGGTTTTGCTGCCCACATTTTAGGGTCTCTCTGTGGGTTAGGATGAGTGATCAGGTAAGGATGGGTTTCTCTCCATGGCTGAAAGCCAGGTTTCTGTGAGTGCACAAATGTCACCATCTTCTAGGGTTATGACCGCTTGCAATGAGTGCATTTTCCTGTTTAGACTCCTAGAGTTTAGCGGCATGGCCTTTAATTTGCATTTTGCTGAGTGTTTTATGCTGGTAGCATGGACCCCATGACTTTCCCTGCAAAGGTGCTATGGGGAGGCAAGACCCTTTGCCAGAGGCCTGAAGTCCAAGTGAGACAGATGCAGGCCATCTCTAGCAAGGCAGTGAGGTCTATTAATCATACATTCCCAGGCTGCCAGGCAGTGGATCCTCCTGGGATGACACCAGTAAGGGAGCCAAGTGTTACTGACATTTTCTGTTTGTACTGAGACATCATTCTGGGTGATGGCAGACTGCTGCTTAAGGCTAGGGATATCCCTGCATGAGACACATATTCAGCAAACTGAATCATGTCTGTCTTCCTCTAGTCCAGGGAGGTACTTCTGACATCGCTCACACTGCCATGGACTAGGCTGGAATGATACCTGTACCTGTTGTGGGGGTGACTTGAGTGCATGTGTGATATGGCAGATTATGGCACCCAACAAACAAGTGATCATGACTTCCTCCTTATCCTGCCTGGTGAGAGGCATATCTGTGTGTCTCCCAGTATAGTCTTCTATGAGTAATATGTTGGGTGTATGGTACGGCCTTAGTGTTTGCAAGAGCCTGGTGTATGGACTCTGCATGGTCTGCGGTGTGTAGGTTTGTGGAGTCCTCATGTGTTTTTTGTCTCTGAGGTGTCCTTTGTTTGGGTTTTTGTTTTGTTGCAGACCTACACTTACATGGGTGTGTGTTTTTTATTTGCATGTGATGTTTACTGACTCCATACACTGCATGGCAGCTATGTTACTGCACAGTTTGTTCTGCTGTGCACATTCTCCATTTGTCTGGTCACTGGTTCCCCTTGTCCTTATGTGTGTCTCTTTGTCCTTCTGTAGTCCAATTACAGGCTTTGCCCAGAGTTACTGCTTTTATGCATTAGTACTTCCAGTGTGAGCGGGGTAAATGCCATAACATCACACACAAGATTATGGACTTCACACATCTGAGTGTACCTATTTAGCAGGTTGTCCATCATTGCATATTATTATGAGGCTACATGTTGGCCTAGCTGTCAAACCGTTACAGACTTACATCTGGATAGGCCCATATATGACAGTCAGACAAAGGCCCACACACAGGGATGGGGTGTTAATACTGTTCTGCCAAACATAGACAGTTGGGAGATCAGTTTGGTATTTGTTTGCTTTCTCTTAAGGGTATGATGTCTGCTTCTCCACTGTCTGCTGATGTTTTGACATGACCCTTTCTTGTTTTGCAAATAGTTGGCAGGTGAATGCAATGTTAGGACAAGCAGAACAGATATACAAGGCATATTGTACTCCTTCTGTGACAATCTGTCATTCCAGGGGTATGGATGTTGGCCAGTGACATGTTGTCAGTGCTGACACAGTAAGTTGGTAGCCTTTTGTAACCTGGCGGTACACTGACCTTTAGGTACCTGCTGTCCTACTAGGCACCATACCTCCTGACTTTTTAGAGCGAGACATCTGGACAAAACCATACATATTTTGGGTACAAAGGCCTACATATAGGGACCATTGTTAACTACTGGCCTTAGAAACCTAGAAAGGTGACACAATAATAGGTTTTGCATTAGCATGTATTTTCCTAAAGGGTATGAGGTCTAAAACTACAATCTATCATTATTTTCTGACTTTAGTCTTTCAAGATTTGCCATTGATTTGCCAGAAGACCACGATTTCATGGTAAAAAGACCATAAATATGATGCAAACCTCTGGACATTCTGCAAAAATTCTGTATAGTTGAGAGGCATGCAAGGCACTATGTAGGTTACTCTGAGCTGTGTACTGTCCATATGTGTGGCCCTCTGTCCCTGACTTGTCCAGCTTTCCTGCACTAATAGATATTGACATCTGGACAGTATGTGCAATTCCTACCATAGCTGTATTTGACATGCAAAATAGTCGCCACTTCAGTTCTTGGAACATGGACCCTGTCAACTTCAGTACTGTACCTAGGCCACTAAGGCCACATACTGACAGTATTAACCACACATATACATAGCTCATTGACCCCTGCACATTGTGGACACGCAACAAGTTATCAAGTTGATTGGGACAGTCCTGGAAGTGTGTGCTCTGCTGATAATACCCTACAGACATTAAAGTTACTGCATTTCTATGGGAACATAGTGTGTGTTGGGGGGGGCACACCTGTCAGCTGTCCACATTTGCACAGACTATGCTGATGTTTCCTTTACATTTTGGTTCCATTTACCATAGTATTGTGCCTGGCTTGGAGAATACAGGCATATCAGTAAAAAACACAGATTAGATTATAATGGCAGACATTTGGGTTTCAGACTTCTTACTCTTTGGAGCTCTACTGCAACTGCAAGACCTGCTGTGATATCACTGTGCAAGTCTGTATGGGAATATTTCATCATTGTCCCCATTTGTGAGCCTTTGCCAGATATTTCTTTATGGTTTTCTATGGCTGACATGCTGGGTGAGGCTGAGGGGTGAGTATGGGACCCCCACATTGACATCCATACATGTGACCTATGACCCCCCCCAGTTAGTTAGCCCTCCACATATACTGCAGTGAGATTTGTCACCTAGATCACTACTGCATACTCTGGGGAAGCCAGTATTGGGTGGACATTTCCTGTTGTCCCACATAGCTGTCAGTTATCTGCTGTTATCCCAGTAGGCCACCCATTCCCTTGCATGCATGCATGCAATGATACCATAGCTATGCTACCACAATATTTTACTCCATTTATTTATTGCTAAGAAGGCTGACTTACCTTGTGCCTGCAGCAGTTGTAGGGATGCTGCTTGAGGTCTGGTTCTGTTGGATGCACGCAGTACACAGCCGATACATGGTAAGATAAAGGTAGTGTGATGTGTGTGGCACCCATTTTACTATGTGTGTGAATCAGAGAGAGAGGTGTCAGCCCCTGGGTCCCTACAGTGTCAGTGTGTGTACTATACCTTGGTTCTTTGACAAGGCCCAGACATACTGGGCATGCCTCCATCTGCCTACAGGAGCAGGCTCAGGGGGTTCCTCCTCCATGTCCCGCTGTGTCTGTCGGGGCCTTGGCAATGTTGGGGGGCTATGAGGCCCTTCCCTATGATGTTCCTGCCACAGCTGCTTCTGCAGGGCCATATTGTGTAGCATGGCACATACTATGAATATGTGTGTACTTGTGGCTGGAGAGTACTACAGGACTCCACCAGATACGTCAAGGCAGCAGAACTGTGACTTGAGCATCCAAAATACATACTCTACAATATTCCTGGTTTGTGCGTATGCCTCATTATGACATTCTTCAGTGTGTGTGTGTGTGTGTGTGTGTGTGTGTGTGTGGGTGTGCGCATTCCTGTTGGGTGTCATCATCCACGGCTCCAGAGCATAGCCAGCAACGCCCAACAAATGGCCATACGGGATGCCCCCCCTGGCAAATGCCTGGTACAGCTGTGAGGCATGCCACATGTGAGAGTCATGATAACTACCAGGGCTGCTGGCACACACATTCATGTTAATGCCCTGGGCATTGCACATGACCTGGCAGTTGATGGAGTGATAGCCCTTGTGGTTAACATAGACTCTACCCTCTTCACTGGGTGCTACCTTGATGTGGATGTGTGTGCAGTCTATGGCAACCAGTACCTCTGGGTAGTCTGCTACATGGTGGAATAGATACCTATTGCCGGTCCTCTCCTCACGGGTGCTGGAGAAATATATGTGTTCACCAACATGTGTTCACACGATATCCAGGAAATGATGGAGTACCCTGGATGCAGAAACCTGTGAGACCCCCATGATGTCCCCAATAGGTCTTTGGAAGGTACCTGTAGCAAGTATTCTTAAGGCTACACATACCTTGGTTTCAACTGGGAGGGGTTCCTCTCTGTTGGCTCTGGGTCTGAGGTGAGGCCAGCACAGTTCGATGATTGCTGAAGCAAGTCCCTATCCACCCTGTAGCACTCTAGTATCTCCAGATCATGTAGTCCCTGGTAGGTTACCCTGGGTCTGAACACTCTTCTCCTCCTCCTCAGTCTGGGACAGTTGTCAGCATTAACCTCCTCACCACCCTCAGTCTCTAGCACATATTTATGTATCAAAGCGACATCAGCCCCTAACATTTTGTCAGTTAAAATTCCCAACTGTATACACCAATGGTGCACAGTTTTTGGGAAAAACTGGACTGAAAGGTGTTTGCATACTTTATACTGTTGTGCTGCAAATGCTGCCTGTGTGATTGGCTGCCTATGGTACATTCCACCTGCTAGCTATATTATTTGTACTTGAGTGCCTTTAATCTGCTATTTCCCATTTTTTTGTCTTCTCATTTCCATCACTTCTAAGTCCCGCGGCATGCCGCGCAAACCCGGTGCTCAAATGTAAAAACTTCTGCTATTTCCGTTTGTTTTTTTTTCTCTGTTTCAGCCCCTCAGTGCACCATGCCAACTGTTTCTAGCAAGTGTAAACATTGCTGAGCAGAAAGGGCCCTCTCCTGCACACAAACATGTTTCTCATTTCTTGAAAGAGCTAAGCACAGCTAAGCAACCTCAGACACACCCCCTTGTTTAGATGTGCTTAGCTGACCACAAATAGGAGCTGCAGAGCTCCAATGTGCTTACACCAAGCATGACACACACCCTTTTCATGTCAGTTGCTTCTCCTGCGTACACCACCACATTATAGCTCCTACATAGTTAGGTGCATGCAGAGATGGTCTCCCGTTTTGCTATTCAATAAATGTACCTCATTTGCATACCCCACTGCCTTATAGGTTCATAGTTAGGTACTAGGCTATTGGCCTTAGGGCCTATATAAGCCTAGCCAAAAATGTACCCTGGCTTTCACCACCCAAGAAAATTATTTTCCTGTGCCCCTGTTGAGCAGAGCCACAGAAGTGATCCCTGGGGTGAATTTCCCATTTCCCATCCAATCATCAAGATTTTTCTTGAAGAGTGCTAATGAGGAGCTCTGTTTGACATAGATAGGTAGTCTGTTCCAGAGTATGGGAAGTCTCTGGGACAGGAATCTTTCCCTCCAGCATGTTCTGTTTATTGTGGTGACAAGGTTTAGGTCCCTTAGACCCTAGTTAGCCCACTACCCCAGAGCCTATGTCCTTAGCTACCACTGTTACCTGTTATTGTTTTGGTTCGGCATTCTACCCACTATGTTGTTATTGTTTCAGCTTTTTCCCGGTTATACCCACTATAATTACAAAAGTCATCTTTCACATTAAATTGCTTTTTTACATTTTTTAAAATTTTCTGAACAATCTCGTTTGTGCACCGCTGTGCTCCTCTTAAATGGCTGAAATCATCCAAAAAAAAAAACTTAAATTTTTATAACTTTGAAACACTTTTGCATGCTATTTGGCCATATTTTTGGCCATTGGCATGCCTAATATTCATAATGCATACATTACTTTGAGCTGTCATGCCTCTGTTTTGAGTTTTACAGAAATGTACACAGTTAGTAACTAAATACATTTCTGCAGTGGACACGGCTCTAACATGGATGTCTGCCTGCTTACTGAATCACTAATTCACCTCATTTGCCTGGTTTTCAACAGAAAATAAGGTGATTAGCATTATTCCATTATGCCAGTGTCAGAATAGTGTTGGGAGGCTCATGCACACCCCCAGCCTTGTTTATGGGATCACCCAGCAGCCATATTCCATGCTATAGCGGCTACACTATTCAGACACAGAGAATCACTCTGTGTAAGCTTTATTGAACCCCAGCCATGGTTTAATGTCCTTTAGTTATATTTTAAATATTTAGCTTTTATTTTAAGATAGAAGATTGCTAGCAATTTTACTACAAAATATTGTATGCATGGAACTGTGATCAGTTGATTGTTTTCAGTACATGGCTGTAGATGTGACATTAATCACTAATTTATGTTACAATGTGATAACATGAAGCCTTATTAGTGGATCTTTTTCTCTGTGTCTTCACCTTTCAGCCTTCTGTGTTTACACACTAGGAATTTGTTTTCCCTTAGAGACTTTATCCCTTTTCCTTACTCTAGAACTGTAAACTTCAGTATATAACTCTTCCATAACCACAATAATACCTGCTCTGTCATTCACTACTTTACCTTTGGGTACTCTGAAAGTCATTATTAAACACTCAGCTTCTAAGCTAATCAACTTCTTGATTTTAATGCCGTCCACCAAAAATCAACCCTGTTTGCTAACCCTCGACCCAGTAATGTGGTTTGCACCCCTGAGATTCCTGCTTTCTTTGACTGAATTTAAAAATATGTTTCCTCACTCTCTCAGTCCCATTCACCTCTATTCTTTTTTTTTTTTGCAGGCATCCCAATTGACACTTCCAAACTTCCAATGTTACTTGTTCTTTCCTTCTCAAGTACTTCACATTAGTCACTACACTACCCTTAATGTGCATTTAACTGCATGCTACCACTGAGCATTACCTACCCTGACCTCCATCAAATTGTTTTAAAGATTCCTTTGCAAAACTACACACCTTTTTTCATCTCCATACATAACCTACATCCTCTTGCCTTGACTGGTGCACCACCATTTTAATATGTACACAGTCTGGTAAACATCACTCCTGAGAATCTGTTTCCATACCGTCCACCAGTGTTTGCCCCTCTGTTACATTCTATCCAACATACAGCTCTATAGTGTCTCATTTCTAAAAAAAATAGACTTAATTCTAGATGTGTCCTTTTTCCTTTTTCAGATGCTCACCCTGACACTCATCATTCTCCCATCTTACTAGAATATTTTAGTCATTTTGAATGGTTTCATTTTGATAAAACTTACAGTGCAGTTCATGATTTATGATTACGTTGAACTCTCCAGGTATAATTTCCCAGATGCCTTGTGTACTGATCTCATTGGTAAAAAAAATCATAAAGAATTGAGGACCATCCATATTAGGACAATACAGAGCCCATGATCCCCACTGGACCACAAGCATGACTCCTATTTTCACCCATCTATCCACAGCATCCACTCTCACTTACTGAACTTTTAGACTCGGAGACTTCTGCATCATGTTTTTACTCCCTTCTTTCTCCTTGTTTAACAGAACTATAGCATGCTAACCAAATAGATAGTTCTGCAAAATATAATTCCAACAGTAACCAGGTACCTCTGCAAAAACACAAAACAAATTCAAAGAATAAAAGCAGGCAGAGGCAAGGCTCTAGTTTGAGGGGTGGTGACACCAGAGTTCAAACTGAGAACCTGGAGGCTAAATGGATTGTGAGATTAAGAGCTAACACATGACATGGTCTTAATGACCATGTACCATTGAGACCCATCCTGAAAAATAGACCATTACGTAGGTAGAATATGTTACATTTATGTGGTTTGCGTGTATTTGTAATATGCATTTTTTGTAATATTGCTTTTATGAAATGTCGTTTTTGTAGTGAAGTTTTTATATATCTATGCATTTTACTGTGGGCTGAATACAATTGTTCTTTGTGCCTTTAAGAGTTTTCTCTTTTTAATCATGTGACTAGCTAATGCTTAGTATAAGAATGGGTGTGCTGAGTGCTGCTTTTTATACACCTGAAGAAGCCTTGTGGTGAAAGCGCTTGTGTGTCTTGTAATAAATCAGCTGAAGAAACTGGAGCCTTGCCTCTGCCTGCTTTTATTCTTTGGAAATAGATATCTCTGTTTTCAATATTTTGACTTCTTCCATATATACTGCTTCACTTTATTTCCTCCAATAGAATATTATCTCCTCTTTCTACCTTTTTAGCAGCTTTACTTTGTTGACAGAATGAATTATTCCCTTTATATTCCATGAGAAAAGGACCATTACCCCATCTTTCAGCTCCACCCTCCATGCCCACTCTGGTTCTGTAGCAGACCACTGGGCCATAGGTGGTTATCTGGCTGTTGGAACCTTAGGTGGTTCCTCATATGTGAGATTTTCTGAGCCATAATGATTTCCTCCTGCGCCCCCAGCCCTCTCCAGAAAAATCTAGAAATCTATAAAGATTGTGTTGCCTTGACAATCCTGACAACATAAGAAGGTGTCAGTCTATAATGTCATCATTAATAAAATAAACCTTATTATGAAGGTATCACAATGGTTCTGAAAAAATAGTTGTACAAGCATAAAACATGAACAATAAAAGCAGAAAATTGAAATAGTTGCTCAAAGGTCTTTTGTACTCACTGAACAAATTGCCTTTTTCATGGATGTTTAATATGAGTAGCTATGTGAGCTAATTTTCATAACCCTTACTCTTTGTGTGTTTATAAACAGTATATAGAAACCCTTTCATGAAACAATACTCTATTTTCCGCAACATACTGTTAAGATCACCATATAGCCCAATATCATGTTCTGTCATTATATGTTTGACTCCAATAAGAATGAATTCTCCTGCCCAGGATCACAGAAACCAACAAACAATAAAGAAGCACACATTGTAATGGAAGTTTGTACACCCTAGCATTGCATATATGTAACAGGCTTCTGTGGATTTTAGGCCAGAATTATTTCTACATTGTTCACCTCATATAATTGTACCTTATTTTTGACCATCATGCATGCCATGCGAATGGTATTAAAGTACTCGTACAACAAAAATGCTTATATGAAGCACGTCTGCTCTTAAGAAAAAAGATCAGAATTCACAGAGAAATTGAAAATCTGACTCTACAAAATAGAAAACACATATCTGAAGTACCATTTAACAAAATGTGCCAAAAATAATCATATTAAACTGGCAGATCCAGATTGACCCAGTACTGAAATAGACCTCCTATATTTATATAGCTACCCCATTACTGCAATTTAATTCTACCTACCATTCTATGGACAGAGCCGTGCCCAAAATAGTCAGTATGATTCATTTGTAGATGACTCTTAGAAACTGCTGCTAACAACATCTTGAAAAAGAGCAGACAGATGCACTTATGTAACATGACATCTGTGCTGAACCCCAATTCTAAAATTAAATAACAACATTTGAAAAAAAAGGATATACAATCAGAGAACCACCCAGTAAGGCTTACTTTGGAAGCAGGCTTACCAAGTCTTGACTTTTAAAAGGATACAAAAAGTTGGTCAGAATTTCTGAAGTTTTGGTTCTCTCCAAATAGAATATGAGTTGTCTTTGAACATCCAAACAATGAAGCAAATATTCTCCCTTGCTACTCAAGTTTGAAAGGAACACTGACAAGTGAATGGCTGGTTCAGGTTATACCCCAAAGTGACCTTGAGCAGAAAGGAAGTGTTGGTTCTCAAGGTAAACACATCTTTATAAAAAATCAAACAGGAAAGAACAAGGGATAATGTGTGAAGTTCAGACACTTTTCTGGCTGAATCAACAATCACCAAAAAGATAATTTTCCATCACAATGATTTCAAAAATACCATGAATTATAGTTCAAAAGGAGGTCTAGATCTTACAGCTGCAGAGGAAGGTCCCAAGAAGACACCAGATCCTGAACAGGTGGATATTATAAAAATGTGCCATCCAAAAAGGCCTTAGAAAGCTTAACAGCAGCTGGGGGAGTATTATCCGTGACAGTATGAAAGTTAGAAATGGCAGCCAGTTGTACTAGAATGAAACAGACCAGCCATAAAGTCCAGAATGGCATCTAATTGTGTAATAGAAGGATTTATGCCGATGGAAGAAGCCCAAAGAGAAAAGTGTTTTCTGTTGAAGGGTGTCTGAGAGGTTGAAAGGATTTGTATAACTATGCCATGGAGAGCTTGGTAATCCTGGCCATCATAGGAATGGGATAAACCATATAGTTAGCTTGCCGAATTGAAGGTTTAGGAGGTGCATGAAGAATGAGAAATCAGGCACAGAACTGGCTCTAGCACCCAGGGTGGATGAAAGAGGTGACACCAAAGAAAGGGGAGCCAAACCTGATGGAGACAGAATAAGGAAATGAAGATGACAGTTATTCTGCAATGTGTTGCCTACTGAACATTATCAAAGGAGTCAGAGGACAGTAGAGAAGACCCAGGTGTCAAGCATTCAGCAGAGCATCCCTTGCTGACTATCCATCTGGAGGAATCAAGGCATAAAATCTGATGCACTTTATGTTATACACAGAAGCAAACAGGTTGCAGTAGGGGTGCCTCAGAGACTGAAAATGTGTGATGTTATGTCCAGATTCAGAAACCACTTGTGAGGCAGCGGAATGTTTCTGCTCAAACTGCTCACAAGGATACTAATAGGGTCATAAGTATGTACTAGGCATAACCTTGCCATGCATTCCAACTCTCTGACATGTTCTGGTACCCTTGATAAGTGTGCGCATGGGCTTGGGAGATTAAACATTTACAAGAACGGGCTGAGGATTAATAATTTACAGGCCGCCTGTGTCCATTAGAGACATAGGCAAAAAAAACAGGGATGAAGTTCCTGTTCCTCATCCAATTATCCAAGTTACATTTGAATTATGTTAGGGAGGAACTGTGCTTAAAATGGATGGGGAGCCTGTTCCATAGAAGGTGTAGTCTATTCGATAAATACCAGTCTCTCCAGCGTGTCCTATTTATATCAAGGCAAGGTTTAAGTCTTTTGAATGGGTAATTCCAGTGGTGTTAGATTTGCAGATATGCAGGAGGTCCCATTGAGGCGGGGTCTGACAGTGCCTTGTATGCCAGGCATAGATATACCCACAACAGCCTGTAGGAAACATAAAACTGGATAGGGCTTTAAGGCATTCTGCAAATGACATACTGTATTATTTACACCCTGTATTCTTTTAGTGAGGAACACCTGTGGGTGTTCCAACTGTTGAATGTACCTGGTTAGGTACATATCAAAGGAGGCACTGTACTCCATGATAGGTCTGATAAATGCTGAATACAGTGGAGCAATGATCTCTTTGGACCTAGTTGCTATACCTTTGTTTTTAAGTTGCAGAACATAGAATGATTCTCTCACTAATGTGCAAATGTTTTGGTCAAAGGTTAGCTTATTTTCTAAGTGTGTCCCTAGGTCTCTGACTAATGAGTCGACTCTTAGGTGTGTGCTGCCAATATGATAGTTACTGGAGTGGATGACATCCTGAAGCATACTGTTATACATTTCTTGGGATTTAGTTTTAGTCCAAGGCACTTATGTGAGTTATTTGTCAGCCTTACCTGGAGAACATTAGTGCCAGTGGGGGATTCTGTGACTCCACCTAATTTGTAGTCATCTGCGAATATGGTCAGTCAGAGGGCCTTGATGTTAGCCTTGACTTCAGAGAAGTAGATGCCAAAATGGAGCAGTCCCAGGACTGATCCCTAATGGACTCCACTGGTGATTGGCCTCTTTAGACTCCCCAGTTCTAACTTCCAAGGTCCTGTCTATAAGTCAGCTGACTATCCACTGAGTGACATAAGGGTTTATACAAAACCCCTTGAGTCTGCCAACAATGCCTGAGTGAGGTATTGTGTCAAATACCTTGGCCAGGTCAAGATGGGCAGTGAGAACAATTTTGCCCTCATCCATTGCTTTGGTGACCTTCTCAAAGAAGTCCATCAGGTTAGGTTGGGGAAGTCTCTGGAATGCATACCCATCTTTTCAGTAGGTCCTATTTATATCACAGTCAAGGTTTAAACCTTTAGAATTGGTAATTCTGGTGCTATTAGCTTTGTGGATATGCAGGAGATCCCATCAGGTGGAGTCCAATGGTATGCATACTGATTAGGGGAAATTTGACCAGGACACCAGGGAACTTCCCCTATTCCTTTTTATAAGTACCAGGGAATTTTATACTTCTACTGCCTTACTCTAACATCTAATCCAAAGGATGGCACACTCAGAAGTGCAGTACTTCTCGTGTGCTGCACTGCAGTGTCAGTATTAGAAAATTAATCCAACTACTCAGTGTGTGAAAATATAACCCAAAGCCTTCTGCATGCAAGGTAAATGTGTGTCCTGTTGAGCCACTAGTACTGCATTCAATGAATTTCTAGACAGACAATGGAGAAAAGTAACAAATTATTTTTTTATTTCAATGACAGTATTTTATCTGTGTTGACTACTACTCAAGGTATTCAACAGAAAGATATATAACTTCTCAATTACTCAAAACACTGACAAAATCCATTTATTTATACCACAGTATACTGATTATATCAGAAAGGCCCACAGTTGTCAAACAAGAATTTTTGCACATTTTCACAGAACTGGGAAAATCAGCACATCACTTCTTTACAAAGATATCTAGATGTCTAATGGACTGGTAGAACAAATAATACACACTGTTAAAAATGAGAACAATGTATCACCATTTAAAAGCAAGACTGTTATTTAGCACTGTTTCAGTATAGAAATAACAAATTACAGCCAATGACTGTTAGTTTCACAGTTGTTGCTTGGCAGGAAAATGGTGACAACTGTTTCCTACCCCATATGTTCTACTTCAACCAGAGAAAATGTCTAAAGCACAATTAGCCTGGGAGAAATGCTCAGCAAACATAAAATTGCTATTACAACGGAGACTGTGAGATTTCAGAATTCAACTAGTAAACACTTTGGAGCAAAAAGAAGCTATGGCTGTTGTGTTGTGAATGGTTATGCAAATACACAATGGTTTTACACTGCTAGACAATGGAATGCATAAGTTGTAGATGGAGCAGCTGGCACCTACACAAGACTGGACAGATCTCATTTCAAAATAAAAAAGTTTCTGAAAAAACTGCCTATGATGGACAGCTTGAGACAAGAAGTACTGTAATTGTCAAACTTGGGTACTACTTTTATAGAGTACTTTTGTTAGTCATGACATCAATGAGAATGGACAATGCTGTTGCACATGATGGTGATCATGTACCAGATGTGACTGTTGAACCTACTATGACATCATCATCTTCTACAAGAGAAAGTAATGCGACTTAGTGGGTTGAGTAAAAAGACATCCAAAGATAAAGACTTTGATGTGTTATGACAGCAAAGACCGACTAGCACATCACTTCCCATTCTTATTGCATATCATTTATTGTACTGAGATCGGTATACACGTGTATCTATTTCACATGATTGTATGCATGTTATGCAATATTAGTCATCTACCGTAGTACACCATAGGGTAAAATGTTCCATATACTCTTTGTAAAAATGAGTGATTTAGTTCAAGGGAGAGCTGTAATATATAGTGCAGTGTGTCTTAAAGTAACACATAAGGTTAAGAAGGTTTGCAGATGTCACGTTTCTTCTTGTTCCTTAATTTGCTTCCAGGTAGTACATTAGAACATTGCTGTCTAAATTCATAAACTAAGGCCACAAAATATCACAATACACCTAATATTGTTGCGGTTATTTACAATCCATGTACTTCAGTATAAATTGTGCTTACTACTGGCATTTTTCTTTTAAAGGTGATGCAGTATATGTTAAAGTGTTTGTCTGTGAGTGTGTGTGTGTGTGTGTGTGTGTGTGTGTGTGTGTGTGTGTGTGCGCATGTGCATGTGATTTTGAATGCGCAGCATGTGCAACACTCCTTCATTCAATCATGTTGACTATAAGCAAGCTTTACTGGGTACCTACACTATACATCCATTCCTTTTGCCTCATTACCACCATCTCCATTTATCCTGTTCCACTGTCCGTCCCTTTCCAGTTTTCCCCTTTACTCTCGGAAAGCATTCCTCATCATCAACTTACCCTCACCTCTATCCCTGTTCTTTCTTCATCTCTTCAGCACTCTCTGCGGCGCTAATCATTTTCAACTATTTTCTTTATCCTGATTAAGGTCACCCACCACAACTTTCCCTGTTCATCTCATTCCACTTTCCCATTTTTTAAATAATTGCCGTAATTTTGCTATGCTTGTATCTCTCCACTACAAGCTGTCATATTCTTCCTTTTACTTTCTTTCCCAATTCACACCAGGCAGCTTCATCTTGTTGTTGTGCCTTTTTTCAATCCTTTACACCATGTCTACTTCTCTACATTCCACATCATTGTTTTATAGACAGATTTTCCTCTATCAGATTTGTTTGCTATTTCAAAGATTCAAAGAAACTTTATTGTCATTTAGGACCACACAAGTACAGCCTAAACAAAATTACAAATGTCAGCTCATGAGAGAAATGCAGTGCAAAAAATATAGATACAGCAGTATCAGAGAATAACATAAGAAAGAAAATAACATGTATGTCATGCAAGAGGCAGTTCACATTTTATAAACACTCTCAATACCCATCATCCAATGATAAATAATAAATAAAAAATAAATGCCCACCACTAAACCCCTTCACCATTAAGATAGAGAATAAATAGAGACTAATGAATAGCAGCTGTTTAGTTACTGTATTGTACTTGTTGACCTTAGATGTGACTCATTATAGCCATAATATTGTGTAATAGTAATACTGACAGCAATTGCTCAGAACAGCAGGACTGGTATTATGGTTAGTGTCCGAGTTAATAAATCTTACAGCTGTAGGATACAAACTGATCCAGAATCTGGTACTCCTACAGCAGAAGTTGCAGTACCACCTTCCAGATGCAAGTTGTGAGAACCAGTTCTGGGCTGGATGGGTCGAATCAGCTAATATTTCATATGTTCTCTTTCTTTCGCTTGTAAAGAAAAAGCTCCTGAATAGAAGGCAGGTTTGTGCCCAAGATTTTCCCAGCCACCCTTACCACCCTCTGCAATTTCTTCTTCTCAGCAACTGTGCAGTTGCTGAACCATGTTATAAAGTTGCTAGTGAGGATGCTCTCAATAGCTCCCCTGTAAAAAACTAGTAAGAGGAGAGAGTGGGAGCCTGGCCTTTTTGACTTTTCTCAGGAGGTAAAGCCTCTACTCTGAGCCTTCTTGACTATATGGTTAGAATTAATAGTCCAGTTACTCATATTCATAAATGAAATATGATGGTCCTTAGTGCCTAAAAAACTACAAATCAATATATTATTATTGTTATCAGAGTGGAACTATCTAATAGTAATAAATATCAAAGAAATCAAAGGTTTAGCAGTAATCTGATATGGACCTAACATTATCTTTAAATACTAATGACTTAAATAATCCAAATAAAAGATCTAACCTACTTAGATATCTAAGATTAAATAAAGCACAAGTAGTTTCTCTTCAAGAAACACACTTTAAAAGAAATGATAGCTATACATGGAACCCTAACGGATACACGACACTAGCTCAATCTTCTTATAATTCAAAGACCAGAACAGCAACAATTTTATGGAAAAAGAATATTGTTAATCCTGAATTTATTTACTAATATGTAGATAAAGATGGTCTTATAGTTCTTATTGTAGTAAAATTTAACAACAGAATATAGACATTGGTAAACGAATATTGATTACCAGGTATTGGAATAGGTACTGTTAAAAACACTTAGATCTCATTACTAATAACTATAAAGGTAACTTAATAATAGGAGGATATTTTAATTGTATCTTAGATACTTCCAAAACTACTAATAAGAAACCTCTTCATTTATCCTCCACAGGAAAATCCTTAAAAAAATAGACTGAATAATTTCATGTATTAGATACATTTAAATTAAAAATGTCAATTTTATTTATTTATTTATTTATTTATATTTGTTGACCGAGAGTGTCCGACTGGACATAGGTCCATTTTCAGCGGAGGCCCGGGGAGAAAAGCTCCACAGTTAAAATAAACAGACAGTAGTTACATTGGATTACATAGCAATTAACAATTTACATAGCAATTACTTACAACATATTTACAGATGAAGAACATAGTACATCAGTAGACAATATTTATCTGTGAAGTACATAACAGACATTAACAAATGTTACAAGAAGAAGTTCCTGCTGTATAATAAGTACTGGCTTATGAGCATCTGAGCTTGCTATAATCAAGGTAGTTAGTGGAGTGGAAAGGAAGGTAGTGGCTGGATGGGGAGGGTGATATTAGAGTGGGAGTTGCAAGGGCATAGCCAGCATGTTTTTAGGTGCACTGTTAGTAAAATTTTGAAGTGGGTGCATGATGGTATGGAGGTAATTGTGGGTGGGAGGGAGTTCCATAATTTGGCTATGGTACAAGAGAATAGTGCTTCACCAGCAGAGTTATTGGCTTTAGTGATCTGCAAGTGATTTTTGTTGCTGGATCTTAGTGGTCTGGTGGTGCGATAGGGTTGGAGTAGATTCTGGATGGATGGGACATTTAGTGGATGGTTTACTAGTTTGTGGGCGAGTGAGAGTTGATACCATTGAAGGAGGTGAGGGAGTTCAAGCCAGCCCAGTTCAGCAAGTGAGAGACAGTGGTGACTATGGTAGAATGCCCCTGTGGCAAATTTGGCAATTTTGTTGTAGCAGGTCTCTAGCTTGTTTAGATCGCATTGCCTTAGGTTGGTATATATTGGAGAGGCATAAAGTAGGGTGGAGATAAGGTGGGAATTTGCTATTGAAATCTTTGCTGCTTTGTTGAGAAGTTGCTTATTTCTGTATAGCGTTCCTATTTTTTTGTGAACTTTTTTATGGTCATGGATATGTGAATGTCAAATTTTAGTTTATTGTCTATTTCCACTCCTAGCAATTTGGTGTGTTCAGTTGGGTATATAGTGGTGTTGTCTTTTGCTGTGATGTTAAAGTGAGAGTTGTTTTGAGTATGCTTGGTGGGTTGGAAGATGAGTAGTTTAGTTTTGTTTGGGTTGAGTATTAATTGAGCATCGGATAACCAAGTTTCAACAGAGGAAAAGGCTTCCTGCATGACTTTTTGCAGTTTGGGTAGGGACTGGGCTGAGCAAATGATGGTTGAGTTGTCTGTGTATTGTATGAGTGTGCCATGTTTGGTGGCAGAGGCTAGATTATTGTTGAAAACAGAGAAGAGTAGGGGTCCAAGGATGGATCCTTGGGGAACCCCTATGGAGACAGGTAGTTGGGGATATATGTCATTCTGCCATACAATGGATTGTTGGCAGTCAGACAATTCATTATTGTTCTCACATCAAAACTATAGATTTGGCACTCAAACTAGAATAGACAAATTACTTGTTTCTCATGATCTACACTCAAACATTTCTACTTTCTCAATAGATCCCTGTCCATCTCGGATCATAACTCTCTGGTTTTGAAATTCCAAATTGAGTTGAAACCATTAACTTTTTCTTCTAGAATTCCATAATATATTACAAAAATCAAAGAATTTAAACCTTGGTTATTGTCAAACTACGGTTCTTCCTTGATATTAATTACACCACAGAAATGAATACAGTCATGATATGGGATTCACTAAAAGCCTATATGTTTGGCAAAACCCTTAGCTGGTATAAAAATAAATTTAGAGAATGGAATTCTGAATTACAAGACTTGCAATTTCATGTTTGTTATTGAAATCTGAAAAAAAGTTATGCTCTTCAGAAATTAAAAAGAAAACAGAAGAATTAAATAAGAAGTATAATGAATGCTCAAACCACAAAACTAACTTAGCATTAGAGAGACTAAAAGTAAATTCTTTGGCTACATCCCCTAGGTATTTGTGCAATTTATCTACGAGAATTAAAATTCACTCTAAAACCAATAATATTATTAATATACAACATAAAGGGATGGAAAAGAGAGTTTTGAATATAAGAAATATTCTTGATGCATTCAGACATCATTATACTGAACACTTCAAAACTAGGAAATTGTTTATTGATCAATTGAATCTGGAAGCAATTTCTACCAATCTAAAAAAATACCTGAAGAACTAAAGTTAGATCTACAAAGACCCATTACATATAAAGAAATAATTGATGAGATAAAAGAAAGCAAAACTAACAAAGCCCCAGGCTTAGATGGCATAATTATAGAGCTATACAAACCTTTTCTCACATCTGTAACTTCCGTTTTACATAAAACATTACTAGAAGTTCAGTCACAAGCAATAATACCTCCTTCTTGGAGCTACTCTTTAATCACCCCAATTCTAAAAGAAAATAAAGACCCTGACCTTTGTTCCTCATATAGACCAATATCTTTATTAAACAATGATTATAAGATATTTATGTCAATTATAGCTAATAGAATAAAAATTACTCTATCTAAAATAATTAACAATGATCAGACTGGTTTTATATATAATAGACATACTCATGACAATATCAAAAAGATACATCCTCTTATTGATTACCTAAATAGGGAAAATCAAGAAGTGCTGATAGTAGGATTAGACATAGAGAAGGCTTTTGATTCTCTAAGTTGGGAATATCTCATTAAAATTCTAGTTTTATTTGACTTTCCCCTTCCTTTGTCCATCTCATAAAGAATATACATATATAAAATAATTTAGCTTATGTTAAATTATGTCCTTTCACCTCAGAATCTATTTCTCTAACTAAAGGTACTAAACAAAGTTGCCCCTTGTTACCTATTTTGTATGCATTGGCTATTAAAATTCTTGCAGTTTTAATACGTAACAATTCAAAAATAAGAGGTCTAGATATGATCAATAAAACTCTAAAATAATGCTATTTGCTAATGATACATTCCTCGCATTATCTAATTCCAAAGAATCTCTAGAAGAAATAGATTTATTACTTGAGAAATATATGATCTCTGGTCTTCATTTTAATAAGTCAAAATCTAAATTTTTGTTACTGAACAAGAAGAAAAAAAATACAAGTAAACAAGTATCATTTCATAGGCAAACAAGTTCTTTAAATTATCTAGAAATTATCTTGTACAAGAATTTGAATGAGTTAATATTAGTAAATTACAGTAATATCATTAATATAATTAAAACTTCTATGGAAAAATGGAATAAAATATTCTTGACCTTTGAAGATAGAACAATTTTTTAACTGTAGTCTAATTCCCAAAATTTTACACATAGCACAAGCTATTCAATTGTATCATGAGAAACATCTCCTTAAAGAAATAAACTCATTTTTACTAAAGATTCTATGTTTTCCTAAAAGCAATACAGTGGCCTTCACACATCACATAAGGCCACGGGAACAAGGAGGACTAAACTTTCCAGATATAGAATCATATATAAACGCATCCATATTTAAAGCTGTCATGCAGTGAATAAATCCTAACTACTCTGCCAACTAGACAAATGAAACTACTTCATTAACATTTTTTTCAATATTGGACAAAGTTAATAAATTATGGTACTTACTAAGTATCAATATGCAATATAACATAACTTGACCTACTAAATTAAAGGTAATTTTATTTTCAACAACTTTAGAAAATGTATTAATATAAATATGGATTTAAAACATTGGTTTACTCTTTTAATCCCATTTATCAGAACAAAAAAATTATCTTCATAAAATATATAGAGAAACAGTCACTTCTTGGGAACGCAATAATTTTATTTGTTAGATAGAAATGCATCAAAGAATTACAGGTTTTAGATGTACTAATTATAAAGATACTCTATGAAATACCATCTCAAGACTTATTAACTCTACAGAGCATCTTAATTTACTCCCATTATTTATGTAGGGTAATTAATAATTCTACTTTTAAAGATACTCCAAAATTCATAAATTACTTATATTGAATTATATATAATACTGATAACATGAAGAATGGTATCGCAAATTTATATAAAGAGATAATAACTTATAAACAATACCAAAATTATGCTTCTGGTAACACATCACTAAAAGTCATTCAATACATCTAACATCAGAAATCAAATCAAACATTTTACTATCAGTAAAACACACATCTAGTTCACAATATTGGAAAATTTTCAATTGAAAATTTTTACATGGAGCATTCTTATCACCAGATAGAGTTGCTAAAATTAGTTCTTCCAGAAATGGATTATGTTGGAAATGTGAGCAGGTGCCTAAAACTGACTAGAATCATGTTTTTTATGACTGTATTAATATTAAACCTTACTGGAATGCTATAAATAATTTTCTTCAGGCCTTATTTAATGAATCTTTTGTTTTATCTAAAACTTTAATTCTATTTAATGTAAATGAAGGTCCTCATTTCAACAAAACAAACTTGCATTTAATATGGACAATATTAGCAATTTTCAGGAAATGCATAACTAGAAGATGGAATTCAAATACATTTACCTTGGAAGACTTTTTAACTTTACTGAAAAGTACAGCATTGATGGAAATTAAAATTAAACAAACTAAGGGTTTACCCTAAGCCATTGGTAAACAATCCTTGGTAAAAAGTCTTATCATTAATTTATACTTTGCGACTACTACCAGATTCACTCTGATAACTGTATATTGTTTCATTAGCTCAGTCTTTAAGATTCGTTTGATTTCATTTTCGATGTCAGGCTGCTTGTAAATACTGTATATAGTTGTTCAGGTGTTATATATAATATTCCATGAATGTTTTAATAATATTATTTGAAAATAAAAACTACATGAGTAAAAAAAAAAGAATTAACTTAATGTAGTATTCACTATACCAGCTTAATGGTCTTGATTACTTTGCTGCCAATTAATGTGTTGTTTTATTTTATTTATTTGAAATTTATTTACTGGGAAAGTCCAACTGGGATAATATGCCTTTTTCATCAGTGGCCCAGGGAGAAAAGCTTTATTTGTGACCTCACCTTCCAATAACTTGCAATACAAGTCTAAGAAGAATATGAATTCCTGAGATGACTAGTACTGTGCCTGTTGCCTTCATCCACTTAAACATACCTGGCCAGATACTTAGCCAGGAAAGTGAAAATGTGCATGTCTGAATAATGCCATTGCATACAACATTTTAAACAGAGTTTCTCTAAGGTGTTGCTTGATCATATTAGGGAATCATACTGTGTGAACTCTTGGCCATTTAGGATACATATTTCAACACTGCAATCCATTCTCCATCAACCTCTGTGTTCTTCTAAACCTTGAAGTCTATGTCCATTCATCCTTACCTTAATGATCCTGTGTTTCTCCTCCTTACACAAACATTCTTAAAAAAATGCTGCACTTCCACTATTCCCTCTTTCTTGCAGTTCCCTGCAGTGTGTATCCACAAGTGTTTTGCTTTCAATATGACTTTCATTTGAGTCATATTTGTCCTTCCACTCAACAATCTTCATTTTCTTTACTACCTCCTGCAGTTTCTTTCCAGTTTACTCTCTAATTGCTGTATTTTCTCCTTCATCGTCCATAAGCATACTGTTATTTTCCTGCCTATATTCCTAGTGTTATGAATACGTTGTATGATTCATTCATCTTAAAATGACCTGTACCTCAAGTCCTAAGTATGCCATTCACTGTATCACTTCAGTCTTTCCTATCACAATGTTTCCTCCCCATCTCCACAGCCTTATGACTCCTGTCTTGTTATTATTACACTTTAGTCCTGCTCTCTTTCTAAATCATTCAAATTCCATCTAAACTCTTCAGATCCAACTCCAAATTACTGGTTAACAAGATTGCATCATCAGTTAAGAACTGAAACAATGGTCTTCCTCTCACTGTTGGTCTGAATTTTTCAGTTTCCCCATCAACCTTCTTGTAAGCCCATCTACCCCCAGTAAAAGCATGCCCTACAATTGGAAGGTATCTGTGCTGTAGTTCCTGGCTGATAACTATAACTTTATCTTCATGTTTCTCCTTTGGCAAACACTTTACTGCTGGTTTCCTAAAAAAAACTGCACCCATTTCAGAATTCTTTCCCGCTTCAGTCTCCTTAGGCATCTTCGTCAAAAAAAGTCTAACTCCACTTAGACCATCACTTTTGTAATCAAGTATACATCTTTGGTATGTATATCAACCATAGCTTCTATAGCCTATCCTTAGATATGACTAGCAAACTGCAGTTGTAATTTCTTATCCCTTAACAAAGCACCCACTTTATCTCTTGAATTATTCAAGTTTAAACTCACTATTCATTTTGTTACAAGTTTTATTAATATTACATGTATGAGCTTATGATTCTTTGAGTCCATTTTCTATAGTTTTCTCTGCCAGCCCAATAAACTCACATCACAAGATGAAGTTGCCAAAGATGTAGTTTAATGAACACCTGTATCACCATAAAATAACTCCGGGAAATGAACCACTTGGCCACCTGTGATTGTTTCCATTTTCTCCACTATAATGTGATCTTGGAGTTGGTATATTTAGTTAGGGGGTGGGGGGTAACCCCCCCAACATGGGGGGTGTGGGTTTGAAGCTCTCCACATGGGTGGGTTTGATTTACGTTAGTCTGTTGTTGAAGTGTTGCTGGCCAAGTTGTTCATTTCCTGGAGTTATTTTATGGTGATCTGGGTATTTGTGAAACTACATCTTCAGCAACTTTGTCTAGTCATTATAAAGTTCAAAGAAGTGGGATTTGTGTAAGCATATATATATATATATATATATATATATATATATATATATATATATAGAGCTACTTCTTTAGTATGGAGTGCTTGGATGTGTCTTATGTTGCTGACCATACCTCTCAACCTCTTAGAGCTAGAAATCAGGACAAAGCCATAAATAAAATGGGACAAAGGCCCAAAAATAGGGACACATTTTAAATACTGGTCTTACAAACTTAGAAAGTTGATAGAACAACAGGTTTTCAAAATAAAAAGAAGAACACAAACTGAATAAAAACAAAAAAGACGGTGAAGGCAAACCACTTAATAAAAATTGTATTAGTGCTTTCGTTTGACAAGTTATTCAAACTTCTTCAGATATTTATCTGAAGAAGTTAGAATAACAGGTTTTGCATTAGCATGAATTTTTTGAAGGGTTTGAAGTATGAAACTGAAATTTGCCTTATGGCATTATTTACTAAATTCAATCTTTAATGATTTGCCAATAATTTGCCAGAAAACCACAATTTTATGAAAGACGGACCAAAAATATGAGGTAAAAATCTGGACATTCTGTGAAAACCTGTACAGTTGAGAGGTATGTTGCAGACAAAGTAATAAAAAAACAAAAAAAAAACACAGGAAGGCTGAAGAAGTGAATATTTTGGACTACAGCATTGTACTGGGAGACTGCAGTGGAGTTTGGGAGGGGAACATTTTGCACATACAATAATTCTTACCTGATCTTCCTGCAGAAATTTCACATGACAAAATGTTAAATATGTTGGGCAATTTACAGTTAATATTGCCAAGTGAAAATGTACATTGTTTTGCTAGTATGTATGCATAATTAAATTTCACATCATCTTTGATAAGAAAACAAAGATGTTTATGCAAAATACAAACCTTGGCAATCTGAAATGTGAAAATGACTGAATCTATGAGGTTATCCTTCCACTTGCTAGAAATTGTTGCAATAGCTACTTTTGAATGGCTGTAATTTGAATGTGTTTTGCTAATCAGATAGTCGCCAGAGAATATTGATTCAATTCCGGTCCCATGGAATGATGTCAGCATAGCAAAAGCAAGTGCACCTGGCAAAAAATAAAATAAAACATATTATAGACTTTTAAATTCCCAATGTACACTATGTAAATGATGCAGTCTCATGCTTTTCATGAAGTGAAATGTCTTCCATATTTTAAATACACAGTGAAAAGCATTAGAACAAAATGAATGTTTTAATTCCTCAAGAAAAGATATAAGATACACACTGAGATGGTTGCCAAATTCACCTACTTTGTCAGACTCAACTGCCAGTTCATGATCTAATCTATTCATTTCAAAGATGTAATGGGCCACATTCCAAAGGAGTTGCTTTCCCTGTAAATGACTTACTCCAGTGTAAACCTGCTCTGATTCTGAAACACTTGCTCACAGTGTAAGTGACTTACTCCAGTGTAAGTCTGCTCTGATTCTGAAAGACTTGCTCACAGTGTAAGTGACTTACTCCAATGTAAGCCTGCTCTGATTCTGAAAGACTTGCTCACGGTGTAAGTGACTTACTCCAATGTAAGCCTGCTCTGATTCTGAAACATCTGCCCCTAGTGTAAGTGACTTACTCCAGTGTAAACCTGCCCTGATTCTGAAACATCTTCCCCTAGTGTAAGTGACTTACTCCAGTGTAAGCCTGCTCTGATTCTGAAAGACTTGCTCACAGTGTAAGTGACTTACTCCAATGTAAGCCTGCTCTGATTCTGAAAGACTTGCTCACGGTGTAAGTGACTTACTCCAGTGTAAGCCTGCTCTGATTCTGAAAGACTTGCTCGCAGTGCAAGTGACTTACTCCAGTGTAAGCCTGCTCTGATTCTGAAAGACTTACTCTGATTGTAAATGACTTACTTCAGTATAAGGCCTATATGTAAACAGGTTTACACTGAGATCAAGTCTTTTGAAACCTGACCCACTTCTCAATCAAAGGATAACCTAGCCTGTGACATTAACAGAGCATGCTGGAGAGACAAATATATCTCCCAGAGATTGATGCTACTCTGGAATAAACTTTCCAATTCATATGAAGCAGAGCTCCTCACTGACCCTATTCAAGCATAACCTGGACAAAAGGATGGGAAACCACAAATTCACCCAGGGGTGGCACCCATGTCCCTCATGGACAGGGGTAGTTGGTGCTTATCTTAGACTTGCTCTGTAAATTATGTCCATCTACCCAAGGACGGTTGAGTCAACTCAGGATTAACATAGCTAGGCATGTAAAGGCTCTAGGGTGGCTAGCCTAGTAACCTGCTATGAACCTATTAAGAAAGCCACTCCTATACAAAAATTAAAACTAATATTCAAACAATAATTAACATCTCCTATAATAATTGATGATCATGTAATTACTTTTATAATCCTATTTCATGCTTAATCATGGATGATCAGGAAAAACTGAACCTACAAAGGTGTTTGGTAAATATGTACCGCAGGCTATTGTGACATTTAGCTGAAACTGCAATGTCCCTGACAAATGCAATATATAGGTATGCGTGTGTGTGTGTGTGTGTGTGTGTGTGTGTGTGTGTGTGTGTGTGTGTGTGTGTGTGTGTGATGAGGGTATGTGCAAATGTCTGTGTCTCCCTGGGTGCATGGGAGTGCCTGAGTGTGCATATGTGTATCTGTGTCTGCATATGCTCATATTCATGGACATTCATATGTAGTGCCTCAGCTGTTTTTCAATACACAATTAAAAGATTTTCTGATATATTATTGCTATACAAAAATGTTATGACAAAGTCATATCTGTACAAGACATGTAAGTTCTACATGCATTATGTATAAGCATGTGTTGAGATCTGTACACGTTTACAGTAAGCATACTATGCTATTCCTGTATAAAATGTATTTTATTTTCAGGTATATTTCAAGTCTCATATCATCCTGTCTCACAGACCATAATAAGAGCTCCTCAGCTTTTTATTATAAACTTTAGCTTTAATTTGTGTTTGTCAAGAAACAATAAAACTATGTATTCAAATCTACCAAGAGACTCCAACAACTGTCTGTACAAGATTTAAATTTATATTTGAATAAATGTTAAGATGAAAATTAGGACAACTTTTCAGAATCTACAAGAATAGTTTTACAGGGTTTCCATAAAAGTACATATACTGTGACATTCGATATTTTCAAATGATGTCTTATTTCCTCATACTTTGGAAAGAGACATTTATAAGCATGTTTGAAATGTATAAAATGTAGTGAATTGGTTTGAATATATATGTATATATGGATTCATTTCATAACACTGAAACTTCATAATACTGAAAATGACAAAACTTCATAATACTGAAGACCAAAATACTGAAAGCTCAAAATACTGAATACTCAAAATACTGAAACTCAAAATACTGAAAACACATATTATGCGTAAACTCAGCTTAAACAACATAAATCACAGCAATTTCTACCAAATAAATGCTGGGGGGCAAGCCCCCCTGCACCCCATGTGGGGCTTCACACCCCTGTTAATTATATATATCTACTCCAAGATTACATTTAACTACACTATGTGCAATCTTGAAGTTGATATATCTAATTAGCAGGGGGTGTGGGGGGGCGCAGCCCCCCACATGCGGGGTGCAAGGGGGCTTGCCCCCCTGCATATATTTGGTAGAAATTGTTGTGATTTATGTTGCTTAAGCTGAGTTTACGCATAATATGTGTTTTCATTATTTTGAGTTTCAGTATTTTGAGTATTCAGTATTTTGAGCTTTCAGTATTTTGGTTTCAGTGTTTTGATTTTCAGTATTTTGATATTTCAATGTTATGAAGTGAATCCGTATACATACATATATATATATATATATATATATATATATATATATATATATATATATATATATACATATATATATCAGTAAAACCACTATATTTTATATGTTGATATGGGATAAATAAAATGATACATAGTCTAGAAATGGTCTGTAGAATGATAAAGTAATCACAGCCAGATTTCTTAACTTTTGTACTGAAAACAACTTTTTTGATTTTCAAACTAAAACATGGCTTTGCAGAATTTTATAGCATTTTTCAGATAGCATGGGAGGTTTAAAATCATGCAAAATATATTAACTTTCATTCTAGAGGAAGTGTAAGTAACAAACCAAAAAAGTTTGCACATCACCCTTATTCTTAAAAATCGGCAGCAAAACACTTTTTCTCCATTCCTCAGGCATCCTCTCACTTTCCAAGATTTCATTAAACAATCTGGTTAAAAAACACACTGCCATTTTGCCTAAACACCTCCATGCTTCCACAGGTATCTCATCTGGACACATGTTCAATTCTTCATCCTCTTCATAGCTTTCCTTACTTCCTACTTGTTAACCCATTGCACTTCATGATTCACTATCCCCACATCATTCAACCTTCTCTCCCTCTCATTCTCTTCATTCATCAACCCCTCAAAGTACTCTATCCATCTGTTCAACACACTCTCCTAGCTTGTATGTTTCCCTCATTATCCTTTATCACCTTTACCTGCTGCAAATCTTTCCTACCTCGGTCCCTCTATCTAGCCAGTCGGTACAGGTCCTTTTCTCCCTCCTTAGTGTCCAACCTTTCATACAACTCTTCATATGCCTTATCCTTAGTCTTCACCACCTCTCTCTTTGCCATGCACCTCATCTCCTTATAAAGTATATATATAGTTAAAAAACTATATATATATATATATATATATATATATATATATATATATATATATATATATATATATATATATATATATATATCTATATATATATATGGGTCTGTTTCAAATTAGTGAAATTTCACTTACCTGAATTTTAAATGATCGAGGCGATAACATCGAAATTGCATTTAAATGAGCACTAGCAATAGTGACATTTCACCAGAGAAAGGAAGCAGTTGGCCAGCATTCAATTTGCCCTTTTCCAAACTATAGTGTGATCTTGGAGTTCGTATATTTAGTTAGGGGGTGTGGTCGTGTATCCCCCCACATTGGAGGGTGTGCTGGGCAAAGCCCCCCCCCACTTGGGTGGGGTTGATATGCTTTGATTTGTTTATTTGTCCATGTTAGCTAACTGCTTTCTTTCCCTAGTGGAACTATCGGTGTTGTGAGTGCTCGTTGAAATGCAAGTTTGGTGTTATCTGATCTTTCATTTATTTTATTATTTATTTTAAGTTTGATGACCGGGGAAGTCCACTGGGTCTGAAAGAGCCCCTTTTCAGTGGAGGCCTGGGGAGAAAAGCTTCACAATAATGTAAGTTACATGCCAGATTTAACAAAGTTATAATTGAATACAGAAAATTAAACCATTTTAGATTGGATGCACAGTGTTTGCAGACATAAGTTCTTACAGGATATTAATATTTTAGATTAGATGCATAAAAAAAATTGCAGTTTGAAGACACAAATTATAAAGAGGGACAAGGTTAAATACAGAGAATAAACATTACATAAT
This sequence comes from Protopterus annectens, assembly GCF_019279795.1. Classification (NCBI taxonomy): domain Eukaryota; kingdom Metazoa; phylum Chordata; order Ceratodontiformes; family Protopteridae; genus Protopterus; species Protopterus annectens. Next base: position 1,730,552,694 of record NC_056743.1, read on the forward strand.
AGTGAGACATTTTGTTATGAGCTCCTTATAGGTTAAACCATCTTAAACTATATAGCTGCTAGGCACTTGTAGGTTAGGAGAACCTTTTATTTGGAGAAGTAACGGAATGTAAATAGAGGAAAGAATAGTATAATAGATATTAAGAGAGAGAATATTAGGTTCTGGAGGGAAAGGGATAGATTTTTGGTAGAAAAGAAACCTTATTAGTGGAAACTGGAGAAGATATCAGTGCACGGTAGAAAGTGGGGGGTTATGTTGGAGCATGACAGGGGCATTCCCATTTGGAAGATAGATAAGAGAGTAGCTACGATTTTAAATAAGTATGGTTAGGTAGGTTATACAGGGATGGTGGGAGAGAGTTCCACTTTTTGGCTAAGGAGTAGGAGAGTAGGAGTTGGCCAGCAGGCTGTGCTGGTTTGTAGACCTGAAGGAAATTTAGGTTTGTGGATTGGAGTGGATGGATGGGTAGCTAAGGTTTTTAAGGAGGCAGCAAGGGATGGGCAGTTGGTAGGTTTATAGATGAGCTTGTGTGCAGTGGTGAGTTGTAGGTAATTGAGGTAGTTCAAATCAGTTTAGGGTGTGGAGAAAGTGGCAGTGGTGGAATAAGTTTTTTGAGTTGGTTGCAAATTTGGCGATCTTGTGGTAGCAGGATTGGAGTTTGGATCTTAGGCTGAGAGGGAGATTGGTGAACAGAAGAGCACCATACATGAGGGACGGGTGTAGGAAGTGGATGCTAGTGTTTGGTGGGTAGAGGGGCTGAGGAAGCGGTTGTGCCTATAGAGGAGACCTATCTTTTGTTGGGTTTTCTTGATTGTGGAGTGGATGTGTGTATCAAATTTAAGTTCTTCATCTATGATAATGCCGAGAAGCTTGGTGTCGGTAACGATTTTAAGGGGGGGGGGGGTTGTTTTAGGTCTGTATGGAGATAGAGGTTTTATCAATTGTGGAGTTTTTGGTGGGGGAAAAGTCATTAGCTTGGTTTTATTTATGTTTAGAGCTAAATGGTTGGACTGCATCCAAGTTTCTATTTTGGGGAAAGCTATTTGGGTTTTGGATTGTAGCTCTGAGGGAGGGAAGACTGAGCAGATGATACTAGAGTCATCTGCATATTGAATGAGAGTTGATTCTGGGATGAAGTGGTGAAAATTGTTTATAAATAGGTTGAAGAGTAGAGGACCTAGAACTGAACCTTTTGGGACACCTGTGGGTGTAGGAAGGAAGGGGGAGGTTGAAGTATTCCACTGGACCGCTTGTTGGCAGTTGGACAAGTAGCTGGAAAACCAGGATATGGTGCTGGGAGATAGTTGTAGGGTGGAGAGTTGGGATGATGGTATCTAAGGCCTTTAAGAGATCTAGGAACAGTGTGGAGATGAATTTGCCTTGGTCGCATTTCAGGTTGATGGTTTTGAGAAAGGAAAGAAGATCAGTCATGGTGATGTGGCTAAGGCGGCAGCCATGTTGGGTGGGTTAGAGGAGACTGTTTTGGGTTAGGTGAGGCATGAGTTGTGAATGGATAGATTTTTCTAGTATTTTAGAAAGACAGGCAAGGATGTCAATAGGCCTGAAGTTGGGGGTATCAGTATTTTTGCCACTTTTGTGTAGGGGATGATGTAAGCATGTCACCAGATAGAAGGAACGTATGATTTTTTATGACATTTAAAATTCGGGTAAATGAAATTTTGTTAATTTGAAGTAGACCCATAGATAGATAGATAGATAGATAGATAGATAGATAGATAGATAGATAGATGGATAGATAGATGGATAAACAGAAAGATAGATAGATAGATAGATAGATAGATAGATAGATAGATAGATAGATAGATAGATAGATAGATAGATAGATAGATAGAGGGATAGATAGACAGATAGATAGATAGATAGATAGATAGATAGATAGATAGATAGATAGATAGATAGATAGATAGATAGATAGATAGATAGATAGATAGATAGATAGATAGATAGACGGACAGACAGACAGACAGATAGATAGATAGATAGATAGATAGATAGATAGATAGATAGATAGATAGATAGATAGATAGATGGATATGTGAATATATCAAGTGTGTGTAGGGTCAACAACTGCCTATTTAACAGCATATGGTCAACTAAGCAGTTCAGTAACAGGTGTGTGAGACCACACAAATCCAGGGATTGGGAAATTTTGCCCTTATCCCATGTCTGTGTGATTTCAGCGTTAGTATATATAATTAACAGGGGTAGGGGCACAACCCCCAAAATGGGAGGGCAGAGGGCTTGCATATGAAAAAATTATGTTTTTGGTTTGTTTTTTTTAAAGTTAGATTTTGCATGCACTAAGGCTGTTTCTCAGTACACAGGTAGTACTGTGTTGTGTGTGTGTGGCAGTAAAAGTCTCAAATGTGTGAAATGTCAACTGCATGTGGTCAGATAGACAGTTGGTCACCAAATATGCAATAGTGACAATTCTTGAAAAGGGAATATTCCCTTTAAACATGGATTGTGCAGTCTCATAATTTGTATATCTATTTAGCAGGTAGTATGGGGGGGGGGCAAGGTGGCTTGCCTTTCTGCAAGAACATTGAAAAATGTGGAATCCAACCACATAAAAAAATTGGAAAATCTGATAAAATCAAACTGCATTTTGTCAATGTTACCCCCATGCCAAAAAATGATGTTTATTTTGTTATTTTATCATTAGACATTGCATGCACTAAGGCTGTTTCCTCAATACATGCATTGCATGGTCTTTACTTCCATGCTTTTCAGCATTTGAGGTAACCATTCTAACTTTTAACTTTGGGTGTTTTTATCAAAATCATTTACACCCATATATATATATATATATATATATATATATATATATATATATATATATATGTGTGTGTGTGTGTGTGTGTGTGTGTGTGTGTATAAATAAATATCTATATCTAGCTATTTATATTTTATATATATATATATATATATATATATATATATATATATATATATATATATTTATGGGTTATGTTCAGAATTTCAAAGTCTAAAACTTCGAATTCCATATGATCGATGATCATTTGTTAAAAGTTTTAAAACCTTGAAATCCTGAATGGAGATGGTCATACAGCGCAGACCTTAAGATTTTCCTTGTCCTCGCTGTAGTACAATCTCGGAGTTGGTATATTTAAGTAGGGGGGTACAGGGGGGCTTTCCCCCCTGCATACACTTGTCTTTTTTTTGTTTAGTGGTGTTTCGGCGGAGAGTTCACTATTTCGAGATTCCAAGATCTCAAGATTTTGAACTCGATGTTCTGAAACTCGAGATTCTGGGATTTCGAAATTTAGAAGTGAATATATAAATATATATATATATATATATATATATATATATATATATATGTCTATATTAGATAAACAAATGCTTAAAATGTCGAGTACGATACGTTCGACAGCTTTTAAGTGAACGTTCGTCTAAGCGAAACCCCAGAAAGTCGAAAGAAAAAGTATAGAAAAGTTATAGTTTGCCGGCTGTCATGAAGCCAATGGCTGGCAACTAAAATGTACTGTGCACTATTATGACCTCCCCAAAGAAAACACCAAAAAAACCCAAAAACAAATCGACAGACAAAATAAAGTGGATGGCTTTGCCCCCCCCACATCCCCCAATGTGGGGGCTGTGCCCCCCACTCCCCCCTACTTAAATATACCAACTCCGAGATGGTACCACAGAGGAGGACTGTGATAACATTACACAGGTTAAACGTTGAGACTGCACCACAGTGTAGGACTGTAAGAACGGCTGGACAGGGTGAACGTTCTGACGTCAGCCTTTGGCTTCATGATGGATGACCGGCTACAACTCCTTGTTTCAACATTCTGGGTTTTGCTTAGTTCAACATTCGCTTAAAAGCTATCGAGCATGTCGTACCTGACATTTCAAGTGCTCATTCATCTAATAGGAACCCTATATATATATATATATATATATATATATATATATATATATATATATATATATATATATATATATGGGTCACCTTCATTTGCCTGACAATTCATTTGCCTGACAGAAATTTCAGGCAGCCCAATTGCCTGAAAGTTAATTTGCCTGACAATTCATTTCCTCGACAATTAGAACAAAGCAAGTAAAAGGTATATGTCCTTTTCCCCACTGTAGTACGATCCTGGAGTTAGAATATATAGTTGGGGGGGTGTAGGGGAAGTCCCCCACCTACTTTGGTTTTAGTGACCAATAAAAAAACAAACTGGACAATATAAAACCAAGGAAAGCTATCACTTGTGTGGACGTTCGATGTTTTCAAATTTTGCAGTTTCAAGTTCGATGAAAAGGTGTTTGATAGAAAGCCTCTTCAAGGAAATAATAGGAGCCCTATGAGTCAAAATGGCATGATTTTGCAATGTTCTGTATGCATCCTTCAGCAATTCTAAAACTTATGAAACATGTCAACAATGCATCCTTCTAGCAGGCAGAATGTCTTTATTAAGAAGTGTGCTAGTGCAATGTGGAATGACAAAAAGTATGCTGTAGGACATATTGTTACTTCTTGGAATGAGCTGAAATGTCATGATTCCATCTTGTCTGGTAACAAGAAATGAACATTGAATACCTTTTTGTTATGTGTGAGAATGACAAATCATCTCTGAGTCAACTCTGATTTGTTTTGAAAAATATATATTCGTAAATACATCATGGAGTAGATTGAGCTTATGATAGTTTTAATAATGCACTGCGTTCCTGGTTGAGTTTGAGATTGTCCCATTTTGTATCCTGCATCTGCCATATTGTTAAAGGTACATCATAGAAAATATTTTGTATGCAAGAAACATTCACTATATCTGAATGCTTCTGTGTGTCATTCACACTTGTAAACAAAAAATGCATAACAAGTTGTGTTTCATCCAAATCCAAAAAAAACATGTACATAGATGGATAAGGCTGAAATTAAGCTTGAGATACAAATGATGATAAAGCTCCATATAGCAGGGTTGTGGAAGGACAAAGAAAAAACATACATTTGTGAGAAATCACTCAGCATCAATACATAACTTCTAGGAACTAGTCATGATACATAACCACTAGGAACTGGTCATGATTCATAACATCTAGGAACTGGGCATTATACATAACCTCTAGGAACTGGTCATGAAACATAATCTTTAGGAACTGGTCATGATTCATAGCTTCTAGGAACTGGGCATGATACATAACCTCTAGGAACTGGTCACGATACATAACCTCTAGGAACTGGGCATGACTCATAACCTCTAGGAACTGGTCATGATACATAACCTCTAGGAACTGGTCATGATACATAACCTCTAGGAACTGGTCATGATACATAACCTCTAGGAACTGGGCATGATTCATAACCTCTAGGAACTGGTCATGATACATAACCTCTAGGAACTGGTCACGATACATAACCTCTAGGACCTGGGCATGATTCATAACCTCTAGGAACTGGTCACGATACATAACATCTAGGAACTGGGCATGATACATAACCTCTAGGAACTGGTCATGATACATAACCTCTAGGAACTGGTCATGATACATAACCTCTAGGAACTGGGCATGATTCATAACCTCTAGGAACTGGTCACGATACATAACATCTAGGAACTGGGCATGATACATAACCTCTAGGAACTGGGCATGATACATAACCTCTAGGAACTGGGCATGATACATAACCTCTGGGAACTGGTCACGATACATAACCTCTAGGAACTGGTCATGATACATAACCTCTAGGAACTGGTCACAATACATAACCTCTAGGAACTGGGCACGATACATAACCACTAGGAACTGGTCACGATACATAACCTCTAGGAACTGGGCATGATTCATAACCTCTAGGAACTGGTCATGATACATAACCTCTAGGAACTGGGAATTATACATAACCTCTAGGAACTGGTCATGATACATAACCTCTAGGAACTGGGCATGATTCATAACCTCTAGGAACTGGTCATGATTAATAACCTCTAGGAACTGGGAATTATACATAACCTCTAGGAACTAGTCATGATACATAACCTCTAGGAACTGGGCATGATTCATAACCTCTAGGAACTGGTCATGATACATAACCTGTAGGAACTGGTCATGATACATAACCTCTAGGAACTGGTTATGATTCATAACCTCTAAGAACTGGTTATGATACATAACCTCTAGTTACTAGTCATGATACATAACCTCTAGGAACTGGTCACGATACATAACATCTAGGAACTGGGCATGATACATAACCTCTAGGAACTGGGCACGATACATAACCTCTAGGAACTGGGCATGATTCATAACCTCTAGGAACTGGGAATTATACATAACCTCTAGGAACTAGTCATGATACATAACCTCTAGGAATTCGGCATGATTCATAACCTCTAGGAACTGGTCACGATACATAACCGCTAGGAACTGGGCATGATTCCTAACCTCTAGGAACTGATCATGATACATAACCTCTAGGAACTGGTCATGATACATAACCTCTAGGAACTGGTCACGATACATAACCTTTAGGAACTGGGCATGATTCATAACCTCTAGGAACTGGTCACGATACATAACCTCAAGGAACTGGTCATGATACATAACCTCTAGGAACTGGTAATGATACATAACCTCTAGGAACTGGGCATGATACATAACCTCAAGGAACTGGGCATGATTCATAACCTCTAGGAACTGGTCACAATACATAACCTCTAGGAACTGCTCATGATACATAACCTCTAGGAACTGGGCATGATTCATAACCTCTAGGAACTGGTCATGATACATAACCTCTAGGAACTGGTCACAATACATAACCTCTAGGAACTGGTCACAATACATAACCTCTAGGAACTGGGCATGATACATAACCTCTAGGAACTGGTCATGATACATAACCTCTAGGAACTGGTCACGATACATAACCTCTAGGAACTGGGCATGATACATAACCTCTAGGAACAAGTCATGATACATAACCTCTGGGAACTGGTCATGATACAAACCTCTAGGAACTGGTCATGATACATAACCTCTAGGAACTGGTCATGATACATAACCTCTAGGAACTGGGCATGATTCATAACCTCTAGGAACTGGTCATGATACATAACCTCTAGGAACTGGGCATGATTCATAACCTCTAGGAACTTGTCATGATACATAACATCTAGGAACTGGTCATGATACATAACCTCTAGGAACTGGTTATGATTCATAACCTCTAGGAACTGGTTATGATATATAACCTCTAGGAACTGGTCATGATACATAACCTCTAGGAAATGGTCACGATACATAACCTCTGGGAACTGGGCATGATACATAACCTCTAGGAACTGGAAATTATACATAACCTCTAGGAATTGGGCATGATACATAACCTCTAGGAACTGGTCACGATACATAACCTCTAGGAACTGGTCATGATACATAACCTCTAGGAACTGGTCATGATACATAACCTCTAGGAACTGGTCACGATACATAACCTCTAGGAACTGGGCATTAATCATAACCTCTAGGAACTAGGCATGATACATAACCTCTAGGAACTGGGCATGATTCATAACCTCTAGGAACTGGTCATGATACATAACCTCTAGGAACTGGTCATGATACATAACCTCTAGGAACTGGGCATGATTCATAACCTCTAGGAACTGGGCATGATTCATAACCTGTAGGAACTGGTCATGATACATAACCTCTAGGAACTGGGCATGATTCATAACCTCTAGGAACTGGTCATGATACCTAACCTCTAGGAACTGGTCACGATACATAACCTCTAGGAACTGGTCACGATACATAACCTCTAGGAACTGGGCATGATTCACAACCTCTAGGAACTGGTCACGATACATAACATCTAGGAACTGGGCATGATACATAACCTCTAGGAACTGGGCATGATACATAACCTCTAGGAACTGGTCACGATACATAACCTCTAGGAACTGGGAACGATACATAACCTCTAGGAACTGGCCATGATTCATAACCTCTAGGAACTGGGCATGATACATAACCTCTAGGAACTAGTCATGATACATAACCTCTAGGTACTGGTCATGATACATAACCTCTAGGAACTGGGCACGATACATAACCTCTAGGAACTGGGCATGATTCATAACCTCTAGGAACTGGGCATGATACATAACCTCTAGGAACTAGTCATGATACATAACCTCTAGGAACTGGTCACAATACATAACCTCTAGGAACTGGTCATGATACATAACCACTAGGAACTGGGCATGATACGTAACCTCTAGGAACTGAGCATGATTCATAACCTCTAGGAACTGGTCATGATACATAACCTCTAGGAACTGGTCACGATACATAACCTCCAGGAACTGGGCATGATACATAACCTCTAGGAACTAGTCATGATTCATAACCTCTAGGAACTGGTCATGATACATAATCTCTAGGAACTGGGCATGATTCATAACATCTAGGAACTGGTCACAATACATAACCTCTAGGAACTGGGCATGATACATAACCTCTAGGAACTGAGCATGATACATAACCTCTAGGAACTGGTCACAATACATAACCTCTAGGAACTGGTCACGATACATAACCTCCAGGAACTGGTCATGATACCTAACCTCTAGGAACTGGTCATGATACATAACATCTAGGAACTTGGCATGATACATAACCTCTAGGAACTGGGCATGATACATAACCTCTAGGAACTGGTCATGATACATAACCTCTAGGAACTGGTCATGATACATAACCTCTAGGAAATGGTCAAGATACATAACCTCTAGGAACTGGGCATGATTCATAACCTCTAGGAACTGGTCATGATACATAACCTCTAGGAACTGGGCATGATACATAACCTCTAGGAACTGGGCATGATACATAACATCTAGGAACTGGTCATGATACATAACCTCTTGGAACTGGGCATGATTCATAACCTCTAGGAACTGGTCATGATACATAACCTCTAGGAAATGGTCATGATACATAACCTCTGGGAACTGGGCATGATACATAACCTCTAGGAACTGGGAATTATACATAACCTCTAGGAATTGGGCATGATACATAACCTCTAGGAACTGGTCACAATACATAACCTCTAGGAACTGGTCATGATACATAACCTCTAGGAACTGGTCATGATACATAACCTCTAGGAAATGGTCATGATACATAACCTCTAGGAACTGGGCATGATTCATAACCTCTAGGAACTGGGCATGATTCATAACCTCTAGAAACTGGTCATGATACATAACCTCTAGGAACTGGGCATGATTCATAACCTCTAGGAACTGGTCACGATACATAACCTCTGGGAACTGGTCATGATACATAACCTCTAGGAACTGGTCATGATACATAACCTCTAGGAACTGGTCATGATACATAACCTCTAGGAACTGGGCATGATTCATAACCTCTAGGAACTGGTCATGATACATAACCTCTAGGAACTGGTCATGATACATAACCTCTAGGAACTGGTCATGATACATAACCTCTAGGAACTGGGCATGATTCATAACCTCTAGGAACTGGTCATGATGCATAACCTCTAGGAACTGGGCATGATTCATAACCTCTAGGAACTGGTCACGATACATAACATCTAGGAACTGGGCATGATACATAACCTCTAGGAACTGGTCATGATACATAAACTCTAGGAACTGGTCATGATACATAACTTCTAGGAACTGGTCATGATTCATAACCTCTAGGAACTGGTCATGATACATAACCTCTAGGAACTGGTCACGATACATAACCTCAAGGAACTGGTCATGATACATAACCTCTAGGAACTGGTTATGATTCATAACCTCTAAGAACTGGTTATGATACATAACCTCTAGGAACTGGTCATGATACATAACCTTTAGGAAATGGTCATGATACATAACCTCTGGGAACTGGGCATGATACATAACCTCTAGGAACTGGTCCCGATACATAACCTCCAGGAACTGGTCATGATACATAACCTTTAGGAACTGGTCACGATACATAACCTCTAGGAAATGGGCATGATTCATAACCTCTAGGAACTGGTCATGATGCATAACCTCTAGGAACTGGTCACGATACATAACCTCTAGGAACTGGGCATGATACATAACCTCTAGGAACTGGTCATGATACATAACCTCTAGGAACTGGTCATGATACATTACCTCTAGGAACTGGTCACGATACATAACCTCTAGGAACTAGTCATGATACATAACCTCTAGGAAATGGTCATGATACATAACCTCTAGGAACTGGTCACGATACATAACCTCTAGGAACTGGTCACAATACATAACCTCTAGGAACTGGGCATGATTCATAACCTCTAGGAACTGGTCATGATACATAACCTCTAGGAACTGGTCACGATACATAACCTCCAGGAACTGGTCATGATACATAACCTCTAGGAACTGGGCATGATTCATAACCTCTAGGAACTGGTCATGATACATAACCTCTAGGAACTGGTCATGATACATAACCTCTAGGAACTGGTCACTATACATAACCTCCAGGAACTGGTCACGATACATAACCTCTAGGAACTGGTCATGATTCATAACCTCTAGGAACTGGTCATGATTCATAACCTCTAGGAACTGGGCATGATACATAACCTCTAGGAACTGGTAATGATACATAACCTCTAGTAACTGGTCACGATACATAACCTCTAGGAACTGGTCATGATACATAATCTCTAGGAACTGGGCATGATTCATAACCTCTAGGAACTGGTCACAATACATAACCTCTAGGAACTGGGCATGATACATAACCTCTAGGAACTGAGCATGATACATAACCTCTAGGAACTGGTCACAATACATAACCTCTAGGAACTGGTCACGATACATAACCTCCAGGAACTGGTCATGATACCTAACCTCTAGGAACTGGTCATGATACATAACATCTAGGAACTTGGCATGATACATAACCTCTAGGAACTGGTCATGATACATAACCTCTAGGAACTGGTCATGATACATAACCTCTAGGAAATGGTCACGATACATAACCTCTAGGAACTGGGCATGATTCATAACCTCTAGGAACTGGTCATGATACATAACCTCTAGGAACTGGGCATGATACATAACCTCTAGGAACTGGGCATGATACATAACATCTAGGAACTGGTCATGATACATAACCTCTTGGAACTGGGCATGATTCATAACCTCTAGGAACTGGTCATGATACATAACCTCTAGGAAATGGTCATGATACATAACCTCTGGGAACTGGGCATGATACATAACCTCTAGGAACTGGGAATTATACATAACCTCTAGGAATTGGGCATGATACATAACCTCTAGGAAATGGTCACGATACATAACCTCTAGGAACTGGGCATGATTCATAACCTCTAGGAACTGGTCATGATACATAACCTCTAGGAAATGGTCATGATACATAACCTCTAGGAACTGGGCATGATTCATAACCTCTAGGAACTGGGCATGATTCATAACCTCTAGAAACTGGTCATGATACATAACCTCTAGGAACTGGGCATGATTCATAACCTCTAGGAACTGGTCACGATACATAACCTCTGGGAACTGGTCATGATACATAACCTCTAGGAACTGGTCATGATACATAACCTCTAGGAACTGGTCACGATACATAACCTCTAGGAACTGGGCATGATTCATAACCTCTAGGAACTGGTCATGATACATAACCTCTAGGAACTGGTCATGATACATAACCTCTAGGAACTGGTCATGATACATAACCTCTAGGAACTGGGCATGATTCATAACCTCTAGGAACTGGTCATGATGCATAACCTCTAGGAACTGGGCATGATTCATAACCTCTAGGAACTGGTCACGATACATAACATCTAGGAACTGGGCATGATACATAACCTCTAGGAACTGGTCATGATACATAAACTCTAGGAACTGGTCATGATACATAACTTCTAGGAACTGGTCATGATTCATAACCTCTAGGAACTGGTCATGATACATAACCTCTAGGAACTGGTCACGATACATAACCTCAAGGAACTGGTCATGATACATAACCTCTAGGAACTGGTTATGATTCATAACCTCTAAGAACTGGTTATGATACATAACCTCTAGGAACTGGTCATGATACATAACCTTTAGGAAATGGTCATGATACATAACCTCTGGGAACTGGGCATGATACATAACCTCTAGGAACTGGTCCCGATACATAACCTCCAGGAACTGGTCATGATACATAACCTTTAGGAACTGGTCACGATACATAACCTCTAGGAAATGGGCATGATTCATAACCTCTAGGAACTGGTCATGATGCATAACCTCTAGGAACTGGTCACGATACATAACCTCTAGGAACTGGGCATGATACATAACCTCTAGGAACTGGTCATGATACATAACCTCTAGGAACTGGTCATGATACATTACCTCTAGGAACTGGTCACGATACATAACCTCTAGGAACTGGTCACAATACATAACCTCTAGGAAATGGTCATGATACATAACCTCTAGGAACTGGTCATGATACATAACCTCTAGGAACTGGTCACGATACATAACCTCCAGGAACTGGTCATGATACATAACCTCTAGGAACTGGGCATGATTCATAACCTCTAGGAACTGGTCATGATACATAACCTCTAGGAACTGGTCATGATACATAACCTCTAGGAACTGGTCACTATACATAACCTCCATGAACTGGTCACGATACATAACCTCTAGGAACTGGTCATGATACATAACCTCTTGGAACTGGGCATGATTCATAACCTCTAGGAACTGGTCACGATACATAACCTCTAGGAACTGGTCATGATTCATAACCTCTAGGAACTGGTCATGATTCATAACCTCTAGGAACTGGGCATGATACATAACCTCTAGGAACTGGTAATGATACATAACCTCTAGGAACTGGTCACGATACATAACCTCTAGTAACTGGTCACGATACATAACCTCTAGGAACTGGTCATGATTCATAGCCACTAGGAACTGGTCATGATTCATAACCTCTAGGAACTGGGCATGATACATAACCTCTAGGAACTGGGCACAATACATAACCTCTAGGAACTGGTCATGATACATAACCTCTAGGAACTGGTCACGATACATAACCTCTAAAAACTGGTCATGATTCATAACCTCTAGGAACTGGGCATGATACATAACCTCTAGGAACTGGGCATGATACATAACCTCTAGGAAGTGGTCATGATACATAGGTTCATAGGTTCATAGGTTCATACTAGGCTATCTGCCCTAGGGCATTTATAAGCCTAGCCAGAGTGTGTGTGGCTTTCACCACCCCTTAGGATGAGAATACTATACCCATTAGTTTGCTGTGCCTCTGTTCAGCAGTGATACAGAGATGATTCCCGGGGTAAACCTACGATCTCCCATCCACTCGTCAAGATTTCTCTTGAACTGAGTCAGTGAGGGGCTCTGCCTCACATGGACTGGGATTCTGTTCCATAGTGTAGGGAGTCTCTGGGTGATGAATCTGTCCCTCCAGCACGTCCTATTTATACCCGTGTTGAGGTTTAAGTCTCTTGCTCGTGGCTCTGGTGGATTTGGATTTTTTGAGGTGGAGCATGTCCATTAATTCCGGGTTGGACATGGCCTTGTATGCCAGGCACAGTTCACCTCTGAGCAGATGGTATGCGACTGAATAGAGCTGGAGTTTCTTCAGTCGGGCATCGTATGACATATGTTTGAGCCCCTTTATCCTTTTGGTGAGGAACTTTTGGGGTCTTTCCAACTGCTGCAGGTGTCGGGTAAGGTACATTCCGAATGGGGCGTTGTACTCAATCATTGGTCTGATAAGTGAAGAGTACAGGGGTACAATGACCTCTCCTGATCTGGATGTGAATCCCTTCATGATCAGGTGGGCAATGTAGAAGGTCTTCCTAACCACTTTGGCAATGTGAGTGTCAAAAGAGAGGTTACTGTCAACTTGGGTCCCCAGGTCCCTGATAACTTCTTCCGTGTTTAATGGATTACCACCTATGTGGTAATTAGGGTTACCTTGTTTTTCCCAAAGGGTATGACTATACATTTTTGGCATTTAGCTTAAGGCCATGGCTCTGGCACCAGTTATCCATTTCTATGAGACCTTTCTGGAGGATGTCTGTGTCTGATGGAGTGTCAATTATGGTGCCCAGTTTGCAGTCATCTGCAAATTTTGTCAGCCACAATCTCTATGTTTGCCTGCACTTCTGAAAAATAAATGCCGAACAATAGGGGCCCAGGACTGAGCCCTGTGGGACACCGCCAGACCGGCTTAGAGTCTGACATGGCACCAGCAACTCTAACCCTGTGTGTTCTGTCCTTGAGCCAGTTTGCAACCCATCTTGTGACATATGGGTTTACATCTAAGCTGGTGAGCTTTTCTATGATGCCTGAGTGGGGTATTGTGTCGAATGCTTTTGCTAGGTCAAGGTAGGCTGTGTGAACTGCCTTACCCTCATCAATGGCCTTAGTGACTGTTTGAAAAAGTCGACCAAGTTCAAGAGGCAGGATCTGCCCTTGACAAAGCCAAATTGGGTAGGATCCAGTGTCTGTAGGTCCCCAATGTCTTTATTTATGAGTTCCATTATGATCCTCTCCATAGCTTTGCAGACAAGGCTCATCAAGCTTATGGGGTAATTTCCAGGGTCCGTAGAAGCACCGCCTTTGTGGAGTGGGACCACAGTTGCCGTCGCCATTCTTTGGGCACGATCCTGTAGTAAGGCTAAGATTAAACAGCAGCCTTATGTGTGGGTTTAGTTCCTCATTGAGTTCATGTAGCACACAGCCGGGGACACCGTCCGGTCCCATTGATGCTGTGTTTTTGCTTTAGAGAGAGCAGCTCTCACCTGGGCATCTGAGATGTTTGGGAGGCTAGACTCTGGTGGGATAGATATTTCTCCTTTTGGGGGAGGGAGGGAGAAATTTGCACTGAACCTGTCTGCCAGTATGTTGGCAATGTCTGTGGGTTCAGTGATTTTTATCATTTTGGACTAATTCTGAGCATATCTGGGAGTTTCCACCCAGGTTTCTAACATAGCTAAAGAAGGCTTTATGATTGTCTTTTGTGTCATTAGCGATTTTTCTCTCAAAGTTGGCCTTGGATGATTTTATGAGTGATCGTAGTTTTGCTAGTATTGATCAGAGATGCCTTCCCATTTAGGGATTTTGCTCTGTCATGTAGTAGCTTTCTCCTCTTGTTGTAGAGTTTGTTTATGGCTGGAGTCCACCAGACCGGGCGCCTGCCTTTGGTGGAAAAGGTCTTGATTTTATTAGGGATTGCTTGATCCATACATTCCTGGAGGTGCTCGTAGAAGGCATTTGTAAGGGTTTCAGCAGCGTGGGTTGTGGTTTCCACTGGCTCGGGGGCCTTGAAGGATACCACTCCAGTCTTAAGAAGTGTGAAGTTTGCTTTTGAGAAGTTCTTCACTGTGGTTTTTTTGCTGGGGGTGGGGGCGGGATGTGGATCTCCAGTGAGATTAATTTATGGTCTGATCTCACCAATGAGGGATATACTTCCGGTGTGGAGCATTTTGTCCCCATGTTTGTGATGATCAGGTCTAGTATATTTTCTCCTCTTGTGGGAATGGTGACTAGTTGTTCCATAGCATTTGAGTTTATGAACTCAAGGAACCTTTGGGCTAGGGTGTTGGGGCTTGAGTAATGTTCCCAGTCTATGTTTGGGTAGTTGAAGTCACCCAATATGATGGTGTTTGGAGAGACATTTATACTCTCCAGTGTCTTCAGGAAGGCTGTGTGGGTTTCCTGAGTTTGAGAAGGTGGTCTGTAGCATGTTACAAACTGTAGGGCAGTTTTACCTATGGTTAATTGCACCTGGATGGTCTCCGATGCTTTGTGCGTTGCCACTAACCTGGAGGTGTGGGTATCCTTTATGAATATGGATACTCCCCCTCCTTTTGTAGTTCGGTCCGGATTTTGGGGCCGGAACCCATGATATGAGGTATAACCTGATAGTGCTGGGGTGCTCTCAGGAGCCTTGAACCAGGTTTCAGTCACAGCACAAACATCGATGTTCTCCATACTGAGGAGGGCTTCGAGGGCATGCATCTTGAGGTTTAGACTTCTGGCATTGAGCAGTATTACCCTTAGTTTTTCTCCATTTTTGTTTTCTAGGGTGGTAGGTTTATCATTTGAGCCTTGCCTAAAAAAGGCACTATGGGGGTGGCAAGAGCCTTTGCCAATATCCGGAAGCCCAGGGGTGACAGGTGCAAGCCGTCCCTTGCGAAGCAGCGTGGCTTGTCAAGCATGTCATCCCAGGCAGACAGACATTGGATCCCCTTAGAATGACACCAGTAATTAAGCCAATTATTAAAGCTGATCATTTTGTCTCTGTACATAACCTCTAGGAACTGGTCATGATACATAACCTCTAGGAACTGGGCATAGGATCATAGGATCATAGGATCATAGGATAGTACTAAGCTAACTGCCCTTGCGGGCCATTTTAAGCCTAGCCAATTATCCCCTGTGAGACTCAAACCCTGCACCTTGTGTTTGTAAGGCAAACACCTTAACCATTAGGCCACCCTCCCAGCATGATACATAACCTCTAGGAACTGGTCATGATACATAACCTCTAGGAACTGGTCATGATACATAACCTCTAGGAACTGGGCATGATTCATAACCTCTAGGAACTGGGCATGATACATAACCTCTAGGAACTGGGCATGAACAAAGAAAAAGAGAGAGACTACAGTTTGAATTTCATATAACTTGTGTAGGATAAGAAATTTTCATTTTCATAAATGAATGTATGTAAAGTGACCTGAAGGACATACATATTTCACCATGCATCAAGTAAGTTTTCTTAGCTGTTGTATAAAGTTTTGTTTGTCTTTCTGCATAGACAGAACTTTTAAGAAATACAAATTCTTAGTGAAGTAGCTATACAAGATACTAAAATTATTTCTGAGAATCTTCTGCAATAATTATGAAACAGTAACCAACAACAACAAAACTGCCACACCTAATATTTTGTAAGTGTATGCATGGCTAAAGTCTTGAAGCAGTGATGAAAGTGAATGCGTAAATATGGATGATGTTTCAAACTATGGTCCAGGAATTTAGAATATGTCACAAGGTACTATTTTCATGGAAAAGTGCTTACTGTCTGAGAGGCGTGACTATTTAGTACTACACATGCCATTCAGCATATGTATTATCTGAAACATGAACTAAGAGAAAAATTCCATTAACTGAACAGTGCATGTTTTACTCTGGAAAGGTGGTATATAGATTGTTTCACAGCTGGGATACAAGAAAACTGCAAACAGTGAATTAACAAGCACCAGATAAACTTTACTCTAGTTTGTGTTACAAAAAAGCTTAAGGAGGCAAATAATTTCTAGAGAACTCTGACATACAATAATTAATGATCCACAGATATTTGTTGGCAGCTTGCTGCCCAAACTTCAAAACCACATATGTATTGTGCATGTATGTGATAAGAATGATTCATAAAAGCCTTTTTCTTTGGACACTGCACAGCTGCCATAATTTATAGACTATTAATAATGAACACCAGCTGTTTATGGTTATGTTTATCTTCTGAGAAGAAGGGAAAAAAAGATCATGAATAATT
Source organism: Protopterus annectens (assembly GCF_019279795.1). Taxonomy (NCBI): domain Eukaryota; kingdom Metazoa; phylum Chordata; order Ceratodontiformes; family Protopteridae; genus Protopterus; species Protopterus annectens. Next base: position 1,730,570,349 of record NC_056743.1, read on the forward strand.
TTCTACACAATGCTGATGTCACGCTTGCAGTCTGGGTCATTTAAATATCTCTTCAAGTTCCATGTTTTTGCAACACCAGGCTTTCTGATCTTGAAAGACATTTCCTCTGTATCACTGCTTTGCTCAGCAAAGAATGAAAACCATGCATAATATCTATTTATTCTGACTTATATATGTTCTTTCTTATTTCTGATTTAATGCAAAAATGGAAAGCTCTCACTGGAGGGATAAATAAACAAAGTTGACACACGTTTATTTTCACAGGTTACATGATGTAGAAGGGACATGTGAACAATAAATACATTTTCTTTTAAATTTTGCAAACTGTTATGCTTATAAATGTCATTAATTCCAGATGCATTGATAAGGTGGTTACTTGTCAGGTGGTTTACAAATTCTAATTAAAATGTCTCACTGGTGTGTCATATTGAACTGTGTGTATATTGGAAACATTTAATAACTGAAGTGTGTGTAGTAATTAATTTATCTTGCTTTATACATATCATCATATTACTACACATTAATATTTCAGAATGTCATTATACCATTGCTTTTTCATTAGTTTAATCTGTTAGAAATCCTGCATTCTAGAAATAGCTTATCAATGTACATTTTTCATTTTAAAAGGAAAAGCAGCTATACTGACAGATATTGTAAATGATTAATTGCTCTAAAATGCCATGGCATTGTAATACAAAAGAGGAAGCACAAGGTTTGATTCCTTCCAATTCCATTTCCCCACTGGTGTACATGTGAGCAAGTTACAAAATAAAGTAGTGCAACAGACATTAACATTAGCTATGACATAAAGAGTGCTCTAGGTAATGTAAGATATGTCTAGGTTAAGATACTGGGTTGGAAAGTGCAACAAACTATCAACTGAAACAGAAATCCAGGAGGTAAAGTAAAAAAGTCAGAACAAACACAGACTGAGTTAGTTTCAGGTATGGCGCAATTCTACAATTCAAACCAGTCCAATAAAGAGTTTCTCAAAATGCACTGAAACCAACTTGTATACAAGAAATATCCAACGTGAGATGGGTAAATAGATAGTTAGAAGATATGTATATAGTAGATAGGATGGAAGTGTACTCCTTAGAAATGCATGGTAGGTAAAGTAAGTTCACTGAACAGCATTCATATTGACTAGAATGCCTTCTGTGTGGTGTCTGCATGTCCTCTCCGTGGTTGGGTAGCATTCGAAAGACATGCGTGCGTAAATGGGCATGCCTTCGTTGAAGGTTGGGTGTCAAGCTGGCACTGAGTACAGAAAAAAGTAATCAGAGACCTGGGGACCCAAGTCGATAGTGACCTCTCATTTGACACCCACGTTGCCAAAGTGGTGAGAAAAACTTTCTACCTTGCCCACCTTATCATGAAGGGATTCACATCCAGATCAAAGGAGGTCATTGTACCCCTATACTCCTCCCTTATCAGGCCCATGATTGAGTAAAATGCCCCATTTGGTATGTACTTCACCCAGCACTTGCAACAGCTAGAGAGACCCCAAAAGTACCTCACCAAGAGGATCAAGGGTCTCCAACATATGTCATATGCTGCCAGACTAAAGAAACTCCAACTCTATTCAGTAGCATACCGCCTACTCAGAGGTGATCTGTGCCTGACATACAGGGCCATGTCCAATCAGGAATTGATGGACATGCTCCACCTCAAAAAATCCAAATCCATCAGAACCACGAGAGCTAAAGATTTAAACCTCAGCACAAATA
>NC_056743.1:1730574578-1730849232 GCF_019279795.1 Protopterus annectens
GGTATCTGTTAGGGAATTTCTGATGGACCCCGCTATAGGTGATGAGAGTGTGAGGTGAAATTAGGCATTGCACACCATATCATTGGTTAAGAGGCAGCATCTGGTTTACAATTATGGAGCAGGTTAAATCCAACAAAGATAAACAACAATCATGCAGTTCTAATACCAGGATATGTTGTACCAAGCATGGACTGGTTATGCTATGTATTAGATACAGGTTATCCTGGTAACAGAGTGCTAAAGGCTAGGCAGAGCTGTCATCATATGTGGAGGTGTTGGGGGACAAGTGTTAGGTGTTTGTGACAGGCATTGTGAATTGTTACTGATGGTGGTAAGTGCATGTCTTATGGCCTGGTGAGTACAATGAGCTGGGAAGATTGTTCAGGAAGATGGTTGTGTCTCCATTGTTGTGTACTTGGGCAGAGATGGGAGGTGGCAATGTGAGTGTCTGTGTGCGTGCATGCGTACGTGTATGTATGTGTGTGTGTGTGTGTGTGTGTGTGTGTGTGTGTGTGTGTGTGTGTGTGTGTGTGTGTGTGTGTGTGTGTGTGTGTGTGTGTGTGTGTGTGTGTGTAATGGATGGCCAGATTGCTGTCTGTAAGGAGGATCCACCAACTATGTTAACAGAGGCCCTGTGGCATGGTCATTCTCTGCCTGGGACAGCTTTTCCATCTCCTTCAGAATGCTTCTGATAAATGTCAGAATAGACATCCATTACTCTTTTGGCTTATGATATTCACTGCAACCTACCACACAGTTCACATTTATCATGAATTGTGCAAACTGACCCAGAAAGAGGCACAGTCCACCTGTAAAGGTGTCTGACACATTGCAGCAGTCATTTGCCAGATGTGGGTGCGCATCTAACACACACCACAGAACAGTATGGTCCTGTAAAACATGCTGTTGCAGTAAGACATATCTTCACTATGACATGAGCTCTTTGTCATGGCCCCACAACATCACATGTAGGACCTCCACCACACATTTGCATGGCTACAGCCAAGGTCTCCTGTATCCTGTTATTGCTGCACTATTATATGACTTGCCGATATACCTGCACATCACAGTTCAGTCATAACACAGGTACACTAGCACTATGGACGTAGTCTGCTTGTGTGAACTTCATGGTCATTGTATGTGTGCACCACAACATTAGGTTGAGACCTAATGCAAACCTTCTATGAGACTGTCACTAATACAAACTATGATAGTTCCCAGGTGGGGTGGTACATGTACATGTCAGTATTGTGATGGCGAGTGCCCTAACTGAATCTTCACTTCTTCACTTCACCTCTTTTGCGCACTGTTTACAAAATCTTTATTGTCATGTGCACTGCAATGGTTGCAGCTGTATTTATTATGCATTTATATAGTTAATAGCATGGCAGTTGTGCTAAAAATATCTGTGAATCACACTTTTTTTGCAATGCACACTTGACCAAGGCTGCACTATGAGGCTTGTACTTGATTGTGCATCCACATGAGTAGTTGCAAAGTGCATTGTGCAGGCATGGACATTTCAATGATTCCCAGCAGGTATATGGATTTATTCAATATTTCTTCTGTGGATCCTAATGGCGCTAAAGAACAGTAATGGAATACCATGCCTTTCTGAGCAACTATATGATGGCATTGAGACCTGCTGCTCTGTCTTGGTATCCACTGTTGGGTGTCATGTGATGGTTGAAATGTGTTGATACAAATTGGCTACCATATCCCTCTGGACAGTGACTTGTGAAGTGGCAATTGCATCCGATAGAACCCTCAGGTGGTGCTCTAAGGAGTATAGAATAGTTCTGTGAATAATGTAGAGTCATGCTATAATATGGTGAAACCTGTTATTATGAAGTGTGGGAAGTGGGGGTTTTGAGTTGAACAATAGGGGTTTACAGTTGGCTGCATCTGCCAAATACTTGGGCCTGATGTTACACAGCTGCTATCCATCCACTGCAGATGCTGGTCTAGACTTTCTCTACAGGAAGGTGGCCACCATTCTTCCCAAGTTATATAATTTTACTTCAATTTTGGGTAGAATACAGGTGAACAAGACTGTGATTCTATGCCATTCTTTACCTAATGAGGAATATCCTGATCCCCTGCATCACATCCAAAGTTGGGCTTTATTTATTACCTCGTCAATTATGATGTTTTAGGAAGGGAAGAATGAAGGATAGCTTCTGAGGCTGCTTGTATCCCCAGAACATTCAGGTGTTGGCAGCTCCCTCACGCAGAAAGTTATGCAGTGGCTTTTCTCCTGAGTCAAACCACTGACTTTGATTCAGATGAGTCTGTCACATCAGATCTTTTTAGGGATTGGTTTATTAGTCAGTGCTCTGATGCAGTAAGGTTTAGCAGTATGGTATTGTGATGGGCTCCTCATAGCATCTGTCATAGAGTCATATATTATTACTAGGCTAACTGCCCTCATGGAGCATTTTGGACCTAGCCAATTACCCCCTGTGAGAATCAAAACCTGCACCTTGTGTTTCTAAGGTAAGCACCTTACCCATTATGCCACCCTCCCAACCTGTGTCCAACCAGAAGTGCTGAGATCACTATCCAGGCAATGAGCAGAATGATAGGTGGGGGGTGGGAATCATTAAGTGGCACAGCTTACTGAAAAGTATAGAAGGGAACTTACTGAAAAGTTTGGACATCTTAGGGCTGAAGTCTAGATCCCTGCATCAGATTGGTTTGGTTATGCACAGTTAAAAGACATATGGTCAGGCAGACCAAAGACAGTTATGCCTTGAATGAAATGGAGAGGCATTAGAAGAGGTAGAGAAGGTACCATTATAAAGACGTATTGAAGAAAAGAGCAAGAGCCCAGCAGAAGCTGATAGAATGCAGACTGAGGAATCATGAAGCTGTTATACTGTACCGAGAACAGTGGGACAAGATCTGGCACTCTAAAGAGGCTATGGTCTCATGGGAAGGCAAGGGACAACAGTTGCTGGAGATGCGTAGCTGGATCAACAGATACTTTACATATGTTCAAGGAACTCTCTAAGATTAGGATACACTGGGATTTTATGTTTAGGACAATGCAGAACATCTTTGCACTTGACATCCCTTTAGGATGGGAACTTTGGATCTTTGGCATATACACCTGGTCACCCCCCAAGATCGTTCATATTCTGGATACACTATGGGTAATGGTTAACATCATTAAGTGGCTTTCTGTCAGGTATTGGAATTTGGCATGTGTTCCACTAGATACTATTAAGGGTGGGCATTCTTTGTAAACAACTGGACTATATTCTTTACTCACCTGTGTTCCAAGTCCTTGGTGGACAATTTTATTCTACTTTAAGCATTCAAAATTATAAGTGTACATGGTCAAACCTGTTTGATGGTCTTATATAGTGCTCATTTCTGGTATAAGCTGCAGTGACATGTGTTGGGGAACTGTGCCTAGCTTAAGGTAACAATTGCATGTTGACCTGATAACAAGGTATTTAGATGTTCATAGGTTCATAGGTAGGGCATTTATAAGCCTAGCTAGAGTGTGTCGGCTTTCACCACCCCATTTATTAATTAACTGAGACTCTGTCAAGCAGAGCCAATGAAGTGATCCCAGGGGTGTATTTTCTGTTACCCATCCACTCGTCAAGGTTTCTCTTGAAGAGTGTTAGTGAGAGGCTCTGCCTAATGTAGCTTGGAATTCTGTTCCAGAGCATGGGGAGTCTCTGTGATATGACTATCTCTCCAGCATGTTCTATTTATTGAGTTGTGTATTTCAATGTACTTGTGATCCCCATTTGCCTACATGCTATAATCACTATACACAGTTGTTTTACAGTTGTTACTGATTCTGCTCTGCTGTTCTTTTGTTTTCTTCTTGCTTCAGTGTTTGAAATAAACAACATTTATTTAAAGGAGTCCATCATGATCACCTTCTGGGGAGATTTTGTATGGTTCACTGATAAAGGGTGGCTGCCTGACACTGCCTTGCCAGGGAGGTATCTGATGCAAGTGGCAATGCAGGTACCATTCCAATTACCTCAGGAGCTGTCACATTGGCCATTGAGAAGAATAGGTCAGGGAGAGTGCTCCTGAATTTTATAGTAATTGCACATTGCAGGTACATTTTAGGATAATGCAATGCATAACTTCAAGGCAGTGGTAGGACAAATACATCATGAAACTTGTCATTATCTTTCATGTGTTTCACTTAATAAGGAGATTGAAGAGAACTGGCTCCTCATTCAGAGGCATATGGGCTGTCTCTCCAGGTGCAGGGGTAAATAAACAACTGTTTTAGTATAGCTGCATACTGACGTCAAAGTTACACATTTTTCTAAGTGATAGTGTTGCAGAGAATGCACCCTTCTGGACAAACCTGCACTATCCTTGCAGATGAAGATGTTGTCCCTCCCAAGTGACCTGTGTGAGTTGCCAAAACAATCAAGCTAGGCTCATATGCCTGGCATAACTTGAATTTTGAAGATGTCAAGTGCCTTGCTCTACTGCACAGCTGTGGATTTAGTCCCCTACCATCCTGCATGCAGTGCCAGAGCACTGCCATAGAATTACCAGTTTTACACAGTACTCCTGTCATATTTCCCCCAATTCTGCAGGCACTGCCTCAGCTAAGGCCCATGACTATGCTACTTGTGCATGGCATACCTTGGTCATGCTACCTTTATGTCTACTCTTAACTTGTACAACTGGCTAGTATATGTAATTGTACTTCACTGCAAAATGCTGACTGCTGCCCTTCTATATACCATTGAATTTGCTGCTCTTTTTGTGGCCTGGTAGCATAGTCAGTATGGTGTCCCATGATATGTGCAGTTTGTCCTGTCTGCCATGCCCTATTCTTGTCATTTTTTCATAATACATAACACTAAGTGTATCCCTCTATAATGTCTGTGGGCCCTGCTGTTCCAAAGTACACCTCCTGGATTGTGCTCCCACATACACACGGGGCAAGGGTAAGATCCATGTCCTAATGTCCCTTGTCAGCCACTGCAATCCACATCCTAAAATGCCATTAGGAGCCATTGCCTAAAATTCCACTATGTCCTACAGTTTGCCTTGTCAGACATATCCCCTAAATAACCATTGTGTACCTATTAACAATAGTTTTTGCGTTTATCAAGACAATTGTATATGTACATACTGTGGACCAATTAACAATGCTGTTCTCTGTTGTGTCTCTTTCTATTTATCTCTGTATCTTTCTATTATATTTATTTGAAGTTTCTTATTTTGTTTCTCTTCATTTATTTTACTATTTTGCACATTGTCAAATACAGCTATGTCTGTGGTGCAGTGGTGGTCACCACACTAACAACCTGCCCAGCCTCAAGACCTGCATCTTCTCTTGGAAGGTCATACAGGGGGTGAACTGGAGGTTCTACTGTGGCTTCTGGTGGTCTGTCGCTGGGTGGTTTTGTAACATCCTCTTGGCATGCATCCAGTATGTGCCAATATGTTGACCAGCAGGAACTTGTGGGGGAAGTGAAAGTGCCATTAGACAAGCAGCTCGATATCTGCCCTTCTACAACTGACAGAGATGGACCACTGATTGGCCTTAACCAGCCTGCCAACAAAGGCAGGTCCCAGCGTGGATAACAGTTGTGGTGAGAGAGTGATGTCTGGCACAGTGATGTCCGGGACAGCATGAAAGTGAGGTACCACCCCACCCTCTCCACCATCATGGTGTTCCTTTCTTTATGTTTCACTTTTTGTTCCTGTTTAAAGTCCATTCCTCCTCATCTCCAAATGTCTTCCCTCTGTCTGTCTGCTTCTCTCCATTGTGGCTCCCCTTTTTGTGTTTCCTTGTTATTTTTCTGTGTTCTTTGTCTGCCCCCACTACAATACCTATAACCTTTTTTTTGCCCATCCTCCCCTTACTTTCTTTCCACTCTAACCCTGTTAAAAATGTACCTCTCTCATAAAAATACCTTTTTCTTTCCCATCTTCATCCTACCCTTTCCTGCCTGTCGGGTGCCAGGATCCGCCACATAATGCATGCACTCAAGTCACTGAACAACAAGTACACATATGACTCTGTCATTGTCCATGTTGGAGTGAATGACTTGAGACGTACCTCCCTGGACTACATGAAAAGAGACATGGAAGAGCTCTCAGATCATGTGGCCCAGGCAGGTATGACCCTAGCCTTGAGTAGCATCCTGCCTTCTCCCAGAATGATACCACAGTATAAGGACAAAATGATTGACTTCAACAATTGGCTAAGCTTCTGGTGTCATTCAAAGGGGATCCAGTATCTGTCTGTCTGAGATGACATGATCGACAAACCATGATGCTTTGAAGAGATGGTCTGCACCTGTCACCCCTGTGATTCAGGTTACTGGTTAAAGCTCTCCTCACCCCTATAGTGCCTTTTTTAGGCAAGGTTCAAAGGACAAAACCACCACTGTAACAGATAGAAGCATGCAAAATCTGAAGATAATGTTACTTATTGCTAGAAGTCTAAACCTCGAAATGCACTATCTCGAGACACTCCTAAAAATGGAGAACATCAATATCTGTGCAGTTACTGAGACGTGGTTCAAGGCTCCAGAGAGCACCCCTGCAATACCAGGCTACACCTCTTACCACACTTTTCAGCCACCAAACCAAGACTGAAACACTAAAGTTGGAGGAGTGTCCATATTCACCAACAATATTCACACATCCAGGCTAGTTGCCCAACACAATGCATCTGAAATTCTCCAGGTGTAACTAATACTAGGCAAGACTGCTATCCAAATTGTAGCTTGCTACAGATCCCCCACCATGCCCCAACATTCTCACTACACATTTCTAAACATACTGGACAATATTAAGATACAACCAAACTAATACTGGGTGATTTCAACTACCCTGCCATTAACTGAGAAAAATACTCGGGTACCAACATCTTTTCCCAACAATTCTTGGAATTCATAAATTTCAATGCCCTGGATCAACTAATCAATTGTTCCACCAGGGACTCCAGTATCCTAGACCTGGCCATTACCAACATGGGAGATAGATGCCCCACACCAGTGGTCACCCCCTCATTGGTTAGGTCTGACCATAAGCAAATCACCCTTGACATCCACATCCCATCCCCACCCCCCAGTAAGGAAACCTCCATAAAAAACTTCTCCAAAGCTAACTTCATGCTACTCAAGTCAGAAGTGACAAACTTCATGACACCCATGTGGATGGGAGCTGAAAGTTTGACTGCTGAATCCTATACTAAGGCACTGTATGAGCATATCCACTCGTGCATGAATTGTGCCATCCCAAATAGAACCAAGATGCTCTCCTCCAAAAAAAGGAAGCCAATCTGGTGGTCCCCTGCCATAAACAAACTATACAACAGAAGAAAGAAACTGTTGCAGAAAAGAGGAAAATCCCAGGGTTCAAAAAACTCCCTTACCAGCCTCAGTAAGAAGCTGAGATCCCTCATAAAATCCTCCAAAGCTAGTTACGAAAATAAAATTGCCAAAAATTCCAAAGACATCCACAAGGCATTCTATAGTTATGTCAAGAATCTAAATGGCAATGCTCAGATATGCTCTGAGCTACAAGAGAATGGCATTAAATATACTGATCTCAAGGATATTGCCAATATTCTGGCAGATCAATTTAGTGCAAATTTCACCCCACTCTCACCCCGTAAAGGGCCCATCTCAATACCAAAAGATTGCCAAATTCCAGTAATCATGGCCACACAGGTAGAAACCGCACTCTTCAAAGCTAAGAATACAGCATCCTTGGGACCAGATGACATTCCGGACTGAGTACTACATGAACTACAAAATGAACTGGCACCTCACCTAAGTGTCATGTTTAATCATAGCTTCACCTCAGGCTTCGTGCCCACTGAGTAGTGCACAGCTACAGTTATCCCATTCCACAAGGGGGGATCCACCTTGGATACTGGGAATTACCGTCCCATCAGACTGACAAGCCTGATCTGCAAAGGCATGAAATGCATTATCATGGAACTTATAAAAAAAGACATTGTCAACCTTCAAACACTGGACCCCCACCCAGTCTGGGTTCGTGAAGGGCCGATCTTGTCTTCTGAACCTGATTGACTTCTTCAAATCAGTCTCCAGAGCTGTGGACAAGGGTAAGGCAGTCCACACAGCCTATCTGGTCCTTGCCAAGGTCTTCGACACCATGCCCCATTATGAAATCATAGATAAACTTACTAAGCTGGGCATAAATCCCTACATCATTTGATGGGTTGCCAACTGGCTTACTGACAGAATCCACACTGTAAAAGTAGCCTACTTCAAATCCAGCTCCAGACAAGTGACAAGTGGAGTACCTCAGGGTTCAGTACTGGGACCGCTCTTGTTTGGCATCTACTTCTCTGATGTACAGGACAACACTAAGGGACTCTGGCTAAAAAAGTTTGCAGATGACTGCAACCTGGGAACTATTATTGAATCCCCAAATGATGTGGATATTCTACAAAAAGGCCTTACAGAAACAGATGCTAGGTGCCAGAGCCATGGGCTCAAGCTTAATGCCAAGAAATGTACAGTTATCCCCTCTGGGAAAAAACATGTACCCATGAATTACCACATAGGTGGCAGTACACTAAACACCAAAAGTGTGATGAGAGACTTAGGGACACAGGTGGACAGTGGTGTCACCTTCGATAACCACATTGCCACAACAGTCAGGAAATCTTTCTATGTGGCTCACCTCATCACTAAGGGCTTCTCATCCAGAAAAATGGAGGTCATTGTCCCACTGTACTCATCCCTCATTAGACCCATTATAGACTACAATGCCTCGTTTGGTATGTACCTCACAAGACATCTGCAACAGCTGGAAAGGCTGCAGAAATACCTCACTAAAAGAATCACAGGCCTAAAGCAGATGCCCTATACTGACCATCTAAAAAAACTCCAGCTATACTCTGTGGCATATCGTTTATTCAGAGGTGATCTCTGCTTAACATACAAGGCCATGTCAAACCCTGAGCTGTTGGACATGTTCCACTTAAAGAAATCCCAATCCATCAGAGCCACACACTCCAGGGATCTAAACCTTGTCATCACAATGAACAAAACATGCTGGAGGGATAGGTTCCTGACCCAGAGACTCCCCATACTCTGGAATAGACTGCTCATACATGTCAAGCAGTGCGCCAACTTGGCGCTCTTCAAAAGGAACCTTGATGATTGGATGGGAGATAGGAAATTCACCCCAGGGATCATGTCAGTCACCCTGCTAGACAGGGGTCTAGGGAAGTACATATTGCGGGAAGAAATATCCAGGGAATCGTTATGGCTAGGCTTGTATAGGCCCTAGTGCCGATAGCCTAGTACCAGTCTATGAACCTATGAACCTATGTGCTTCTGTGTGCTCCTCTGCTTGCTCTGCCCCCTTCATGACTGTCATATACACCCCCTTCCTCCCCAACAATGTGAAATAAATTAGTGGTGACTTTGCTGGGAAGCTATGATTATGGCTCTCAGCAGTTCTTGTAGTAGCACGATTACACATATATGGATGTGCACTGGCATGGATATGCTGCATGCACACTGCTGGGTCATGTGTCTGTCAGTGTTGCATGCTCCTCTAGTCACAGTCAATGCAAGTTTTAACAAAAGATTCATTAATTAAGTCCTTATTAACACGCTAATTGCCTCCTACTACATTTTGATTACCTTTGTGCCACATCAAACAAAGCGTTGCTCATGTTTACCATTATAAAAGCCCTGTAAGTGATGTTTCTGCATCTAGGGAACATTATATTTAAAACTAAACATCTAAACATAAGCTTGTAGTTTTAAGGTGATTGGTTGTTAAAATTTTTCCTTACTTTATTGTTATGACAATCTTTGTGAAACTTGCAGTTTTATTATTTTTAGTAAGTATGAAGTAAAATATGAAATGTAGAAAGCTGCGTATTAAGCGGGTTAATTGTAAGTATTTTTCAGAAAAAATAAGAAAGCTGCATAAACTCTGTAACTACTGCTGCTGCTTTCAGTAAATCTTGTATAAGGATACTGTAGTTGTTTTTTTTTCTTGCAAGATATATTAGAAAGTATACTGATTTCAAAAACAAACCACCAAGCTCTGTTTTTTTCTAAACCTGCCAGTTCTTTTCAAAGGCTGTAGTCATAAACGGATTGCAGTTTCTATCAAGATGAATTACTAAGCAAACAGGAAACTGTGCTTTGAAATCAAAACCAAATAGGAAATTCACAATGTGGGTCATTAAAGTTTAGAGTGCAACTTTTGACCAGTAATCTGTTTTCTAAACAACACACTGGAGTTCTTGGATTGAAATTTCATTTCTAACTAATTTCCTGTGGTTGTGTACTGCAACTACTAAATGCTTTTAGATTTCACAGACAGACAGACTGTGATAAACCTTCAAGTAATACTAGTAGAAGTAGCGCGATAAAATAGCTTATAGTGAGCGCTTTTCTTTTTTAATTGCCAACTGCACTGTCTGTTTAACCCCTTTTCTTTGTGCTTCGTCATGCAGGAGTATAGTTGAATGTTTATTATTCCAAACATGTGAAATAAAGAATTTTATTATTCAGTTTCAAAACTTTTAAGTTGGTGTTTTTTTTTTATTACTTTAAGGGTATGCATAAATAAATGACTTTTTAACTTTTAACAACTGCCTTTCATCTACTTTAGCCACAGCTATTAAAGAATTAGCCTGATGTCCTTCAAGAATGCAACTGCAGTCCTGACATATGGGTTGTCCTGCCTCAGGCAGCCCTTCGGTCGGCCGGATTCCAAAGTCTGGGTCCGGCGTCGGCTGATGTCGCCTCTTCCCCGACGTCAGAGCGGCTGGGGTATAAAAGCAGCCGACGCCATCTTCTTCAGTCTTTCTTGCCGCGCGGTGCCCGAAGCAGAAGCAGTTCGCAAGTGCCGGTCGGCCAGCTCCTGTGTTTTCAGATACCGAAGTCATCAAAAAGCTAAGTACCCCATTGGGGAACCTTTTCTTGCCTCTGTTGATCTAGAAACTATTTCTCAGGGGCCCAAAGGAGTGGCCACTTCCACGGCCAAAAATCCTTTGCCCGCAGACAGGGAATCTAGGTCCCTGGAGAGGTGGGGTAAAAAAGTTTATACCTCAACCACCCTTGCCATGAGGGCACTTAACTGTCTTTTTCATATGTTTCAGTATCAGGATTTCCTGATGGATGATTTGCAGAAAAAGTTAGCCGCTCCTGAGCCTTTAGATAGAAAGGCCTTGCAGGATTTGGTTCATAATACTCAGCAGGTTAGCAATCATTTTCTTCAGTGTGGTTATGATGCATTGGAAGCTTCATGTAGGGCAGCTATGACAGGGGCCGTCATATGTAGACATGCTTGGTTGAAAGAACAGGCATTGACAGATCATGTTAAAGTAAAGCTTCTAGATGCACCTCTGGAAAAACACAAGCTATTTGGTGCTAATGCACAGGGTGTGTTGAAATCAATTGAGGAAAAGGCTAAATCAGTACAAACATTCAAAGATTTCCTCCAGGTTCAGCCACACCAAGGTTCAGCAGGAATTGGCCTTCGAAGAATTGGTCCTTTCCAGACACTGACAAGTTCCAATGGGGAAAAAACAGGCGTGCTCGAGGTAGAGGGCAATACCGAGGCTCCTACAGGGGCTGCCAATGGCAACCAACTAATCAGAGAAGTGGCGCAGGGACTTCTACTGCTCCACAGGGACAATCACAATGACTTGACTTTGACACCGCCGACCAAGGCTCAAAGAGAAGCACCTTTAGGTGGAAAATTATCTTTATTTTCAAAAAATTGGCACGTTTTTACAAAGGACAAATGGATTTTGGACATAATAGACAAAGGTTACAGGTTCCACTTCCATACCTTACCAACAAGACATGGCATGCCAAACCTGCCACAAAATCAAAGGGAAGAGGCACTCATACAAGTTTCAAAGCTGCTACAAATCAAAGCAATAGAAAAGGTTCCTCCTCAGGAACAAGGCCAGGGATTCTACTCAAGACTGTTCCTTGTTCCAAGAAAAGAAAAGCAATGGACACCTATACTGGACTTGTCCGCTCTAAACACTTTTTTCATTGTGCCAAAATTCAAAATGCTGACGTTACAGCAACTTCTTCCCATGCTGGGCAAGGGGTCTTGGCTGGTTACTCTGGACCTCAAGGAGGCATACCTGCATGTCCAATCAGACACAGCTGCAGAAGATACCTCAGATTTCTTGCAGGGTCAGAGCATTATCAATTCTCAGCATTGCCTTTTGGCTTATCTACTGCGCCCAGAGTATTCACGAAATGCCTGGCATCAGTAATTGCACATTGCAGACCTCAGGGGATACAAATATACCCTTACCTGGACGACTGCCTTATACAAGCAGACAGCAAGAAGCCTTGATAAGAAACTTGGACTATGTCATTCACTTACTACAGGCTTTGGGATACACAGTCAACATTCAAAAATCAAGACTACTGCCATCCCAACAAATAATTTTTCTAGGAGCCAAACTGGACACAAACTCACAAATGGCTTTCCTCACAGAAGAAAAACAAGAACAATTACCAGATTACTTCAAAAGCCTAGCAAAGCACACCCAGATGACTGCAAGGAAAATCCTGCAGGCCCTGGGTTTCATGGCATCTTGCATTCTTCTGATTCCACTGGCAAGACTACACATGAGAAAACTACAATGGTACCTAAAAGTTTATGGTCTCAACACAGCCACAACTTAGAAGCAATTATTCCACTCATTCCATGTCTACAAAAGGAATATTTGTGGTGGGCACAAGCAAGCCAGCTAAACAAAGGCATGTCTTTCAACAAAGCTCAAGCAAGCCAAACAATTACAACAGACGCCTCAGATCATGGATGGGGGGCGCACATGGAGGGCAGATGCATTCAAGGGCAATGGGCACCCCGGGAATTGCATCTGCACATCAATCAAAAAGAGATGTTGGCAGTGATTCATGCAATCGAGGCCTTAGGAAAATTTCTTCAGCAAGGTCATCTGCTAATAAAGACAGACAACACCACTGTTATGTGGTACATAAACAAACAGGGAGGCACCCATTCTTACCTCCACTGCAATGACTCTTTGGGAAAAGTCCCTGAAACTGAACATACAGTTGCAATCCCAGTTTGTTCCAGGCAAGGACAATGTTCTGGCGGACAGTCTAAGCAGAAACATTATGGACCCGCACAAATGGATGCTGCATCCAGACATTTTTTCACAATTAACTCATGCATGGGGAAGGCCGGACATAGATCTCTTTGCCTCACACCTCAATCATCATCTGAAGAAGTTCTGCTCAAGAACACACCATCCTCAAGCCTGGAGAATGGATGCTCTCTCCTTCAGCTGAAATTCTCTAACAATCTATGCATTCCCACCTCTACCATTAATGACCAAGGTGTTACTGAAGATCAAAGTAGAACAACCGAAAGGCATTTTGATAGCTCCAGACTGGCCAAGACAGCACTGGTATCCATTACTAAGGAGCATAACTCGCACCAAGCCGTGGCCCCTGCCTCAATGGCCTCTGCTTATAACTCAGCACAATTACAGGACTGTTCATCCCAACCTGCAAACATTGCAACTGACAGCTTGGAGGGTTCCATGACTTCTCCCCATATCTCTCTCTCTAAAAAAGTTCAAGAGATCTTACTGGAAGCACGCAGGCCTTCCACCAGAAAAACTTATTCAGCCAAATGGAAGAGATTCAACATCTGGAATGCCAGCAAGGGTCAGGATGCATCAGTAATGAGCATCCCACAGATACTAGAATACTTGGCAGAAATACTTCACAACGGCCTTTCATATTCTTCCTTAAAAATACACGCTTCAGCAATTTCAGCAAAATACAACTGTGATCCACCTGTGTTTTCACATCCTTTGCTAAGACAGTTTCTAAGAATACCAAAGAATATCAAACCTCCAAGAAAACCACCAGTGCCTGCATGGGACCTCAACTTCGTCTTGGAAAAATTAACTCTTCCTCCTTTTGAGCCAGCAGCATCTTCAGAATTGCAATTTCTCTCCTGGAAAACAGTTTTCCTGTTGGCAATTACTTCAGCAAGAAGAGTCTTGGAGATACAGGCCCTCATGGCAGTACCTCCATTTCTCATTTTCCATCAGGACAGAGTCTCTTTAAGAACCAATCCTTCATTCATGCCAAAAGTGATATCCAGGGTTTCTCTAAATCAAGCAATTCACCTGCCTACTTTCTTTCCCAATCCTCAAAATAAAGGAGAAAAGCTTCTGCACACTTTGGACATACACAGACAATTGCGCTACTACTTGGACAGAACAAAGACCAACAGAAAGTCTGACCAACTATTTGTAGCTTACGCTGCTGGAGTACAAGGAAAGGCAATTTCAAACAAACAATTTCAAAATGGATTGGAAACTGCATCAGATTCTGCTACTCTTTCCATGGAAAAGGTGTGCCAGCCAATATCAGGCCACACTCCACCAGAGCTACAGCCACCTCCACAGCCTTTCTAAGAGGGGTGACTACAAAGGACATTCTAGAAGCTGCTACATGGAGCTCTGTGCATACATTTTCCAAACATTACAACCTGCCTTTATATTCCAGATCCCGAGCAGGCTTTGCTTCTGCAGTCCTGCAGGGCATTTTAGCTGCACCATCCTTATCTTAGATCCTACCACCCCCAGCTTGGCTATGGTATTCAACCCATATGTCAGGACTGCAGTTGCATTCTTGAAGGACATAGTACAGTTTTGTACCTACCATAAATGTAGATGTCCGATTAGATATGCAACTGCAGTCAGGTTTCCCTCCCTCCTACCTCTCTGTAATTATCTTTTTGGGTCCACTCCCCCTTTTTCAAAATAGCTGGGGATATCTGTTATGGTGTATCTGTTTATTACTGTTGTGCATGTCTGGAATTTTTATCCATTCTCTAAATTTAGCCTTCCTTGGAGGGCACCTGGCATCTGGGGCAAGAAACACTGAAGAAGATGGTGTCGGCTGATGCTTTTATACCCCAGCCGCTCTGACGTCGGGGAAGAGGCGACATCAGCCGACGAAGGGCTGCCTGAGGCAGGACAACCCATATGTCAGGACTGCAGTTGCATATCTATCGGACATCTACATTTATGGTAGGTACAAAACTGTACTTTTTAAGTGCTGACAGGAACTGCATTACTTTTATGACACCCTGGGCTAGTTGGTGGCAATGGCTTATCAAATAGGCAGAAAAGTAGTAGTGGAATTAGAGAGGTGCATCAGGTTATCCAGAGAAACATGTATGGGTATATGGAAAATTATATTGCCTACATTTTTAGTTACTAATGATAAGATAGCACAGTAAGGCAATAATCTGACAGCAGTGCTGGTGCAGTTTATGGACATCAGGCTTGATTTTAAGCTATGTGTTCTGAAATGCAGCCAACAATCCATGTATGCTATACTGACAAGGTAGAAAAAGCCAAAATGTGCATGTCTGGAACTACGGGAAGTTTGGCTTTGCTGGCCTGAGTCTACCCATAAGGACTTAAAAGTAAAAAGTCATTGGCATTCAGATGCCATGTAGCTGAGAGACTGGTATGCCCTTAATGGATATCTCATGGGCCTCCACTACAGGAGGTTTAAGGTATTAAGCTATGAAAACTCTTGCTTGGCTCACTCTTTCTTGTATTTTTTATTTATTTTTTTTACTGAATGGTTTGCCTGTGGAATCTTTTTAACCCTTGGTTTAGATTCTATTAATAATTATTTATGGATACATTGAAGACGTTGATTGGAATTCAGTGTGATTATTTGAAAAACATACACCAGTCTAGATATAAAAAAGTTAATTGTCAGTGATTTGCATGCATGGGGAGGGAAAAATCATTTGAAACAATGAAGAAGGCTCAGAGTTCTTTGTTAACCTCAGTAACTTTTTCTATATCATGTTTAAAGGAACGGTTACAGAAATTCTTGGAATTTGTAACATAGTACTAGATGGACCTTACTTTTGTGCAAGTCAAAAATAGGGGACTAGACAGATATATTTTTGAGTACTACTGAATAGAATAGAGGTTGTTTATTTATGTTTAATGTCAGTTTGCCATTTGAAAACTATGGAATTACCTTACTTAAGTAAAACCGAAGTGGTTCCTGTACATGGGTACTGGATATGTTTAATTTTGGTTTATTATTTGAAAAGCATTGTTCTAGCTTGTTAAACTGACATTGAATTTGTTTTTGCACATGGGTACTGGAGAGGCCTGTGTAGTGTTCATCAGTGTATAGGGTTATCACTGATGGAAGTATGTAATTGGCTACATTGTTAATACATATGTAGAAGGGTATGGGAACTAACATGGACCCCTGAGTAATGTCTGTAGAGATTGTACCAGTGTCAAGAAGTTGACAAGCTTTTGAACAGTGCTGATTTTATAGTGGAGGTAATATCTGAATCAAGTAACTTTATTCAGTCTGAATCTAACATTTCTAAAGTTTGGCAGTTGGGGGGATGGAACAACTTTTTTTCTAAATTTATTTTCACATCAATAAATATGCCTCCTTTACTCGGTGGTAGAGTAAAATTCATCTGATGCTCTTTAGATTGCTATGGTTATATTATGTCCAGGTCCAAATCCATTTTTGAGTCAGAGTATAGCCTATATTAACTGAAGAGCTTGAAGATTTCTCTGTTTTGATTTTTCGGGAATGTTAGTAATATGACCAGTGATGAGTTTGGATCTATAGTCAATTGATAGGGACAAAGCTATAGATTTTAGAATAGGAATTATGGGGATTCTTTTTTTAAAGCGGGGAGGTACTATGCCACTACTTACAAAAAATTTTAATATCTGTATTATAAGTTTAGAAATAAGTTGAGTTGCCATAAAACAAATATGGGGTACACACCTGAATTACTAAGTTTGTCTTTTCTTGTCCAATTCTTGATACAGACTGAAAATAGAATGGTGGAACAAAACCCTTAGTGTCTGACCTTTCTAAGGAATGTCTAGAGTGAGGAGGGAAAGAGGTGCTCAGGACTGGGCTTCACACATTTTATTTACAGATGGGAATGTGTACACATTTTTTGCACAACTGAACAATCTTAGTACACTGAGGTGTATATCAGAGTCATTTAGGTTTGAGCCTTAGAGTCACTGTAAGTGATTATGGTTTTGTTACACCTGTTAGAACAGACTGGATATGGCATCTTGCTTTATTATTAGGTAGGTGAATTTGGTCTGTTGGATATAACGTTTGCATTGCTGCATAAGACTGAGAGAAGTAGCATAGTCTTTGTAAAGGTCAAAGCATTTAGATGACTGTTTCTTCAAGGGCATCTCTGCACATTATTTTCTTGCAGAAGGGTAAGACTTTCTTAGTTACAGGTAATATTACAGCAGTGAAAAGCATATGATGCCAGGGTAATCCTATAGGCTAGATATGTAAAGGCTCCAGGGCCATTAACCTAGTACACGCCTATGAACCTATGAACCTATGATTCTACTGGTTTATTTGGCTGAGAAAGTGGAGTCCTTATTATATTGCAAATTCAGAAATGGATTAGCTAGCAATTGTCAAATTGTGAATTCTGGGGGATTTTATGTGATGGAATTGATTGTATGTGTACATGATCAGTAATGCTGTTGGGCAGACACATTAAATGTTTCAGTTTTTGCAGATACTTATAAATAGACAATGAAAATGGAATCTTTATTTGTGGAGCTGTTTGGCATAGTCGAGTTGTAATTAAGAGGGGGCCAGGCATTATAGGGAACTGTGAACTTGTTTATTTTTGTTGCCTTACATTGAATTCTCCAGTAATGATTTTTCATTTGGGCAGTTTGAGAGTATTTCTTATGCCACACATAGTAAAGGTGACAGTATGAAGTGAGTAAATGAAGTAGTCCTATGAATACCTTAACAAAAATGTTTATCATGGACTAGACTATTATCCAGGTATTGTCATTTTTTTGTTTATACTTGGTTTGGTTACAATAAAGGATATCTTAAGCATAGGGTGTTGCCTTAACAAGAACATTGTTCCTCCATCCAACCATCCATTAATCAATCCATCCATCTATCTGCAACCCCTTTTTATGCAGGTTTCACATCAACAATGATAATCATCCAAAGCCAGTGTTCACATTGCCAGGTGGGTAACTCTGCCTTAGTTGTTCTTCCATACCACAAACACATATGTGTACACACTCACACCTATGGCTAGTGTAGTGTGTTCAATCTACCTACCTCATGTCTTTGTAATGTGGGATGAAATTTGGTCTTGTTTATTATTATAAAAAGGTTTTATCTGTTTCAGAGGAAGTCTAAAAGCAGTGGTTATCTTTGACCAATGATTAACATATCACTGGGACATCAGGGTAATTTCTGCAGATCCAAGATAAAAAACATCCGATTTGTTATTTTTATTTATTTTAACTTTTTTAGATATCACTATAGAAGAAAGTAGACTGGGTTCATATTGATATCACTTGATTAGTTTTAAAAGAGCAATGTACATGATGGTGGTCCAGCTCCTGGACCTTTTTGGTACAGGTTAGTAATAGTTTCTGTTAGCTTGTTTTTTAGTATTAAATGTTTAACTTGTAGGGGAGTGTGTTAACCTTTGAATATTTGGCCAGGGAAAATAAGATCCTGTAGTTGTTTTTGTTGCTGGTTTGAGAGAGTCAGTAGCTATGCTTAGGATGCTTTATGTTGATTACTGTGCACCAATGATTAACTATTGTCAGTCAAGTTGTTCTGGTAAAAATGATTTGTCTGCATTTTAATTTTTGACCCATTTCTGTTGAGAGGGTTCTCAGAGTAATTGTAAAGAATGTAGAATATATATGTTTCTATATAGACAGAGTGCAGCATAGTAGTTAGTAATGAGGAGTCTGAGCATGAGCAGAAGTATGAAGAACACTGGCAGGTGGTAGGCAATCATCTAGTTGGAACTGTTTTAAGGTGGGGAGGTGCCTGACTTATGAAGGATATTAGATACTGGCTATAGGTTGCCTTAATAAGGATAGTTAGATGGGATTAAGTGTATAGACTGTAAAAGAGAAATAGAAGGCCTTACATATAACCTCAGCCAACTGAGGAAGATATTCCTAGAGTACCATCTTAATTAAATCTAACTTCTTCTGAAGTAGAGGATACGAGAAAAGGTTAAAGTATACAAGTGCTTACTGTACATCCAGAGGGGAAATGCCTTGTCTGCCCCTTAAGACTCTTGATATATTGTTTCCAAACTGAGTAATAAGCCTCAGTACACACTTGTGGTGTTTGCTGGGGAAAGTAATATACCAAAACCTGACCTTACACTAACTGTCAAGGTAGACCTAGCCAACTAAACCATAGTTGCTACCAAATGGTTAGAGAAGTTGGTGTGTTATCTGCCAACGAATGCACTTACTATAAGAAAATATTAAAGTAAAACAATTGACTTTAGCTCTTATCTAAGGCTTTAGAAGAATTAGAACTTTGTTTGCCACTTAAAACATGTATTTTATTAAAATAGATGTATTGATGAGCCTTAGTTCTTGGCTGACAGAAGCACTTGGATGAAATGCACTAACTAAAATTGAAGGCCTTAGCTTTCATTTTAGGATTCAGAGAATGTCCTGACCTATATGAGTCCTTGTTAAGAAGCTTATCTGAGTAAAGATTAGATGAAGATCTTGTGCTAAAGCTGATCCTTAGAAGAATCTTAATTACATAATTTGGACTTTTTGAAGTAAAAGTAGGGAATGTGAGGTGCTGAAGAGTCAGAAAATTCTTAAGTATTTCTTCAAAAGGAACCAAGAATGACAGTGATGGTGCTAAAGAATGGCTGTATTGAGGGTGCATTTTGGTAGTTCCTCAGCTTAAGGGAAATTATTTCATGAGGCAGGCTGTACTGAAGAAGAGACTAATCAAGTGGGAAAGATTCTTAATAGACTGAGACAAGGATTAACATAGCAAGACCAGCCAGTGTCTACAGAAATCGGTTATGGTTAATAATGAACTTTATGGGCAAAAGACAGAAGTGGCTATGGAAGTAGTAGGAGTACCTATATAAACCAACAAAGGTCTGGGATAATGTGGAAGTACATTTGTATGTATCTCCTTATATGCAGAATGTTAGATTTTTGGCTAGTTTATTGATGATATTTTTACATGAGCTGGTTCAGTAAAAGATTTAGAAGATTTTATTAGAATGTTACAACAGCACTGTCAATATTTTTTTAAAGTTTAAAGCAAAATGGTCATATATTCATGCTGATTAGTAAAAATTTCATTAAGAATACATTTTTCCACAATTTTTCATAAACCTATATTTATGACCCCATATTTACACAGTTCTAGTAATCACCTATCACATATGAAAAATATTATGATAAAATATTTTTGTCAAAATTAATTTCAGATGATTTGTTATGTGAGAAAGACAAAGACCCAGATTCCAAAAGAACCGGTTATACTGGGGGCAGGCTGAGAGCAGGTGTTTTGGAATTTGGTCCCTGTGCTAAGCCTGTTTATAGACAGGCCATACACTGAGATCAAGTATTTCAGGATCAGGGCAGACTTACACTGAGAGCATCTCTTTTGGAATCTGGCCAAGAGAATTCATGTTTATGAAAAAGCTTTAAAAGGCACCGTCATTGATATTTTAATGAAGTATAGATAGATAGGAATGATGTGTACCATTTCATATTGTCTAGAATTATTATTGATACATAAATACTGGTGAAAAATCAGAAATCCTGGTCTTCATCAGTCCTGGTAAGCTTTACTATTGCTGCCATGGCTATTAAAAATATTGCAAAAGACAAGTGGAAGATTTAAAAGGCATACAATTTGTTTAATATTATGTGAAATCTTACAATGTTTATAAACAAAAAATCTCCCACATTTAAAATGTTTACTGAAAAGTAATAGACTCAAATGTTACAGTTTTCAGAAAAAAGCAAAGATAAATATCAATATGTTCTTTTTTGTCAAAAAGGTATGCTTATTAATAAAAGGCCATGCCACCATTCCATTATCACCAAGTTTTTTAGAGATGGATAACATTTTACTTATATATCTAAAAGAGTGGTTTACTAGGCAATGTGTCACAAATATGAGACATTTTATGTGGATAGGATTATATGAAAACTGAATCAAATTTTGATTAACATATTTTAACCATTAGAAACAAACAAATGAAAAATGCTTCATGTATGAATTCATTGATCTGTAAAAATTTTAGAACATTACTTTGTCCTAGAGAGTATGATTTTGGATATAGAGGTGAGATGTTAAAACAATTCTAGAGAAATTATGCATTTAATTGTGCTTGCTATTAAATGCTAGCAAACACCCTGGTGTTAGTGACGCGGTTTCAATAAGATGTGTTTTAAAATAAAAACACAGCAGAATAATTAATTGATTTGATGAATAGTTTTTATGCTTGAAGAATGGGTTAGCATTTTACATTCACAAATGATTAGCAGTATGTAAGCATGCATTTTTCTATTTTTAAACATGAAAAGCATTAAAATTCAGTTCCTACCTCTACACAGTGTTCGACCTAGCAGTGTGTTCCCAACTATCCACCAAATATGGTCCTAAACTCCTCCAAACTACGTGCAAGCAAAGCAACAGCAGCTGGGGATCAAAATGCCCTGTCCTCAAAAGCATTTATAACTCTATCCACCAAATACACCTCCAAACTGTGTACAGGCAAAGCAACAACAGCCAGGTATCAAAACCCCCTATCCTCAAAAGCATTTATAATGCTATCCTCCAAATACGGTCATAAACTCCTCCAAACTGCATACGGGCAAAGCAATAACAGTTGGGAATCAAAACCTCCTGTCCTCAAAAGCATTTATAACTATCCACCAAATACGGTCCTAAACACCTCCAAACTGCATACAAGCAAAGCAACAACAGCCGGGGATCAAAATGCCTGTCCTCAAAAGCATTTATAACTCCGTCCACCAAATACACCTCAAAACTGCATACAGGCAAAGCAACAGTAGCCGGGAATCAAAACCCCCTGTTGTCAAAAGCATTTATAACTCTTTCCACCAAATACGGTCCTAAACTCCTCTAAACTGCGTACTGGCAAAGCAACAACAGCCGGGAATCAAATGCCCTGTCCTCAAAAGCATTTATAATGCTATCCACCAAATATGGTCCTAAACTCCTCCAAACTGCGTACGGGCAAAGCAACAACAGCTGGGAATTAAAACTCCCTGTCCTCAAAAGCATTTATAACTATCCACCAAATACAGTCCTAAACTCCTCCAAACTGCATACAGGCAAAGCAACAACAGCCGGGAATCAAAACGCCATGTCCTCAAAAGAATTTATAACTGTATGCCATAACTTTTTTACTTTGTATATATTGTTAATCCCTTTGGGAGCACACCACTCAGAACCTCGGCAAGGCTGGTCCCCCACCATCTCCAGCTACCCTCTCCTTAATCTTTAGAGTCTTTCTTTTTCCCCCCACCCCTATTTTCTCCCTAGTTCTTACTTACCCTCCATCTTAGGGTTTTATACAGTGTGATAACTTTCTTTATAAATTGGACTTTATTGTTATTAACATGTATTGAGCTTCTTTATCTCTAGATCTCTATCCCATGCACACTCGTGTAATTTAGGTTCTCCCACCCATAACTCTGGTCCCTCCTACCTTAGCCTGCTGATTCATGGAGATAGTTTTTTTCCCCACTGCTCTGGCAAGCAGGCGCATCCCTCTCCATTCTCCCTCTGCTTTGCTCCAGGATCACTCCACTCCCTTACCCTACCCGCATTCCCACTTACCCCATTACAATTTCCTTTTTACCATCCACTCCATTCCTTTCCTGTCTCAACATCCACCCACACCCAACCTCCTGCCAGAAACCAGTCCCACCTCTCATCTGCCACACTTAGTCTACATTCACTTCCAAGTTTCTGCCAGTAATCAGTCCCACCCCTGTATCTGTCATACTTAGTCTACATCACTTCCTACCTTTAAACTGTTATACCTACTCTACAACCTCACTACACACAGTTTACTATGCAACATCTTTTCATTTCCACTCCACTCCTACTACTTCTCTCTGGTCTAACTTTTTATCACTCCTACCTGTCTCACTTTAACATTTGTTCTCCTACCTCCTACTCTTATCATACTCATCCAACAACTTCCTCCTTTATTATCTCACCAGCTCTCTTCATCTTCATTACCACCTGTATTAATAAATTATGTATACTTCAAATACGCCCACCTACCTACAAATCTAAACCTAAGCTCCATGAACTTCACTCACCTGTTCCTACACTCTCTCCTGTCACAAATAACTTACTCCACTCTGGAGACATCCATCCCAACCCAGGCCCCTCTCCCCCTCCACACTGCCACATAGCCACCAAGCCTGCCTCCACCTCTCCTTACACTTCTCACCATCCCCATCCTCATACACAAAACTCATCCTTATCCAAGCACCTGTCTATATATGCACTAAATATTCAAAGCTTCGCAAATAAAATTACTGAACTGCACAACTGGATAGCCCAAATCTCCCCTTACATCCTTTCCCTATCAGAAACTTGGTGAAAGCCACCTAACAGTGGAATACTCCCACCTGGCTATAATATCTCCTGCTCTGACAGATTCCCAAAACAAGGGGGTGGCATAGCCATCATCTACTCTGATAGCCTCAGTCTCTCACCTTTCACCTCACCTATTCAAGATTTCCACCCAGCTGAACTTATCATCCTAAACTGCCACCTAAATCCTCACAAGAAAGTTGCTGTCACTTCCATCTATAACCGCACTGGAAATAATTTGCCCATCCTTGAGAATATTCTATCCTGGATTTCCCACAACATACCCTATGAAACCTTGATCTGAGGAGATGTCAATACTGACTGGTCCAAACTCACTACTGACTCTCCTCAATTCAGTATCAAGCTACATGGTATCCATCAACTAATGTCATCCCCTACCCACCTCCACAAAAAACTCATCTTCCATTTCTTCAATTTACTGGATTTTTGCTAACTCCCCCACCACTACCACAGCCCCTCCACCCTACCAGATTCACTAAGTCATCATCTCCCCACCACTGTCCTGAGACACTCCACTCACCTTCACAAACCCCACCTTTACAGAGACTGTTGTAAACTCTTTAAATTAAATATCTCTCTATTTAACTCAATTCTTTCCAGTACTGACTGGTCCATCCTCAGACAAATCCCTCTCAATGATGGAGTCAGTATGTTCAATACCATTTTCCTGAATACCCTAAATTCCCTAGCTCCTTCTAGGAAGATTAGAATAAATTCTAATTATATTCTCTGGCTTTCCAAGGAAACTAAGTCCCTTATGCTAAAAAGAGATAAAGCTTGAAAAGCTTGGATCAAAACAAAAGAACTACCCCTGCTACATAACTGCAGACAATTTTGGAATCTTGCCAAGAAACAAACAAAAAGTCCTATTATAACTCTGCCCAACTCAATAGCAAATCCAGCCCTCGGAGGTTTTGGTCTTCTAGCAACAAAATTCTTTCTCCAGGCTGTCCTTCCAACCCCTCCCCTTACCCTAATACACCTCCTCAGGAAATCGCTACCCTCCTCAATAAACATTTTATTGACACCATCCAAAAACTCATACCCTCCAACCCTAGCACAAATTCTCTGCCAACCCCTTCCAAACCTCTGAACAAAATTCTCTTCTCCTTTCACCCTGTTCCCACTTCCTATATCAAATCTCTTCTTCTAAAGCTCAAACCCTGCTCTCCCTCCTCTGACAATCTACCTCCCACATTCCTCAAACTTGATGCTGAATCCATCACATATCGTGTATCTATTCTGATCAATAGATCAATGCAAGAAGCCACTGTTCCTTCCCTGTGGAAATCTGTTTCAATATTCCCTGCATAAATGAGGAAACTCAACAGACCCATCTAACTATGGACCCATTGTCATCCTATTCCCCCTCTCTAAGATACTTGAGAAATGCATACATGCACAGCTTCTCGACTACCTCCTCCAGCATAACAGTCTCACTACAACTCAGCACGGTTTCTGTCCTAACCACAGCACAACTGCTGCACTCCTTTCCTTCACTTATACCATTGCTGAGGCCCGCAACAACAATAAACTCATTTCCTGTCTCTTCCTTGACCTCTCCAAAGCTTTTGATACAGTCTTTTACCCTCTACTGTTATTTAAACTTGCTAATCTCAACCTTTCTTCCACCTCCCGTGCCTGGTTCTCTAGCTACCTCTCCTATAGACAACAATCTGTTAAATGTCTCTCATCCTTCTCTCCATTCCTTCCTGTACCAACTGGAGTACCCCAAGGCTGTATCCTGGGTCCCCTTCTCTTTCATGTCTTCACCAATGATTTTTATACATCTTGTAAACAATCATCCATCATCAAAAATGCAGATGAATCAACTGTCATCTCCATCTCAAACAATATCTCTGAAGTCCATACCCTAACTCAACATGCCTTTCTATCTACTGAACAGTGGTTGTCTGATAATCTACTTATCCCTAACCCTAAAAAGACCAAACTATTCTCTTTCTCCCCCATTCTCTTGCTCATCATAAATCCACCTTTGCTATTACATCCTCTAACAAAACAATAATCCAACCTGAAACCCACACAAAACTCCTTGGTGTCATAATTGATGATGAACTTAAATTCAACCTGCACATACTCCAATGCATAAAAAAACACACCAGAAACTAGGGTAACTGTATCACAACAAAAACTTTCTAACCTCAAATGCTAAACTCTCTCTAGTAAAGGCACTCCTCCTCCTCTCCCTCCTATATGCTGCCCCTGTTCTTACCAACATTCAGGCCACACCTTTAAACAAACTTCAACAAACTTATCATAAAATTGCTAGATTTATTACTAGCTCTCCTTGGAATGCACATTACTGCCTGGCCTTAAACTCTCTCCAGTGGCAACAACTCCCCCATCAACTCCTCCTGTCACAATTTCAAATGTTACACTTCATTCTTTACAAACCTTCATCCTGTCCAGCTCTCTTATCCATGGTTTCTACCTATACTCCTCCTCAGACCCTCTGTACTACTAATTAGCAGCTTCTGGAAATCTACCATCCCAAGAAAACAGTAGGCAAACTTCTATACAAATACTCTGTTGCCCATGCTTGGAACAAACTTCCCTTGCATATACGTTCCATCACCCACCCAACACACTTTAAAAATGAATTCAGACTTCATCTACTTAACACCAAAATGTGCCCCTGTCATGACCCAACCTAACCTCCCTGTTCCCTTTTACATACTTATATAATCTCTCCTCTTTTGCCTAGTACCCTATTATGTGGATATCTTCTAAATTCAATCAACAATGCTGACAGATGTAATTTCTATATAAATATATACTTTCCTTGTAAAAAAAAAAAAAAATTATATGTGTCTATTGCTTTGTGCATGTATTCTATTTTGCTTCTTTAACTTGCTGTATGCCAACTCTTATGTAATTATTTTGACATTTTTTACTATATATCGTTGTGAATGGAGCTTTTCTCCTTGGGTCTCCACTGAAAATTGGCTGCAAGCCCAGCTGGACCAACTCAGTTAACAAATATCAATCGATCAATCAATCAATCAATCAATAAATAAATAAATATAAAAGCATGTGATTTTTTTACAAATATTTTCTTCTTAAGAAATTTCAATATTGGTTTGATAGACAAACGTGCTAAATACATTAAAGAAATACTAAGACCTGCATACAAGGAGTTTGTCAGTTTTTTATTGGATATTGTTTTACTCTTACCTGGCAGGTTGACAGTGTTTTTTTATGTAATACTGGCAGAGCAAGCACCGCAGTGACGTATGTAGTATGGTTACCCTACTTTTGCTAGTTTTAATATTTCTTTGTCTTACATTTCATGCTTAATTTGCTTTAACCTATGCTCCCAAAAGTCGCTATGTTGCCAGACCATCTCACAGTTCAGATGGCAAAACAGCTGGGAGCATGTGGATGTTCTTCAGCCATTGGTGAGAGGTAGCAGGGGATGGTAAACAGGAAGTAAATACCCTGTCAGTTCTGGTATCTGCTCTATCATGGCTGGATTGCAGATCCGTGATATTCTCATATGACACATGAGTTCCTCTCAGCTTATTTTAGCTGTACCTCTCTGGCTTTTGCTGGGCATCATAGTTCCCCTTTCAGTGATGAGTTGAATGGCATATCCCATATGCTGGTGGTAGCAGAGGTTGTGCCAGCACTGTCACCCACCTGACAACAATTCAGATGGGTTCCAACACCACATACAGCAGTGAGGATGGCAGATAGTGTTACAATGGCATGTACTTTCCCAAAGCACAGCCCACCTACACCAGCACATGATATATACATGTCTCATAGCTATATTTATATTATGATTAGTTGTTATGGCTTCCCTGATGCATACCCGTATTCTTGTTATAAATGTGCTTAATCTCTCTCTTTGTAGCATTTGTCTTTTGCTTGATTTGGCTAACAGCATAGGTTTGGGTGGAGCTATTGTACTTCATGTCAGTTAAAGCAGATTTGTGCAATTATGTCTGCATGCAATGTGAAATTCCAGTGCTAATGGATACACACCTGTACCCTGGCACATTACTGACAGCCACACATGCACAATTTACTGTGGATTGTTATTTGTCTTCCTGGTTTGGTGTTTGTATTTTGTGTGCCATTATAAATGTCTGATTCAGTTCTGTCTTTACAAAGAGAAGGCAAGTAGGAAGCATTTCTGGCATGTGTGTCCTACATACACTGGATAGAGAGGTACATGCACAATGATGCTAGCTGGGATGTTTATTATATCTAAAATGGCATTATGTTAGCATACTTATCTGTTTATCAGTGTGCTAAACAGCAGTCTGTCTTTCCATGCTGCACATTTCTGTTGCTGTTCATGATCATACAGTATATATTCTCAAAGCAGAATTCTTTTTCTTTCATTCATACTAATCAGTACTGAATGACAAACATTTGATCTGTTGCTATTTCCTGTTGCAATGACTCATTTTGATGAATTCATTGTCACGTATAATACTGCCATATTTTACATTGTTCATTGTTACCTCTTCTCTCTCTCTCTCTCTCTCTCTCTCTCTCAGCTCTCTGTCTCATTCTCTTCTCTACCTTCACCTTATTCTCCCCTTTTCTTGTTTATCTTTGTGTCGGGTGATGTTGTGTACTATTGTACTGCAGGATGTTGGCTATGGTACCCTGTTGTGGTGTGGTTCTGTATTTGGCAGTAGTCTTCATATTTTTTTGTATTACTACTCCCTACTTTCTTGTTTCATGATATAAGTTTTGTGATATCCTTTATGATTACTTAAGAACTGAATCATGTTGTTCCTGCTCAATGGAAATATGTTCCCCAAGTGTTACAACCTCAGAGATGATTGCATTATGTAAGGGGCCACAGACCATAAAGCTCCTGCATGGGGGACTTGCATCCCCCACAAAAAAAAAACAAACAAAAAAAAAACTATGTAGTTTTGTACCATTTTTACTTGGAACTTTCCATGACATAGGACCTCAGAGAATCATCACTCTTACGATGTAACCATATTCCTGCTTTATAGCAGAGTCTCATTATAGAATTACATATTACACTTCAGGTATAATATTCACTTGTACACTGCTGTTACAGAAGTTTTAAATCCCAAAGAGTGTTAGGTGTCTACACAGAAGTATACTTTCTTCTTGGGAAAAACACACTTATCAAAGGAAGAATTAATACTAAAAGTGGTGTAAAATCTACTGTGCTATAATTGGCCACTTAGTTGTGCTTCATAATTTGCATTGACTGAAGACATTCACAGGATTCATCGGAATTTCTGGTTAATTAAATCTTGTGACCATGAGGGCCTTGCTGAGTTGTATCCTCTTGCTCAAGAAGGGATAGACCATCTGGGCCCAGGGTAAATGTGGGGTACCCATCCAGTTATTCAGATTCTTTTTGACTGATGATAATGTACTTCATTGTTTAACCTGCAGAGGGAGCATATTCCACAGATGGAGGAGGTACGGCATAATGAGTTTTCTCTCCACTGCATTCTATTTATCTGCTAGTAATGAGATAGGACTCTAGTACTGGTGTTTACTAAGCTATTAAACTTGTGGAGATACAGAAAATCAAGCAGAAAAAGAGACCCTAATGGTATGATAGGTGAGGCACAAATCACCCTATTAGATACTGAGCAAAAAGACAGAGCTTCTAACCTGTTTTAGTTGTCTTTAACCCTGAAATCATCTCAGTTAGGAACCTCTGGGGATTCAGGGATTCTCTAGTTGTTTGATATGATGAATGAGGTACATCCAAAGCGGGCATTATACTCTGTAACTGGCTCAAACAAACAAACGATAGCTCAAGCAGATAAATCTGGAGCCAGTTAATTCTAGATTTAATAAAAACAAACAAAAAAAACAAACAAACAACTTACAGAAACAAGAAAACAAATAATTTTAACAATAATGCAAAAAAATAGTCATTAAAATCATACAAACTTCTCAATGGCTTTTGTATTGAGCTTTTTCAAGTGTTCAAGAAAAAGAATATTGAAGCACACCTACACATCAGCATTTAAAAACAGTCAGACAATGATTCCAAGATGGTGGTCAACTGAGTAGCACCCTCTCCATACAGCTCTTAGTCAAACTTCAAAGAAACCTGCAATAGCCAACAACTGCTGGCATATAAAACTTAAAAAGAAGGGGAAGAGAATCTACACTATCCTGCATCTGGAATATTTCCTTACTAACTTCACTCCAGGGTGTTAAAAGTAATAGAAATATTATTTACTCTCTACCTGAACAAAGCTCCATGTGTAATTAGAGGCCTGAAGGCTCCAGCACCTATGTTTTGGATAGCAGCCACGAGGCAAACAAGAAAACATCTCTTATGTGGTAAAATGCCTAAAGAACCAGAAGGTATGGATGCACAAACATCGAAGACTAAATTATCAGCCATAGCATCTCCTGAAAAGGAAATTACCTCTAAAAGGAAAAAATATCTAAAATTCAGCAAGAACAAGCAAAGGAATGCACTAAATAGAGAACTGAAAATTCTATAATTATGGACGATTTAAAAAACGCTCTCTTACCACTACAATCGGCTGTTCAAGGCTTCTCTGAACAATTTAGCCAATTTGGTAGCACAATCAAACAAATTGCAGATAGACTCGACCTTGTGGAGGGAAAATCTAAATCAAATGAAATGGAAATAGCACTCCTAAAAACAAACCTTGCATCCAAAGAGGAAGTCTTAACTGAATTGCAGACAAAGATTTTAGATTTGGAAGCCAGAAGTAGATGAAACAATTTAATCATAAGAGGTTTACCAGACAATTATGAGCAAAGTCAATTGCTCCCAACTGTAAAAGTAATCTTTGCTTCCATTCTGCAACTAAAAGAACACCAACCTCATCCCGTAACTGAAAGAGCTCATCGAGCCCTCAGGAAAAACCAAAACAGTACTGTTCCAAGATTCGTATATGCGAAGTTGCTAAACCATCAAGATGTTCAAGATGTCTTAGCATCATACAAAAAAATTAATAACTTCTCATGGAATTCCCTCTCCATCACCATCTCCCAAGACCTACCGCAAGAAATGAAAGAAAATCATTGCAAACTTGCCCCTTTCTGCAGAGATCTCATGAAACGGAACATTAGATTCCAAATGAAGTACACAAACACCCTATCATTTTACTTCAACGACTCTAAAGTCTTTATGTCTACACCCAGCAAAGTGAAATTAATCTTTAAAAAATGCTTTGGTAAAATGCCAGATCTATAACTTCATTAGATACCTTGTTTTCTTGTTTTCCAGCTTTCGTCCCATGTCGAGGGTCATCCTGGCTCCACTGGTCAGTCATCAGTTTGGTTTTCTTGGTTACTCCACCTTGTAATTTTTTATTTTTTTTGCCTTCTGTTGCATATTTTGAGTTTGGCGCAGTGGGTAAGAATATGCTGGACTGTCATTTCCAGTGGGAGTCGATATGGAGGCTCACCATGACTTATTTAGGCAGACACACCAGTCTTCGAGGAAGAGGAAACAACCTGAACTTCCTGCAAGCATATCTCATCCTGAACACAACGTAATGCAGAGGAATTCCTTCTAAAATGAAGACTGATGACATAACCTGATCTCCGTTGTACAAGAAAAGAAGAAAAGGTTATTAGACTCACCGTCTCTTTGCGTGACTGTAAGCAGAAGCTATCCTGATCCCAAGAAGCTGCCTTAATTTTAAAGAATGCTGCACCCATTTCAGCATGAACATTCTACCTGGCTATGTCTATTCAAGGTTTGTGTTCAGAATTCAATGTGCCATTAACGTTTTACAAAAGGCAGCAAGGAGAGGGCACACGTTAAAAATCTCTGATGTTCCTTTCAAGTAAACTAGTGTCTTTTCATATTCATATCAAGAGAAAGTACTTGGCAAGGTGCAGACTAATCAGTGCCATAATATTAGACTTATTCTCACAACGGTACTAAGGATGCAATGCCTGTAGAATTTCATCTGCATTTGGAGTGTGGTACTTAAGAAAGAAATCTGGTATATTCCATATGTTGTTTAATTAGAAATATATTTGTAGATAAAGGAGGCTTTATGGTACATATATTTAGTGAGCTCCAACCTTCTGGCCTTCAGTCAGATAGGCTAATGTGAAATTATATTTCCCTCTGGTGTAGACTGGTTATTGATGGAAGCATGTTATTATTTGCGTTGAAATGTATGTTCCGAGGCTGATAGCCTTTTATTAATGGCATGCTTCCATTATTGCTGCTAATCAGCATAGGTACACTTGTGCTTCTACCACCAGCCTAGTAATGTGATTCCTATACTATATAGAATTATCATAAATGGTGTCATGCCTGAGACGGTTTTGGACATTTGTCAGGATGAGCTTGAACGAAAGTACGACTGGAACTTACTGTTTCTTATTCATCTTCAAACACATTTCAAATGAGAAAGCACTGAAGATCTTCCAACTAAACAGATGTTTTTTGAAACTAATACTTGTTTATTTTTATTTTTATTGAACTTGTTACCAACTTTGAATCATATTGATAAATCTGGAACTTGCCTTTACCTCTCCCTGACCATTTAACTGTTAACTCTGTTCGAAAAGTTAGAGTGGAAGGCATGGAAAGGCAGGAGATATTGTTAGGAAACACCTTCCAATATAATAAAATCCACGTATATACTATTTTAAATATATTGCTTTGGAAATAACTCTCATTTAGAATACTGCGTAGTCATGCATAATAGATCCACGAGCATCGTATTGTCTTGGAACATATTTCACTTTATTAATATTAGTATATTTTATTGTGGGTCATGTGTTCTAGACTATATTCTATCTGACAAACTGTTATGTAATGCTGGCAAATAGTTTTTTTTCATCCATCATAGATAAGGGATCAGACTGTTAGGGCAGATGGTGTTATTTTACATGCATATCCCCTTTGCTAAGTAAACCAACCTTATTTTTAAATGTTTATGGTCCATGTTTGGGACAGCAAAATTTCGTTTTGGTAATATATAACATATTATTAAAATTCCCTAACCATCTGTTTATAATAGGGGGGACTGGAATGCAGTCATTGACCCAATTGTTGACAGGTCTAGCAAATCCAAAGCTTCTCTGGCTCTTATGGAACTAAGCTCTGACTTTGATTTAAGAGACCTTTTATCCTTTAGTAAGGAAACAATGAAGAAAAATAACTTCACATACTTCTCGAAATGTCACAACTCTTGGTCATGTATTAATACGTCTTTTTAATATCAGATACATTAACCAAGTGACATATAAATTATTTAACATATCCCAGATTTTTCTCAGACCACTCAAGGATTACCCTTGAAATAAATCTAGCACATAATACATCTTTACTAAACAAAGAATTTAATTGGTCTCTTAATAACAATTTACTTCATACAACTATGGTCACAAAAGAAATACTAATCATCCTATCTGATTTTGACTCCAACCTTCATGACACTAACATCCCATTAGATGTTCAATGGGCAGCATGAAAATCTGTACTCAGAGATATATTCATTCAAATATCTGCTTACTTAAAAACATGTAGGAAAGAGAAAGAAGATCGGATAATAGATGAGATAAATGTACTTGACGAAAAGTTACAAGCTAATTATACACCTTCGGTAGAAAATGAAACTTTAGAAAAACAAAAGCAACTCTTTGAAATACCGTCCCATTAGCTTGACAAGCCTTATCTGCAAAGCCATGGAGAGGATCATAATGGACCTCATAAATAAAGACATAGGGAATTTGCAGACTTTGGATCCATCCCAGTTTGGCTTTGTCAAAGGCAGATCATGCCTTCTAAACTTGGTTGACTTTTTCGAAACAGTCACCAAAGCCATTGATGAGGGAAAGGCAGTCCATACAGCCTACGATACAATACCCCTTTCGGGTATCATTGAAAAACTCATCAGCTTAAATGTTAACCCATACATCACAAGATGGGTTGCAAACTGGCTGAGTGACAGAACCCACAGGGTCAGAGTTGCTGGCGCCATGTCAGACTCAAAGCCTGTCACAAGTGGTGTACCACAGGGTAAAAGCAAACACAGGAGGGTTATGGCTGACAAAGTTTGCAGATGACTGCAAACTAGGCGCCATAGAAAACACATCTGACACAGATATCCTTCAGAAGGGTCTCACAGAAGCGGATAACTGGTGCCAGAGCCATGGCCTAAAGTTAAATGCCAAAAATGCATAGTCATACCGCTACCAAATAGGTGGCAATCCACTGAGTACAGAAGAAGTTATCAGGGACCTGGGGACCCAGGTTGATAGTAGTCTGTCATTCGACACCCATGTAGCTAAAGTAGTTAGGAAGACCTTCTACATTGCCCACCTTATCATGAAGGGATTCTCATCTAGATCAAGGGAGGTCATAGTCTCCCTATACTCATCACTCATCAGACCAATGATTGAATACAATGCGCCATTGAATGTATCTGACCCGACACTTGCAGCAGCTGGAGGCCACAAAGTTCCTCACCAAAAGGATAAAGGGTCTCAAACATCTGTCCCTATGCTGCCGACTGAAAGAACTCCAGCTCTATTCAGTACAAACTAACACTCAGAGGTGACCCTTTGCCTAACATACAAGGCCATGTCAAACCCAGATTTGATGAATATGCTTCACCTCAAAAATTCATCACCCAAAGACTCCTATATGCTGGAATAAAAAATCGTATATATGTGGCAGAGCACCTCGCTGGCCTTGTTCAAGAGAAATCTTGACCAATGGATGGGATTACCTCAGTGTCACTGCTCAACAGAGGCACAGCAAAATAATGGGTATAGTTCCCCAATGAACCTATGAACCTATGAACCTATGAACAAACTAACCTCTCTCTCCAAGAACAACGATTTATAGCAAAATACTCTGAATGGATACAAACCCCTACAAAAGCATTAGCTAGGATAATTGAGAATAAAGAAAATTCTCCCAGAAAAAATAGTATCCTTCACGAAAACAAAATATATAAATCAGACGATGAAATCATGCATCTCTTTTATAAAAGCCTCTCTTCTATCTATGCAAATAACCAACATCAAACTTCAGATGAAGTTATGAAAAGTCATCTTAATGATATCATATTCCCAAAACTAAATGAAGATCAGAAAAAGATTCTCTCTGCCCCCCCACCCCTTTCCATTCAGGAAGTTCAGGATGCCATTACTACTCTCAAAATTGGGAAAGACTCAGGTCCAGATGGTTTTACGCAGACTTCTACAAAGTTTTTAAAAATATTGTAGCTCTCATATTACTAAAAGTATTCTAATATATTGTCAATGGCATTTCAGACTTGCATATCAACCACTCAAAGACTATCCTGATCCCAAAAAATAGTCTACACATAGCCAATCTTAATAATTACAGACTTATATCCCTAATGAATATCGATATCAAAATGTTATCTTCTATCTTAGCTAAAAGACTTAAAAGAATAATTCCTTGCTTAATATCTAAAGGGCAAGCAGGCTTCATGGCTGATTATGTCATGTTACTCATACATTTGTCACTGTAACACTGACTTTTTTAGCATTTTTGCTCTCAACTTTATTTTTATTTTTAATTAATTTTTTGTTTTTATACTTATGTTCATTTTTCATGCAATTTAACTTGATATTCACAACTATTCTTCTTGAAATTTTACAGTCAATGCGTTCACTAAACTAAAGTTGAGGTATGTGAATGTTTGATCACATGTTGATCATATGATGTATTAGGATTATTTAAGGTTGGAGATAACCATGTCAAGTAGTTCTGAAGAAGTTTTTGCTGAAGATGAAAGTGCTTGTCTGCATTTGGTTTGCTTTTGCTGTCAATAAATTGGATTTGTGGTTAGGACTTTGGTTTGTGTGGTTCCTGTGCCTCTACCTTCACTACTTCAGACAAAGAAGGGATGACATCAATCTTGAAACAAATGTAGTTGCAGAGAAGATCAAAAAGAACAGATGACAGTGGTCTGGGTACACATGCAGGAAAGCAGAACTCAATTTGGTAGAGAAGATTGGGAGAGAGAGAGAGAGAGAGAGGAAGAATGCAAGAGAAAACAAGGATGTCCTGCCAAGATATTGATGCATTACAGGAGAGAAGAGAGAAGATAGGCAAATGGCACTGTTAATTGAGATAGAGCTTACAACAGTGGATGTGACATCCCAACCACATGATGATGATGATGATGATGATGATGATGATGATGATGACTGTCCCATCACTAGTACTGCCATATATCATATATCGGCATAAATGAGTGTATAGATCTGTGGTATACAGCTATATTCCATGAATCGCATCCAGAGATACTAAAAGCTTCACAGCTCAGGTATTGTCACTATTAAAATCTAATGCAAAGTGATGAAAACTGCCACCAGATTATTAAAATGATGATATTTAGAATCCTAAATCAGTGACTTAGATGCATTTTAAATGTCTAACATTTGCAAACGATATCATCCTTTCTGCTTTGATACTGTTCAGATCATACTCATCGGGGTGGTACAGTGGTGTAGCAGTTAGCATTGTTGCATCACAGCAAAAGGTTCTCTCTGGTTTCTCTCTGTTTTGATTCTTGGCTGGGATGCCTTCTGTGCAGATTCAGCATATCCTCCTTCTGCTCACATGGGTTTCCTCTGGGTGCTCCAGTTTCCTCCTGCATTCCAAAGACATGCAGTAGGTGGATTGGACACTCCAAAATAGTCCCTAGGTTTGAATGTATGAGTGTTTGTGTGAATGTATGGGTGTTTGTGTGTGTGCATGTGTGTGTGTGTGTGTGTGTGTGTGTGTGTGTGTGTGTGTGTGTGTGTGTGTGTGTGTGTGTGTGGTGCAGCCTAGCAACCTGAGCAAATAAAAAATATAAGTGCTACAGAAACAACGAGCACTT
The DNA here is from genome assembly GCF_019279795.1 of Protopterus annectens. NCBI lineage: Eukaryota > Metazoa > Chordata > Ceratodontiformes > Protopteridae > Protopterus > Protopterus annectens. The sequence continues at coordinate 1,730,610,934 of NC_056743.1, forward strand.
AACGGTGTTTGTTGTCCGATGTACTACTTGGTGAGTAAACAGGAAAAAGAGAGAGAGAAAACATACTCACTACTGCCACATCACTACCCCATGATATGATTCACATATACTGTGCCTTAATGGATATTATCTGAATGAACAAAGACTGTATATTAAAAATACATGATGGTAGTCAAATATATGAAACTAACCTTTGTTTCTACTATAGACCCTGTTTATTATGTAGGTAAGGAAGGGGTTATACAGATTTCAGGAAAACAAAGAATATATAAATATATTAGTTGATAATTTTTATTCCTACCTGGTTCGGTCCCATTAATGACTGTTTGCTTTGTAACATTCATTGTAGTATCTCCTGCTTTTAGTGTAAGCATTTCTTCAACATTGCTGCTATTATGTGGCACAGAATGGGCAACAATAACTATAAAAGGAACCATATAAAGATATTTATTTAAATAACTGCTTTTTCTGCAAAATCTTTCCTAAAATAACATTTGTTGTCTGATTTTATTAATGGCTATACTCATTTATGAAATCAAGTAATCATAGAGTTCAGAGGAAAAAAATGCATAATGAAATGTTCTTGAGAGAAAAAAAATAATTTAAAATGTGTCACATTTTCCGTCTATCTGCTTGTCTTTCTATCTATTTAATTTGTTCTGTGGCTGTGGCATGGATTGTGGCTAAAAAGCTCTTGTACTACTCCACCTACCTATTTAACAAATGACAAAGAAAGTATAAATGGGTGAAATACATAAGCAGTTTTTAAAGTGTTTGTAGGGCTGGTACTTCAGTAACTGAGAAGAAAAAGTTCAGACTTGAATAACAAAAGTAGTGTAGCAGAACTAGGGTTCTACTTACACTGTGCAGAAGCTACACAAATGATCAGTAGCAATTGAACTGCTCTGCTAACGAAATTCAAAGACAGTAACCTAATGCAGCACTGTAACACAATTACATCCTTCTACCAAAAGGGCATTATGCCCCTAGTCAGGCTACAGGTGGCCATGCTGACATCCATTATAAGTATAAAGCGTGATGGGCAAAACCAACAATGGTTTCATCTCATGGTGCCTTCCACAGTGAGGCATTAACACAACAACCTGTGACAGTGCATTGTTTAAACTGGCAAATTCATTAAAAATAAATAAATAAATAAGTAATAAAGAGACAATAGTTAATTGGGTTTATCACATTACTGTGGTATCTTCAAACTGTAAGTAGCAACAACAAATAATCAAAAATATATTAACCAATGACATCAATCAGAAATACTAATCTGGCATTCTATTACACATTTACTTTTTTAAAACTGTGATTTTGAAATATATTGTCCATAAGGCATGTTCATACTGAAAAGCATTCTGCTTATTGTCTTAGCTTTCATCCTAATTATGCCAATGTAATGTGTTGAATCTTGTACCTTTTTAATATATTGTCTGAACAATATTATTTTACCTCTTGTTATAGTTCTCTCTAATAAATATAAAGCTGCTTTAACTGCAAGTTGATCTCCAAAAGCATACAGCTTAACAAAAAAATGGCAACACAAGGCTAATATATATACTGCCGTATACATTTTGAAGCCAGGCATATGAGTATGTAGGTGTACACCTATTACACCTGTACGTTTTCACATACTAAGCAGATGTTTACAAAATGTTAGCCTTTTATTTGTCCAACTTGCTATTGTCACAGGTGGAGTGCAGTTATGATGTATAGTAATTGCTCCTAAAATGCAAGGATGGTCTGTTTTCTCTACAGGAAATAGCAGCATGGCCTTGAACACAGTTACAGACTGATACCACACATAAATACTTAAGTCCATAATAACATTCAAATGTTGTCTGTTAATGACCTTTATGCAGTGCAAAATTGCTACAAACTTTGTGGCTCTTTTCTCTTCAGTAGGTTATGTTCAATTCAGTAGCACTTGATCAGTATATCAGCAAAAACAAAGCCACATATGTATTTAGTTATTTGTTATCTGGGACAGTCTAGTAAGGAAGTCTCATTTGTAGTCGAATCCATGGAAGACAATCTCCAGATGTAAACAGAAACGTGGTTATAATACACTTAAAAAAATAAAATAAAAAGAATTATTTGAACAAGTAGGGTGATCTAGATACAGGCAAAAAGTATAGCATAATATGCTGTATATCATGCAACGTGTATAAAATATGGTGCAGGAAGAAGCAACAACTCTATCATTAAAAAGTTTAGAAGAGTGAAAGAAACTCATGTAGTAAACAGATTACATTAAGCTACCCCACATAAGAATTTCTGATTAATCGTGACTTTTTTTGTATACTTTTTCATCCCTCTACCTGCCACCTAGTCCTTATTCTGGGTGTCTGTTCGTGGTGGGAAATACCCAGATACACTAGGGCAATAACCGTTGGGGGTGCCATGCACACAGACAAACATTAAGGTCCCCTAGTTCTCATAATCATCCCAGGTATATGGGTGCTTCTACTGTGAATGACGTAACCCCTTCTCCTGTGCTGATATGAATGCTTGTATCACTATAAAGATGGCTGGGTCATCTGATACCCTTTTGTCTGTACATGTGCCACTCCACATGCACTGACAAGGACTACTGTCACTGACTTCGGTGGTCATATCCATGTCCTTCCTGCACCAGTTCCCTACATTCTGACACAGCCCCACACTCCTGTATCTGTACAGCAGCAGATCGAGTAAGCTGACCACCATCCCACTCCAACAGGGCATGTCTTTAATACCTGATTGTGCTTTTATGTAACTCAGCTACTAATGAAACTTAGGTCACCTGAGCTGTAGTCAGAAGGATTTTTTTTTTTCATTTCATTTTGAATTGTGTTTTTTCTGGCATATTCCTCAGGCTGAATGGCAGTTTGTTAAAGCATTTAATGTAAAAAAAAATGAACATGGAGTTATTTCACTTTTGTAACAGCTATCTGGAGAAATGAACTAGTGGATGTGCTGCAATCCTGTTCAGTTTGCTTTCAGTTCATTATTTGAGATAGGAAGGTGTTATCATTTGAATGGAGAAGTTTTGTCAAACATGTACAGATGTAAGATAATGATAGAGCTCAAACCAGTCCAGCTAACTTAGAACAAGCAAATGAAACTAAAAAAAAAAAAAAAAAAAAAAAAGAGTCTTGCTGTGGTGACCTACTGAAAAATGATTTTTCACAAGCGTGTTTTATTTTATACAGGGATAGTGATAAATCCATCCATAGGTGAGTTAAGTGTAATAAGAGTGAGAGGAGAAAAAAAGATGGCAGCTGTTACTTTAAAAAAGTCATACAAAAATATGTCATTCCTAGAAAAAGTTTCATAGCTTTTGATTCATACAACTCACCATGCTAGTTAAGTGTGACTCACACCTGAATTGGTTGCCAGTGATAAAATCAAGTAGTTTAGATGAACTAAATTCACCTAGAAATAACAAACATATCAAAGTTAAAAGTGACTCTTGGTTCTCGTGTATTACTAGCAATTACTAATATTTTAGACACACACGCACACACACACACACACACACACACACACACACACACACACACACACACACACACACACACACACACACACACACACACACACACACACACACTCACATGTGGGTGGAAGTCTCTGGCAATGTAACGCACTGACTACATGTAAAAAATGGCAAAAAGGGGTTTGATTTTAATGCTGATAAAAGACTTCATTTGCTTGGTGGCAATGGATGGAGAGGAATTATTAATCCCCAACCACCTGGAATGAGTAGGCTGATATCCACCCAGTCATTTCTGCTTTGTTACCCTACCAGATTTTCCAGAGTCTCAGTTACTAGCTTAACTCTGGTTATTTAGTCATCTGGAGCACAGTTTGGGCTTCATATCATGTTACATTATCACTGAACATGAGGAATACTGGAAGAAATTGCAGAGACTGAGTTGGATATTATCAGCACTATAGTATAGTATTAGATGGATGAGCTGGTTTGGAATGTATGAGAATCAGCATGCAGTTTATCTTTGATAACTGTAATGTAGCTGGAAGATGAATAGCAGATTTATCTACATACTAAACAACTCTGGCATTATCACAGTGACTCACCATTTCATTCATGACATTTGTATACATGAAAGGACCTAGGACAGAACACTGCAGTATACCTGTATCACATGGAACGAGGAAAGATCGTAGAGAATGACTGTGATGTTTTGGATTCACTTCTGAATCTCAAATTTCCGAAACATCGAATTTCATATGATCAAGACCATATGATCGATGTTTTGGAATTTCAACATTTCGAAATGAATCCAACAGAAAAGAAAGAACAACTTTCTCAATGTTTATGCAGGGAGGCAAGCCTCCCTGCACCCCTCACACCCCCGCAACTTAAATATACCAACCCAGAGGGCGCACTACAGAGAGGAAAAGGGAAATCTCCCATTCTGCTCTGTATGCAGATCTCCATTCAGAATTTCAAAGTTCTAAAACTTCAATCATATGGTCTCGACCATATGAAATTAGAAGTTTTAGGATTTAGATATTCCAAAGGGAACCCAATGTTTTATATGTTAGTCTTAAACACTGTATGGTCTGTAAAAGGTTTGAGTGACTGTTCATGTCAAAAGCCTTAGAAAGGTCAAGAAGTATTTGACTTACTCAGCTGCCCTTGTCCATCTATGATCAAATGAATTCAGCAATAGACAGGAGTACAGTATTGTTGACAATATTATTCTGATACTCACTATGGGTACTGGGGAAGAAATTAGAATCAGTGAGGCATTTCACAGCTTTTGATGGGACATTTCCCAAGGACTGTAAGTGTACAAAATGGTTCTAGTAACAATTTTTACAAATTCAGAAAGTCGTTTATCCCCTGATGGTCATCATGCTTAAGTTCTCTTAGTTACTTATTGTCAGTGCTGACTGATGCTATGTTAATAATAAATATAACTGAAGTACTGATAGACAGGAGTTTAAAGCTTTCAGTATATTTGTCTGAAATTAGTTTTTTGATGGGAATGTGTAAGGGTTTCTAACATATTAGTGATATCACAATCACTGAGATGATGGTACCATGATTGCATAGTGCTGTGGCCCAGATGGTAGGAAGGTGCCATTAGCTTGGGAAGAACAGTTTTTGGTTTAACAATGATAGTTCTGACTTGATTATGGACTCATCTGGACTTTATGTGAAACAAGTTATTTGTTGAACTGAAAATGTATCAAAGGTGATCTCTTGTTTTCCTCATGGTTTTCATTTTTTGAAGTAATCCTTGGCAGATCTGTATAACGGGCCAACCTGCCAGACTTCAAATGAAAAACACAGTTAAAGTAGAAGCTGCTTCACAGAAGAGTACAGACAAGTTGCCAAATATTTATCTCTAGAGTGCTTCCAATAAACATTTTAGTTTTTCACAGAAATGAGCTCATATATGAAATCTATGGTTAACCACTGGAATGATTCATCAGCTGTTGATGGGCTGCTAACCAGAGGGATGTGTCTACATGCTACTCCAAGCATTTAGATTTGTCAGTTTGTATATTAATCATGAAAAACTCTCTCAATGCTAAGCATGGAAGTTGGTTATCTGACATGAAACAGATGAATTAGTCAAGATAGAAAACTATAATCCCTCCAGCACATTTATGGTTCCTGTCCATATGCTATACTGTAACCAGGTCTAGTAAAGTTCTTATCCTTGCTTGCTAACGTTAGGTAAAGCAAGGGACAACTGTGAATTACGTCAGCTCTGTGCATACCTCTCAAATATATAGATTTTTGCAGAATGTCTAGATTTTTACCTCATATTTTTGGTCTGTTTCTCATAAAATTGCTGCTTTCTGGCAAATCATGGCAAATCATTGAGGACTGAAGTCTTAAAATAATGGCAAACATTTGAGTTATAGATTCCATACCCTTCAGAAAATTCATACTAATGCAAAACATGTTATTCTATCAACAAAGTTTGTAAGAGCAATATTCTAAAAGTGTCCCTGATTTTTGTGCCTTTGTCCCCTCATTACATATGGCTTTGTCCAGATTTCTTGCTCTTAGAGTTTGGGAGGCATGGATCTGTTGTTTATGCTTTTCTGTATTAATGGAAGGAAGTTTGATACATGAGGCTTTCAATAATTTAATGTTTATAGGTCTACTGGATACACATTTATTTAGAGATCTAGAATTTTGTTGAATGTCATTAGACAGTAGTGGATTATAAGCTGTTGGAAATGCAATTAATACATTTGTATTTTTGCCTTATAATTTCTCTTAGGTTTTAAATGGAGAAAAAAATATGTGTTGTATCCCATTATGTGAACTGTAATGTTTTGGAATGAAAATATAAGTGTGCAATAGAAACAAAATCCTAATTTGTATACTGATAAGTGGTTGCACACATTGTTTGTGGAACACAAAGCTCAGCAAACAAGTAATAACTCAATAAGATAATAGCAAGAGGTATAGCCTTTAGTTGATATGGTAGTACTGTTTTGGGGGTTTACATGCAATCTGATGAGATGGCATTGCAGGAATGCAGCCACCATGGATCTGTTATATGGATCTACAACTCTATATAGCTTAGGGTAGAAAGGGGGGCTGCACATTGTGTTCTGATGAAGCCTGGGGCAGATCCATCTCACTTGGGCTATGATGTCCAGGCATCGTCACCGCAGTGGGCATGCTCCAAAAAATGAGGGTGACCTAAAGTTTTCCTTATTAAGAAAATGTGAAATGTCCAAGGGGGACTAACTAGTGGAATTCACTGCTATCTATATTGCATAATATGAAGACAATAAGACTACTGTACCAATGGTGACCACAGGAGAATGAGGTAAGATTTCTTACACCATCCTCTCCAGATTATAAGGTCTACTCCCCTCTACTCTGTATCACTCCTCCTTTCATATTCTAAAACTCACCCCTATTGCTTCTTTTTTGTCTCCTCTCTCCTCCTCGTCTTTGTTTTTGTTTAAATCCTGTAACCCAGCAATTACTCACGTCCCACCACTGCTTTATTATCAGTTTTAATGTCCCCTGACTTCTATGCCTTAACAATTTTCCCCTTTCAACTAACTCACCATTAATAACAGTTCTTGCCTGTCTTCTTGCCTCACATAAACATAATATCTGCCCTCCTTCATTTGCTGGTGTCTTACCAGCCCTGAGACTTTTAAGCATTTCACTATATTCCAAGCCTCATTGCATTTCTCATCACTCTTATACTTCACACCGTCCTTTGCCAAATTTCCCTTATATTTACTAAAACAAATCATGTCTTTCTCTACCCCAAAATCTTTATCTATTCGCCCCATGCTTCCTTTCATTACTCCGCCCCATTCAAACCATTTTCTTCTTACCTTGCTTGAACTCTCCTTCCTACTCCCCTCTTCTTTTGCCTCACTGTCCTTCTAACCATCCTAGTGTACATCAGCCAGTCCTCCGTCCTCAGATGAAAAGCCTCTCCCATTTGTTGAAAAGTCATACATTGTCCTCTGTTTCAGTCATCCTGTAACTGATTCACATATTTCACTCCTTTTCCTTCCCACTCTCTTACCACCTTCTAATATACTTACTGCCATCAGTCACAAGTCCCCTGTGATGTTCTTACTTATGAATATATTCAAATCTACATGCTACTGTCTTAATCTACCTAAATAGATTCTTTTTCCTCTTCTTGGCATTATTTTCCTATACCTTTTAGCTAACCTTATTCTCTAAACCACTCAGTGCTCACACTGTATTTATCACTACTGCATGCCTCTTGAATGTGGTTGTGCACCATTCCCCCGCATGCCTCTTGAATGTGGTTGTGCACCATTCCCCTGCATGCTTCTTGAATGTGGTTGTGCACCATTCCCCCGCATGCTTCTTGAATGTGGTTGTGCACCATTCCCCCGCATGCTTCTTGAATGTGGTTGTGCACCATTCCCCCGCATGCTTCTTGAATGTGGTTGTGCACCATTCCCCCGCATGCTTCTTGAATGTGGTTGTTCATCATTCCGCCACATGCTTCTTGAATGTGGTTGTGCACCATTCCCCCGCATGCTTCTTGAATGTGGTTGTGCACCATTCCCCCGCATGCTTCTTGAATGTGGTTGTGCACCATTCCCCCGCATGCTTCTTGAATGTGGTTGTGCACCATTCCCCCGCATGCTTCTTGAATGTGGTTGTGCACCATTCCCCCGCATGCTTCTTGAATGTGGTTGTTCATCATTCCGCCACATGCTTCTTGAATGTGGTTGTACACCATTCCCCCGCATGCTTCTTGAATGTGGTTGTGCACCATTCCCCCGCATGCTTCTTGAATGTGGTTGTGCACCATTCCCCCGCATGCTTCTTGAATGTGGTTGTGCACCATTTCCCCGCATGCTTCATGAATGTGGTTGTGCACCATTCCCACGCATGCTTCTTGAATGTGGTTGTGCACCATTCCCCCGCATGCTTCTTGAATGTGGTTGTGCACCATTCCCCCGCATGCTTCTTGAATGTGGTTGTTCATCATTCCACCACATGCTTCTAGAATGTGGTTGTACATCATTCCCCCGCATGCTTCTTGAATGTGGTTGTGCACCATTCCCCCGCATGCTTCATGAATGTGGTTGTGCACCATTCCCCCGCATGCTTCTTGAATGTGGTTGTGCACCATTCCCCCGCATGCTTCTTGAATGTGGTTGTGCACCATTCCCCCGCATGCTTCATGAATGTGGTTGTGCACCATTCCCACGCATGCTTCATGAATGTGGTTGTGCACCATTCCCCCGCATGCTTCATGAATGTGGTTGTGCACCATTCCCCCGCATGCTTCATGAATGTGGTTGTGCACCATTCCCCCGCATGCTTCATGAATGTGGTTGTGCACTATTCCCCCGCATGCTTCTTGAATGTGGTTGTACACCCCCCCCACAACCTTCCTCACTAACCTTCTTATTCTCTAAACGACTCAGTCCTTGCACTGTATTTATCACTACTGCATACCTCTTGAATGTGATTGTACACCATCCCCCACAACCTTCCTCACTAACCTTCTTATTCTCTAAACGACTCAGTCCTTGCACTGTATTTATCACTACTGCATACCTCTTGAATGTGATTGTACACCATCCCCCACAACCTTCCTCACTAACCTTCTTATTCTCTAAACGACTCAGTCCTTGCACTGTATTTATCACTACTGCATACCTCTTGAATGTGATTGTACACCATCCCCCACAACCTTCCTCACTAACCTTCTTATTCTCTAAACGACTCAGTCCTTGCACTGTATTTATCACTACTGCATACCTCTTGAATGTGATTGTACACCATTCCCCTACAACCTTCCTTGCTAACCTTATTCTCTAAACCTCTCAGTTCTCACACTGTATTTATCACTACTGCATACCTCTTGAATGTGATTGTACACCATCCCCCACAACCTTCCTCACTAACCTTCTTATTCTCTAAACGACTCAGTCCTTGCACTGTATTTATCACTACTGCATACCTCTTGAATGTGATTGTACACCATCCCCCACAACCTTCCTCACTAACCTTCTTATTCTCTAAACGACTCAGTCCTTGCACTGTATTTATCACTACTGCATACCTCTTGAATGTGATTGTACACCATCCCCACAACCTTCCTCACTAACCTTCTTATTATCTAAATGACTCAGTCCTTGCATTGTATTTATCACTACTGCATACCTCTTGAATGTGATTGTACACCATCCCCCACAACCTTCCTCACTAACCTTCTTATTCTCTAAACGACTCAGTCCTTGCACTGTATTTATCACTACTGCATACCTCTTGAATGTGATTGTACACCCTCCCCACAACCTTCCTCATTAACCTTCTTATTCTCTAAACGACTCAGTCCTTGCACTGTATTTATCACTACTGCATACCTCTTGAATGTGATTGTACAGCATCCCCCACAACCTTCCTCACTAACCTTCTTATTCTCTAAACGACTCAGTCCTTGCACTGTATTTATCACTACTGCATACCTCTTGAATGTGATTGTACACCATCCCCCACAACCTTCCTCACTAACCTTCTTATTCTCTAAACGACTCAGTCCTTGCACTGTATTTATCACTACTGCATACCTCTTGAATGTGGTTGTACACCATCCCCCACAACCTTCATCACTAACCTTCTTATTCTCTAAATGACTCAGTCCTTGCACTGTATTTATCACTACTGCATACCTCTTGAATGTGGTTGTACAGCATCCCCCACAACCTTCCTCACTAACCTTCTTATTTTCTAAACCTCTCAGTTATCCCACTGTATTTATCACTACTGCATACCTCTTGAATGTGATTGTACACCATCCCCCACAACCTTCCTCATTAACCTTCGTATTCTCTAAACCTCTCAGTTCTCGCACTGTATTTATCACTACTGCATACCTCTTGAATGTGGTTGTGCACCATTCCCCCGCATGCTTCTTGAATGTGGTTGTGCACCATTCCCCCGCATGCTTCTTGAATGTGGTTGTGCACCATTTCCCCGCATGCTTCTTGAATGTGGTTATGCACCATTCCCCCGCATGCTTCTTGAATGTGTTTGTGCACCATTCCCCCGCATCCTTCTTGAATGTGGTTATGCACCATTCCCTCGCATGCTTCTTGAATGTGGTTATGCACCATTCCCCCGCATGCTTCTTGAATGTGGTTGTGCACCATTCCCCCACATGCTTCTTGAATGTGGTTGTGCACCATTCCCCGGCATGCTTCATGAATGTGGTTGTGCACCATTCCCCCACATGCTTCTTGAATGTGGTTGTGCACCATTCCCTGGCATGTTTCATGAATGTGGTTGTGCACCATTCCCCCGCATGCTTCTTGAATGTGGTTGTGCACCATTCCCCGCATGCTTCTTGAATGTGGTTGTGCACCCCCCCACAACCTTCCTCACTCCCATTCTTTCCATTCCAGGTCTACTTCTTTTACTGTCTTGGCACAGATCTACTGCAGTCATTCTGCATCCTGTCTAACCACACAGCTGATGACTTTTCTCTGTCCGTACACCCATCCACCCATCCATCCATCCAGCCACAACCCCTTTTGCTCATTTCTACACATGGGGCTGGCATGTCACTTTAACAGTGACAGTCATCTAGAGCCAAGGTTTACACCACCAGGTGGCAAATTATTAATATCAATGTTCTTATCCTCACTATCGCTAGCCTCCTGCTCATCATGTTCACCTTTGTGTGTACTTCTCCAAGTCTCACCTTTACTGTATACCACAACTTCTCCCAATTTTCCTCCTTACCTCCTCCACTATACTGCACACTTTGACTCCCAAATACTTCTCCCTTCTCTTCAACCATGACAAATCTGGATTATGAACTCCCTTCTCCACCCCATTACTAGGAATGTCTTAGGACAGAACCCCAAATGTTATTCTCTGCCAAGTTGTTCAAACAATTTTAACATTTGAGGCAGCATCCCTACCAATCAGCAAATGGATTTATACTACTGTTTTGTTGTTTACTCCACAAACTTCTATCAATTTATCTTTTGGGGTAATTTTCCTGCTCAGGGATGAAAGACAAACCTGTCTTATTCCTCTCCCTAAACAGACCTTGTCCATGAAACTCTTATTTACAATACTTTGGACATTTAGTTCCTAGATAGAGTTTTAATGCTCTACACAGCATGTCCTGTTCCCAAAACCTAATCTAGATTTTTAAAGAATCAGTTCCCAATTTAGTGAATCAAAAGCATTCTGTATATAAATAAGTACCACCCCTGCTCTACACATGACCTACCTTTGACAAAACCCACTTGAATGTCCCTACCACCTATGGTAGGAAGACATCTACTCTAGTTGCATTTACTCTACTCATTATATTGACATCTCCATTACACAGTAATATTGGCCTATAGTCTGCCAGGTACCACTCCACCCCCACCCTATCCTAAATTTCCCCTTAAACAAAACTATGATCTCTTCCTGACAAACAGACTTCAGCAGCACCACCTCTTCCACTAGTCTATTAAACAGATATTCAATGCATTCTATTACCTGCACCCCTACTGATTTATAGCAGTCAGTTAGAAAATTATTTGTCATCTCCAGCTCTCCCTTTTTCATGTATCTAATTATCACCACAACCTTTCCTGAAATCATCATTTTATGCACCCTATCCCTATCTTCCTTTCTCATTTTTTAGCCTCCCTGTTTCTAAAGTATTCCTTCCCTTCCTCTCATAAACCTCCTCAACGTGTTTCTTATCTCCTTCTTTGAGTGACCCTCTGGCCATGCTCTGCCTCTGTTCTCAACATTCACAGCTTCTTCATATCACTGAGTTTGTGTACTTAACAACCTAACATCAACATCTTCCTTATTTTATAATTACCAGTCTTCTCCACATTTTTCCTGTATCTGCTTTTCCTCTAGCTTCTGCATCTCCCTAATCCTCCTGACTTTAATTATCTTCTTCTCCATGAATTCTTCCTCTTCTTATTGTATGTCGTTTTGCTTCAGCCTTATTTCCCTTTCTAACTGCATTAACCTATCCTGCCCCCACATATTTGCCATTCTTTATTACCCACTGCCTCCACCCAGCAAGCTGCCTTGATTCCATCCCATTCCCTTATTACTATCTCTTCCATCAGACTTATTTATTTGAAACACTTTATTCTTTTCCACTTACTTGGATTCCATCTCTGTAACTCATGTTCTTCCCTCCTTTCCTTCAATACCATAATTACTAAGGAGCAGTCTGATCTCCCTTTTTGCTTATGCCTATTGCTTTAACTTTACACTGGTTTTGTTAGGTAGCAAACCCTAACCTAAATCCCTACTTACATTACTGTCAGCTAAACTAACACACATTCCACACTTCTCTTTCCATGCATCTAGCACTAATAACCTTTTCATAGTCTTCTCTAGATGTTTTTGACAGTTCACACTGAACTCCACATGCCCAAATCGCCCATCTGAATTTGGCTCCAGTACTTGTTCAGAATCACCTCTCCATATCAACCTGTCACCTTTCGTTTTTACTCTTTGTATCACCTTAATATATCCCATCATAACTTCATCTTCTTCCATATTTGCGATGTAATATGAAACTATCACTACTCTTTTGTCCTCAGGGGTACATCTGCACACCACCAATCTGCAGTCTTACATGTCACACTTTTCCCACCTCTAACCTCCAGCTTCTTTGACTAATATCATGCTCCTTTTCTTCCTCCAGCCAGGCACAAATTTCTCCAAAACTTTCTGTCCATTCTTCTGTCTCTTTTCTTTTCCCCCATTGACAACTTACACTCCCACAATCAGTCCTGCCCTCTGAATTATACTCAAAACACTCTCCATTTTTGTGATGTTAACCCCTCTTCTCTCTGCACTTCATCAGATAGACCCAAGGGTCCTGAGGCATGCCAAATGGACACTAACTCCTTAAGACAAGATATGTCAGATTTACTAAATGTATTCTATCTTAGCCTCTTGAGTGCTGCTCCCAAGGTATTTTCTTCTCCCTCCATCTAGTTCTATTTAAGATCCTTTCCTTTCCTCTCTCTCTCTCTCTCTTTCTTGCTTTCTCTCTTTATATATATATATATATATATACACACACACACACACACACACATATATATATATATATATATATATATATATATATATATATATATATATAGGGTCTATATTAAATTAGGGAATGCTTAAAAAAGCGAATGCTGATTTATCGACACTATGTAAGTGAAAGCTTACAATTCTGAACACTCGGACCAGCGATTTCTTGTGGCAAATGTAGGGCATTTACTGGTAGGCAATATTCTAATCTTAGCAAAAGAATATAATAGTTTGCTAGGACTTCCAAAAGTCATTCTTTATGGCCTACTGATCAGTGGCGTAGCAAGAGTTTGTGCCGCCTGGGACTATCTTTGAGTTTGCTGCCCTTTCCTCCCTCACAAAATCATGGTCGAATTGGACCCTCCTATACACAGACCTCCCTCCTGCAGCCATTTCAGTGTCCCATTACTTTGCTGTTTCACATCATTTACCACAGACACTGTAATGTGCATACTGCTTTACTTCTACAATGATTATTTGGATTTCATATAAAACTTTTATTTTACATTTTACAGCACAAACACTAATAGACATTTGCTAAACAAATCAATACAGTCTCAAAATGAAAATAGACTTAGCATTAAAACTTCTCTGCCCTTGAAACCTCACATTCATTGAAACAGCACTGAAACCCACATACAAAGAACATGCATCTGGCCAGTGGTGGATAAAGATTACCTTTGGGCTGTTTTCAAATCATAGGCCCCTTGCCATGAAACATACATGTGTTCCTTGATACACCTTCCTGATTTTATTACATTATATTCCTTGTACAGTACAGCACACATGTTAGAGTGAGTTTTAAATGTATTGTTTTGAACATTTTTCCAGTAAGCAATGAAACAAAATGCATGAACCAATGATGACAAAACTGCCCAATTCAGAACATTTCCATCATAAAAGTCTACTCAAACTTCTACACTCCACCAGTATCAATTAATATGCACAATCTCTGCAGAAGTAAGTCATCTAAATAATTCTACATTATAGAGATCTGTAACTAATGAAGAGATTGCTGCTAGCAAACAACTTTATGTTTCATTGTTCCATCTACAAATAAAGTGCCTGTTACCCTTGAGGAATAAATTGCATATATTACATAAAAAAATGATAAGCTAGTAATATTGCAATATGGCAAACTAATAATAGGTTCATAGTTACTAGGTATCTCTGCCAAAGAGGACATTCCCAGGACTGCAGCATCCACCCCTTTAAAAGTACAACACAGTACAGTATCAGCAATCCATCTGTGTACTGTGGAAGTAGAATCCACAGCCTTCCACATCAAAAACAAGTATTCTACCTGTTGTACTACTAACAACAAACATAAATGCACTTGGCATAAGCAGCCCTAAACTTCTCTCCCTCTCAAAAAGTATGCAGCACAAGAAATCTAGAAAAAGCCAACATTTACTGGGGGAGGGGGAAAAGTCCCAAAACCAGGGACACATTTTAAACATTGCTTGCATAATCTTTGAAAAGTTGCTAGAATAAAATGTTTTTTTGTTACCATGCATTTCCTGAAAGATGGGAAGGCTGAAACTTAAATGGCTATCATTATTTAGTGAATTCAGTTCTCACTAATTTGCCAGAAAACCACAAATTATAAGAGGCACAGACCATATGTATGAGCCAAACTTTCCAGACATTCTGTAATGGAGGTATGGGTAGAGAATTAAGGCTCTTGACCCTTGTAGCTAAGGTACAGGGTTTTAGTCTGAGTAATGCTAACTACCAGTTACACCTAACTGGGGTATTTACACACACACACACACACACACACACACACACACACACACACACACACACACACCAGTTTCCCTCCTTACAGGCAGAACTACATACATCAAATACACACACAAACACACCAGTTTCCCTCCTTACAGGATGACTGGCATAAAATGAGCAGTACTAATGGATAGTAGCAAATACATATGGAAACTGGACTCCTGCAGCAGTAATGGACACTTGGCATACACATACAAATGAGCATGGCATACATGCAGAACTATGGACCCTTGGCATTTTAGAAGAAAAACTATAAATGAGCAGTATCGGCCCAATCAGTAATTCAAACACAAGGGGATCACATTCCGACATATCTAATGGACCTGAGAACCTCCGATAGGTACTTTACCCCATAAAAGCCATTTTAATGAAACCATAATCACTAGAAAATCTTTACTTGCAGAGAAGCTTCATTATCATTTTTGGTGGAGTCCTGTTAAAAACAGCCACTATTGTCCTCCATACCTTCCAATCCCTTTTGAAATGCAGGTTTCTTTTCCATTTTCTGTGGCAGCAGCAAGTGTTTGTGTTTCTTTAAGAATGATCTGGCACCAATTAGGCTGGGACTTAAAATAAAGTCCTGAGTGCAAAGTGTTTAACCCATTTATATTAAATGGTCATTACATATTTAAATGCACCTAAGAACCACACTGTCTCCCTAACTTTTCTCTAATTTAGCGTGCATGACAGGCATATTAGTAACTGTGCTACTTTTGTTAATTCTAAACATTTTATCCTAATTAAACTGTAACAAAGTTACATGATTGCTCTGGTAACTGGAAATATTTTGTTGCAGAATGTTATACTTATATGCTGTTACTTTCTGTTTTGGTTGGATATTTACAGCTTACTGCCTCTTTGTTTTGTGTGTGTGATGCAATGCGACAACTAACCAACACCATAGTACTGTCGCAAAAAGGTCCTTGCCACTGGAAAGTAATGAACATTTTTATTTGAACACAGAAATTAACTGAATTCTAAAACAAGCCACAATAGTGATAGCTCTTCCAAGAAACACATTAAAAATGGAACTCTACACAAGTATGGATTAAAAATAACTTTTTTTGAAAATACGCACTCCAATTAGTTGTTCTTTTTTTTCCAGCTAAACACATTACTGTAGAAATTATTGAACTGAACTATCTTGTAGGCTTGAACTTCAAGACAGAAGAGTCATAACAGGCAGGAATGTGGTGGTAAGATTACTTGGTTTGGGTTCATTCCAGGGTTGAGTCTGCAGGCTCAGTGTTACATTGACTCAGAACCAGTTGGGCGCTTCCTTCTGCTGACAGTACAACTGTCCTGGGAAGTGGAGAGTAAAACCATTACACTACTGTACGTACAGTCACAAACACACAACATAATGCATTTTTTTCTTTCCTGACTGCGAATTAATTCAGATATTACTTACGGCATATCTGCCAATCAATTTTGCCACAAAAAGCCATGAGTAGGACTTTGGAGTAGTAAA
Organism: Protopterus annectens; assembly: GCF_019279795.1. Classification (NCBI taxonomy): domain Eukaryota; kingdom Metazoa; phylum Chordata; order Ceratodontiformes; family Protopteridae; genus Protopterus; species Protopterus annectens. The sequence goes on from NC_056743.1 coordinate 1,730,627,766, forward strand.
GTTTTTTATCCCGATCTTAACCTGTACCACAAGACACACTATACACCTGGGGAAAGACACGCTGGACCAGAACAGGCTCTGGAGCCTCCCCCCTTACCCTATGAGCAGTTGCCTTGGTAAGACAAGTTCCCCCCAAGATTCTCTGCAGGATCTTCAGCTGCCTTGGTGAGCTTCTTGTTTGGTTATATGTGGTGACTCCTGTCCAAGAAAATTAATTTCAGAAAATTAGAATCAGCGTCCTTTTCCCAACCTTTTGAGTGATTGCACTTCTTCCTTTGAAAGTGATAAGAGATTCCACCACATTTTTGTTTATATACACTAGTTGCACAGGTTGCATACAAATAATAGTAACATTAGCAGCAAAAAATACATACAGAATGATCTCCTGGCTCCAACACTAACGGCATACACACACACCTCCTTACAATATGTAGAAAAATATAAATAAGCCTTACATGTAGAAAAAGTATAAATAAGCCTTACATGTAGAAAAATATAAATAAGCCTTACATGTAGAAAAATATAAATAAGCCTTACATGTAGAAAAATATAAATAAGCCTTACATGTAGAAAAATATAAATAAGCCTTACATGTAGAAAAATATAAATAAGCCTTACATGTAGAAAAACTATAAATGAGCAGCATCTCCTTGGCAGCAAAAAAATACATACAGAGCGATCTCCTGCAGCACTAATGGCACACACACCTCCTTACATGTAGAACTACATAACACCCCTCGGCATTTCAGAAGAAAAACTTACTTGGGTGGGTGGATTGGAAGTTTTAGTTTGTATTAAACATGTTGCTGTACAGAAATAAACTAACAAAGTAAACAGTAGTCCACACCCCCTCCAGTCCTCAACCAAATTCCGGCAGGCTGACAGTCTGCTCACGAAGCTGATGTTATCGCTCACACCCCCTGCATGAGATGACATCAGCAAAATATGCACCAAAAAAATTGAAAAAAACCCTGGAAATTCAGAAATTAAAAGGGCCACTCGGGAATTCATGGAACCCCATTATTTTCACTTCAAAACTGGTAAATACTGAGGAATTCGGTACAGTTGAGAGGTATGGTTAGTATGGAGAGGTCTAGGAGAGTGTTTATAATAAATAAGAGGAGCCTGTAATTTTTCTAGATTGTAAGGTGAGATAGGGAGATGCTTTGTAGAGGAGACCAAGTTTTATATGCTTTTTAACCTAACTCTGCATAATAAATCTATCTTTATTTCAAACTTCATCCATTGGATATGTTGGAGTTTACTACTTGGAATTGTTCTTATCTGAGAACTTTATTTACATCCACAGCCTTGGAGTGTCTCTGAGCTTTCTGTTTGGGTTTATCTATGCTTTTTATATTATTTTAGATGTGTAGGTCAGATTTTATATTATCATCTATGGTGACCACAAGTAATTTAGTATGTATTGCAACTTCAAGTCTAGTATATTTCTTTCCAGATGATATAATAAAGGCATTTTTGTGATTGAAGTACTGTTTTGGAATGAAATATAGAATTTTTGTTTTGTTTTGGTTCTGGAGTAGATTACATTGATTCAAAAAAGATTTACTGGAAGAATAGAATTGTTGTGTAATAGTTTGTACTAGTGACATGCTTGGAGTTAAGCAGATTAAAGTAGAATCATCTAAATACTGAACCAGGGAGCCTTGCTTCATTTCAGTATGTATATACACATATATACCAGTTCCAAGATGGCACAGACTTAGAGAGGAGGGAGAAAGTTAAACAATATAATACTTATACTGCTGTTCATCAAGTCTGCCTTTCAGTGTGATGACCTTATCCGGAGCTATCTTGCATTGTTTTGTGATTGCCTATCTAGCTGATTATTAGCAGAAGCTTTATTTTATTTTATATTGCATTTTTCCTCTGATTTTTGTAGTTTTTTTTTTGGAAGAAAATGATTACAGATTATAGGTAGGCACACTGAAAACCAACCAAAGAGCTTTGCTAGTTATAATTTGACCTGTGACTGTGGGTCATTGTGAGCACAGGTTATGGTGTTTACAATATAAAAAACATCTCACACAGTAGGTAAGAATAACAAACTGTCTACTAGCTATAACCACATAGCCAGATTTATAACAGGGATGCCCTATCGGACCCATCACTTCCAAAATCTTAGGACCCTCGAATGGTTAGAACTCTCCAACACACTCAAACTTAACCAACTCTCTGAGGCATTTAAAATAATTAATTATCCAGAAAAAACTCCCTCACTGAACAAAATACTTACCCCTTACTCCAACCTCACATCCCTTAGGTCATCCAAAAGCCTACTAGTTCAAACCATCAAGTCTAACAACTTGGGAGGCGAAGCACTCTATGCAAATTCCATTGGCAAATCCTGGAATGCCCTCCCAAATAACCTAAGACACATGACCTCTCTATCAATTCAAAAACACCTCAAAGACCTATTAAAGTCCCAATGGCTCTGCCCCTCTAATCCTGACTAATACTAAAACTCTCCTTGCCCACTAAAGTCCCTACTAAACCCACTAACCTATGGTCTCAACTAATTCTAATGCTAGTTCATTATAGGTATTGTACTTCTTTTAAATAATTGTATAATATATATGTTTGATTCCTCTTTGAATGTAACAACTATAACTCTATCCTTGAATGTTATGTTTAACTACCTCTTTATTGTGGAGCTTTTCTCCCCGGGCCTCTACTGAAAATGGACATGTATCCAGCTAGACTAGCCCGGTCAACAAATGTAAAATAAAATAAAATAAAATAAAATACTTTATGAAATACTTCCCTTTGTACAAGGCAAGCTCTGTGTACTTAATTTAATATTGGTTTGCTTAATGCTTGTGTGATTTTCCCATATCATTTGACTTAAATTCTAGTTGTTTTGAATTCTGTGAATTCTATGATTTCTGACTAAGATTATGTTTGTTTATTTTTAAATTTGTTAATTGCTATTGACAGTGGATTCTTTAAATGAGGATGTCATTAACAATTTGCTGAAGCATAAGTTTCCTGATTAACATACTAAATGCTGTTTATATATAAGAGTAACAGAGGATAATGTTAGAGGCCTGTGTCCCTTATGTCAAAGGTTGGATGATTTGCTCACCATTACTGATAGTGAATCTATAAGGCTGACTGTAAATCTATAAGGCTGATTGTATGTGGTTACATATATTCATGACTGGCCTGATGAGATAAACAATATTAGACAAAGTGCAAAGAGAACACATTTAAGACAGGAAGTACCTTATGTTTGTAAAGGTCACTCAACTCCTGATGAATGTGATACTAGAGATGACTACGTTAGAATTCAGGAAACAAGTGTACAGCAATCTGAGGATTCAGAACATGTAGGATAAAATAAGGAAAGAAAGAAAGAAAGGAAATAATTGGAGATTCAATTATTAAAAGAAAGTGCAGTTGTGCAAGTAAACTTACCTAACGACACATGTTTGAATACTTACAATATCTGAAGCTATATTGGACATATTCTGCCAAATACTGGGCAACTGTCCAACTTCCAAAGCTTTAGGGCACCTCCAAGGTGCCCTAATGGCTGTACAACTCAGGGAGGGTGGTATAAAGTCAGTAGTTAGGATGCCAAACCTCCAGAGTTTTCCTGCCTCAGAGTAAAGAAGGCTAGAGCCCTGCCATCAAGGTATATGCTGGGAGAAAAGGAAAACTAAAAGGAAAAATATCTACATCCTGGGATAAAACTTCAATAAAAAGGAAGGGGGGGGGCATTCCTACTGCAACACGATCTATTGGAACATCTACTGTTATGGCAAGTTTACTTACACAAGTGTACTATGTTCAATATTAGATCACTGTTGCTGCAGCCTAAATTACATGGGACAAATACCACTGCATGGAATGAAAGAGCGGAGGAAAAGGGATCAGAATGGTGGAGCCCCTGGAGAATAGCCCTAGCTAATCCTCCTTTGCTGTTAGAGAATGAATCTAATTTGTAGTTCCTGGTAAAGCTGCACGTAGATGACAAAGTGGCTGCCTCTAATATATTTGTAAAGTCTACCTCTTTCCAAAAAGTCACAGAAGTAACCAGTGTCTTGGTACAGTGGGCTTTGACCTTACCTGGAAGAATCTCATTATGGTCAGAGTAACAAAAAGCAATAGCATGAATCAATCATTTAGAAATTGTAGACACTCACTGCAATTCAATAAACTCCCTGTTGGCTTTGCACAAAGCCTACATGGAGTTTACATGTTTGTGCTATGAGCAACAGCACTGGTTACATATTCATGTCACACACTGCATTTAAACATAAACAAGCATGGTTTCAAGGCTGGCAGCAGTGTTGCCAGGCAGGAATCCATGTAAAGCAACATGAACAGCAGCAGACAGATAGACCTGTTTACCTATGGGCAAACTAGGTCTGTGGGATTGTGTGGAATGCCACAATGATTACCAGGGTTAATAATATAGCAATGTATATGGTTCAAACACATTACTAGGCAATGTGTACAATGCAGAGTATTGTGGAATACCATTTCAGGCATTCTGAACAATCTTCTTCTTTTGGCTGCTCCCATTAGGGGTCGCCACAGCAGATCAACTATTTCCATTTCCTCCTGTCCTCTGCATCTTAGTCCTGCTGACCTTCATTCCTCTTGTTCCCTACTCTGCTGTCTACCCTCCCTACATATCTTGTACCACTCTACATTACTTCTTCTCTGACCTCCCCGACTTCCTCATACAATACCACAACTCCTCCACAAGACACACTGCAACTTCTTCTGACCTTCTCTGTACTTCTCTATCAACACTCTCAAAGCAAACAGCATTCTGAACAAAAGGTGTGTAAATGATCTGTACAGTCAGGGGAAGCATGTGAATTGAATAGGGTCATATAGATGAATTGTAGGAATGAACACAGGAAAAGAGGGCAGGTGAAACATCGTAATGTACAGTGGATGATGGCATGTAAATGGAAGACAGTTGTAGCAGGAACAATAATCACATATCGACATGGTGCAGTATGTCTGTACATTGAAAATGTATATTATGTGATTGTCAGACAAGGTAACAGAAGAAGTCTTTGTGATATAAGCATCCTGACATGAACAATGAAGAGGACATCTGTCAAGGATTTTATATGCAAACAGGGTTGGGTGCATATTGTGAAGCTGTGCAAACTGATTTGCCTGAATATGACATCAATATCAGCAGATGTCTACGACAAGTCAGACATGGTTACAGACTCATGGACAACAGTAAACAGAAGCATGCACAATTACAGACAATATCAGAATAATAATAACAGCAATCCCATGTCTGTGACATAACATATATGATTCTGAGTAATCATTGGATGGTTCGACATGAATACGTTTGTACAACTATTATGACATGACAACAATCTATAACGGTAGTCAAGCACACTGTCCTGAAACTGCAGCATCTGCTGGAGGTGTTAGGAGAGTCACTGCTATACCTGTATGTGATAGTATGATAAGTCCATGCTAGCTGACTGGTGTGCATGGAAAATAAAAAAAAAAATATATATATATATATATATATATATATATATATATATATATATATATATATATATATATAGAGAGAGAGAGAGAGAGCACAGTCCACACTCACATGCATGTAATCCATGCCATCAATGTTGCCAAACAGCTATGTATGTACTGTGTGCATCACCCGAACAGATAATTACACATGGATCTGGTATAGCACCTTGATGGGGCTTCAGCACCATCAGTCAGTAATATTTATGCAACAAAAAGAATACCCAGGTATGGACAAAAGATGTGTCAGAGGGGAAACACTTTACTTTACTTTTCAACATTTCAGTATTTCGGGACTATAAGGTCAAAGTTTTGAAATAGCGAACGTGCATAATCGTGAATTCGAATATCTCAAATTCATGGTCACAGCTTTAAGCTATGTAATGTTCGGGGTTGTATGTGGATGGTGTGTGGTGCCATGTGTGGATTTAGGTGTAATTTCAGGTAAGTGAGTGTTTTGTAAGGGTTTTGGGTGGGAGTTTGAGAGTATGTGAGTGTGCTGATATGTGTGATGTGTGTGTGTGTGTGTGTGTGTGTGTGTGTGTGTGTGTGTGTGTGTGTGTGTGTGTGTGTGTGTGTATATGTGTCTTTGTGTGGGTGTGTGACTATAGAATGTGGTGTGTGAGTTTGCTTTTGTTTTCTGTTTGTGCAATCTCAGAGTTAGTATATATAAGTAGGGATGTGTGTGTGGTTGGCACAGCCCCCCCCACATGGGGGGTGCAGGGGGTTTGCCCCCATGCTTATTTGTGATGTAGGTTTGTGGATGTGTGTTGTTTTGTATGTTTATTTTGTGGTGTGTGTGTTGTGGTATATGTGTGGTCCGTTGTTTGCTGTGTTTTTGGTGTTTTAAATTTCATGGTTTTGGTCTTCGCACTTTTGGTCTTTCAGTGTTGTGTGGATTTGATTTCATGGTCTCAAAAAATTGAAATTTGAGATTTCTGTCTTTCGAGATTATGAAGTGAATCTGTCAGAGCTCACTGTGGCAAATATGGTACACTTCAGTTACACATCACTGAAAGATGTGTAGGGAGGTACATGAAGAAGGATGCATTGCACTCAGTTATTGGTGTGAAGAAGGATGTGAACTATGGAAGTATTATGGCCTTGGATGTGAAAGTCCTGCACATACTTAGTAGTTGTGTTACATATAAGGGAGTAGTCACCACTGTTGTCACATGCTGCAGGAGTGTTCCATATGCCATCTACCCCAGGACATAGGTCATATACCCCTTGGTCTACTTGTAGGGGTGTGATGTCTACATTACCATTGGGTTGTGGGTTTGTTTTCATAACATAACAAATCCCTCCATGTTTTGTTTCATCTCATTTTTGATGGCTGTAGCAACAATATTTGGTGTGTGTTGGTACTGTCTGAATTATGCTATTATCACAGCTGTTGTCAATGATTGCCCACAATCTGTAGTCCTCCAGAAAACTGTTTGGACACATAATGTGTATGTCATTATTGAAGTCTGTGACTTCAGTAATGGACAGGAAAGGACCTAGCAGATAGCCTGGCAAAAGACCAGACCACTGGACTTGAGATATAAGTCACTTCACTGCATTTCAACATATTTAAATGCCACGTACTCCATGTGATCCAGTGGTATACCCACTTGGTGATATATGTGTTTATTGCCACTTCTGTCAGTTTTGATGACAACCTCAGCCGGTATTTGTATCAAATGCCTTGGGCTTGGTCAAGTTCCACAGGATGATAGTGCTGTCATCATCCTTGCCCTTGATGACCTCTTTGAGAACATCTAACAGATGTAACAGACATGGATGTAGCATTAACAACTCTATTTCCTAGGTGACAGTTTTGGAAATTGTACTAATATTCTACTCCAGGTAAGTGAAGGAGGAAAGTGCATTGATTCCTGTCTGTTTCCAGCTGGGCAGTGAGTACCTGTGCTTGATGTTCCCAATTGGTCTGGTTGCTATTCAAGGCATCTACTAGGAAAAGACTACAACAAGGCTACAGACCCTTGCATCATCTGGGACAAGACTGTGGATCACAAAACAGGTTGCAGCCTGCTTCTCATCTTGGGATTGGTGCTAATGCTTTGCTTCTAGTGAGAGAAGAAGCAAAGAATCATTGTATAATAGAAAGGTGAAACTGTAGTCAGACTAGCTCTAGTAGCCAGGCAGTAGCCATTCAGGTGACTCCTGTCTTTTCATCATTCTTGACAGGCTAATTCTTACTTTGCAGTAAGCATTGCTTGATTTGTTTCTAACTTCAGAATACATGTCTAAACACTTCATCCTTAAATTTGCAGGATGTACATATTAATTCACCATCAAGTGTTTGGCAGTGCCCTGTACAGACACAGACACTTAAGTATCATTTTTCCTGTAAAAGCACAATTGAAATTTCACCATTACCTAGCTGCACACAGGACAACAAGTTTGCAGTGAAAAGCACTGTCCCCAGAGTTGCAAACTGGATACTTCTGACTTGGCTTTATATTCTCATGCCAACTGTCTAATCATTAAAAAAGGGTCTGTTGCCATGGATATTTACATTCCCACTATCTCCATTACCAGCTTGGTAGACATGGGTATCCTGAGGCAATGTAGAAATTGCCTCATGTTTACTGACAACCCGTTAATTCTCAAACAAACTGATATGGTACTTGAGAGATGTATTTACACAATGTCACTGGAGGCAAAGCTCTCACACAAAAGTACTCGTAATGACAGTAAGGTTGCCAGTAGTGCACACTCTGCACTCATCGCACACAATTCAAAGCAGACATATAGACTGACATATGCTGAGGCATTTAACTACTTACATCCGAGTGACACCTCCAGGTGCATTTGCAGTTAACTCCTACTGATGCCTGTAGGCATAAAATATTAAATGTTCATATTTGCAAAAATAATTCCAAAACCACGCTATATACAATTTTTTAAAAGATTTCATCTTAAAGGTTACACAATAACAAACTCAACTGCATTAATATTGGCCTCTGTCTAGTTCAGGTAAATAGATACTAACTGCTGTTTTTTTAAGATATTAATTTATACAGATCTAATTTTCACATTTTTCTAAATATCTCAACAACCAAGTAACAGACAGAACTCTTTAGCCTCATATGAAAGCTCTCAGCTATATGAATAAAATGCTGCTGACATGTGTCATGTGTGACATGTGTGTAACTTAAATGGTTGGTGAGATAATGTAAGTTGTTTACAAAATATTACAAATGTAATAGTTATTGCGTTTACTGTCAGTTATAAAATTAGGTTTAAGACCTAGAATCTAAAGAATATTACCACTATAAAAATCGTTTGTGCTGAAGAGTTTGCCATTTATACTTATTTTATAATCCTTATGGTTTCAGAAATATAAACATTTGTTTGAGATGTAAGGACATCATTTGATTCTGTCAAAAGGCTTAGGCTTCGCCCATTGGAAGTTACAGTGCAAACTTCCTGAGCTCCATTGGAGTGAATAAGTTAAACGTAACTATCTTAAACCCCAAAGACCTCCTAGACAAAACAGCCTCAAATGCAGTCTTTCAAAACAACACCCACATCAACACATAGAGTAACATCTCTTGGAGCATCTACTACTAAGCCCATAAGGCAAGCCACCACACAATCCAATATTCTGGCCATTGGATACTTCATCATGAGACCCAGTAACACCCCTCTCACCAGACTGAGTAAGGAGAAAGACACGGTCAGTTGCTTATCAGGGTCCAGCATCTGCCACATTATGCATGTACTCAAGTCACTGGACTACAAGTACCAATATGACTCAGTTATAGTCCATGTGGGAGTAAACAGCCTGAGACGCACCTCCCTAGTCTATATGAAGAGAGACATCATGGAGCTCTTGGAATATGTGTCTCAGGCTGGTATGAACCTAGCACTGAGAAGCATTTTACCTTCTCCAAGGATGATGCCATGATACAAACAAAAGATGGCTGACTTTAATAATTGGCTTAGTTTCTGTTGCCATTCTGAGGGGGGTGCAATATTTATCAGAATGGAAGGAGATGATCAACAGATTACACTGCTTTGCCAGGGATGGTCTTCACCTCTCCCCTCTAGGCTTGCAAATATTAGCTAAAACATTGTCTTCCCCAATAATGTTATGTTTAGGTAATGCCAAAGTGAAGGACTTACAAAATAGCAAATCAAGACTAAGAAAATCTAAAGGTATTACTGCTCAGTGCTAGCAGTCTCAGCAAACAACTCCACTCCCTAGAAGCTGTCTTCACCCTACAGAATTCTGACATATGTGCAGTCACTGACACATGGTTTAAAGCCATGGAAAGCACACCAACAGTGCAAGGTTATAATGCCACCCATACATTTAGACCAGCTACTGCATAGACAGGGACTAGAGGTGGAGGTTTCTTGATTTACATCAGTAATAAATATACCTCAAGGTTGATCAAACAAGGCAATGCACTTGAGCTGCTCCATGTTGAAATCACCATAGACAAAACCCAGTACCACTTATTTAAAAGCTATAGGTCTTCTTCTATGACCCTAAAAACCCATACCATGTATTTAAACTTATTGGAAACACTCACCATCCAACCCAGTACCATATCCATGGGTGACTTTAGTTACACCACTATTAAATGGGAATTCTATATGACACCAAATGTAAAGGCACAGAGATTCCTGGATTTTGTAATCACAAACCCCCTGGAGCAGATTGTCAATACACCAGCCAGGGTGCAACCATACTGCATCTAGTCCTCACTAATATTGGAGAGTGCTGCACATACCCTACTGCAATGTCTCCCCTGGTAAGGTCAGACAACAAAATGGTCTCCTTTGAAGTAAAAATAAAACCTGGAGGATTCAGGAGCTATTCTAAGGCTAACCTCCTGTTATTAAGTTATAACCTACAAAAATTTCAAGCAGCAGTAACTCATGAGAACACTGCTGCCTATGCAGAACTGTTCACAGAAACCCTGTACAAACATATTAATACCTGCAAAGAGGCAGCTGCACCCACCAAGAGAAAGTAGAGAACTAACTCAAAAACAAGCCATCCTAGTAGAATCACAAAATCAATAGGCTGAATAACAAAAGGAAGAAAATTATGGCAAAAATTAAGAGGTACAGTACCCAGTTGGATAAAAACACTCTCATAAAACTAAGCAGACAACTCAGAGGACAAATAAAGTCTACCAAAGCTAAATTTGAGGTACATTTTGGCTCCCAGGCCAAGCACAGCTACAATGCATTCTTTAGTAAGGTCTGCAAACTCAAACGCAATACACAATTGCGTGTAGAGCTCATTGTAAAGGAAGCCACCTATACTAAGCCACAAGATATAGCACACTTAGTGGCTGATAAATTCAGCTCCAAATTTACCCCTCTCTCCCCTCAACCTTCCATCAGCTTCCCTTAGGTAATACTATCAAATATAACTCTCCTTGCTATCACTACGGAACAGGTGCTTAATGCTTACTCTAAGGCCAAAAACATTGCATCAAGTGGCCCTGACAATATCCATGGATGCCTTCTAAATAGCATGTACCATGACCTATCAGACCATATGGAATTGCTATTTAACTGTAGCCTCCAAACAGGTTCATGCCTCTTGAATGGAGAACATCAACTGTCATCCCACTGCACAAAGTCGGGCCATCTACAGACCCTGGAAACAACATACCCATAAGTCTTGCTAGTCTTGTATGTAAAGCCATGGAAAGGATTATCATGGAAATGATCAATAGTGATATAGTAAACCTGCAGACACTGGACTCAACTCAGTTTGGTTTTGCCAAGGGAAAGTCATGCCTACTCAACCTGGTGGACTACTTTGAAAATGTAACCAAAGCAATGGATGAAGGCAAAATGGTTCTCACTGGCTACCTTGACCTGGCCAAGGCATATGACACAATACCCAACTTGGGCATTGTTGACAAACTCAGTAGATTAGGTACAGACCCATATGTCACCCAGTGGATAGCCAACTGGCTAACAGACAGGACCCAGGAAGTTACATTTAGGGAGTCCACCTCTACAAAGAGGCCAGTCACAAGTGGAGTCCCTCAGGGATCTCTCCTTGGACTGCTCCTTTTTGGCATTTACTTCTCTGAAGTCAAGGCCAATGTTAATTGTCTCTTGCTGACTAAATTTACAGATGATTACAAATTAGGAGCTGTCACTGAATCCTACACTGACACAAATGTTTTCCAGGAAGGGTTAACACAGACAAACAACTGGTGTCAGAGCCATGGACTAAAACTAAATGCCAAGAAATGCATAACATTATCCTTTGGGAAGTTATCCAACCCTGGTAACTATCATCTTGACATCACACCCCTTAGTGATGACCCAGTAGTCAAGGAGTTTGAGACACTATAGACAGTAATCTAGCTTGTGACCATCAAGTGTCTACAGTAGTGATGAAACTATTTTATGTTGAGCAGCTTATAAACAAAGGTGTGGCATCTAAGTCCAAGGAAGGCATTGTTCAAATGTGTTCAGCATTTATTAGACCTATCATTGAGTACAATGCAACCTTTGGTATGTACCTAACCAGGCAAATCCAACAATTGGGATGTCCACAGAGATTCCCCACTAAAAGAATAAAGAGTGCAAGTAAAATGTCCTGTGCAGGCCACCTCAATGCCCTATCCTTGTATTCTGTTTCCTACAGGCTTTTGAGTGGAGATCTATGCCTGGCATACAGGGTATTGTCAGACCCCACTCTGATGGACCTTCAGCATGTCCACAAAACAAACACCACTAGAGTTACCTATTCTAAAGACTTAAACCTTGCCTGTGATATAAATAGGACCTGCTGGAGAGACAGGTATGCCTCCCAGACACTACCCTGTCTCTGGAACAGGCTCCCTGTCCATGTGAAGCAGAGTTCCTCCATAACCCACTTCACGTGCTACTTGGACAATTGGATGGAGAACAGAAAACTCATTCCTAGTTTGGCACCTATGTCTCTAAAGGACACAGGCAAACTGTAAATGGTTCATCTCCCAGGCCCCTGCTTGTAAATGCTTCATCCCCCAAGCCCCTTCTTACACTTCTCAAGGGTATCAGAACTTGTCAGAGATTTGGGATGCATGGCTAGGCTTAAAAAGGTCCCTGTGGTTGTTAGCCTAGTAAACAGCTATGAACCTGGATGGCGAAGGTGTTGTTGCCTTACAACAAACACAAGGTGCAGGTTTGAGGGTCACAAGGGATAATTGGCTAGGCTTAAAATGGCTCGCAAGGGCAGTTAGCTTAGTACTGAACTATGAACTATGAACCTATGTCTTTTGCACATATATGGGATATTACTAGTGTCCAATTAGAAAAGGTCCATTATTACATGTTGCTCTACCTCACAGATGAGGACAGTCTAAATGTGTCTTTACATGCATGCATCAGGTGCTGTCCCCCCTCCATTCAGATGGATGCATGTTCATGTCCACCCTTCTACAGAAACATATTCCATCTAGACGGCATGTTGAAATTTGTATCATCAACAAAGTCTAGTGAGAGAAAGATGGTAACAGCGCTGTCATACGTGCTGGTGTGAAATGGTCTCTCTAATGTCAAGCAAGTACACAAACACATCCCAATTAACTAGAGCGAGAACAGGGACCCTACCTATTTAAGTACACAGACTAGAGAACTCGGTATTTAAGGCAAGAGCCACAGCACAAGTCTGACTTGAAGAGTGCCAGACAACAGTTTATAGGTGATTACGTATTGTCTGGTGAGGATAAAGTGGTGGCACATCAACAGTTTAACACATTCAAAGGCTCTCACTAATACACACACACACACACACACACACACACACACACACACACACACACACACACACACACACACACACACACACACACACACACACACACACACACACACACTGAGAACACACCCCCTAGACTATCCCTACCTATCTAAGTACACTAACACAAGTCTGAAGTATTTTATGTAAAGGCCATAGCACAGTGGATACTTTCAAGCACACAATACACAACCATACAGTGGATACAGTGGCAGACAGATGTTGGAAAGATGTTGGGACATGTGCATGTAGGTAGGCATGTGCAAGCATGTGCAAGAGAGCAAAGCATAGCAATCTATGGCATTAGAGTTGACTGCAGTGAGATTAGAACTCCTATCTAAGTACAATGACTAGAGAAGTCAGTATTTTCTGTTACGTGCCACAACTCAAGTTTGATTTTTTTGGCTGTGGAAGATGGGAGAGATGTATGTGAGACTGCATGAACATGCATGTGTATGCATTTGCAAGTGTCAAAATATTGGTAATCCATAGTAGGAACACTTATTAGATTTATTCACACATACTTCGTTTTATGACTAGATAGACACACACACACACACACACACGTCATTATAAATGTACACATGGTATATAAGACATCTGATATTTAGTTGTCTTTAAATTTTAAAGTTACAATACTAGTTCTCTTGTGTCACATGCATATTACTTGGCTCCTTATGTCTGTCAAGGTTATCAGCATGGGCTTGCCTGTTCACATCTATTTCAAAATTAGCTGTGAAAATAAAATAAAAGAAGAGCATAATGTATACATACTCTTTATTAGCATACTTACACAACTGAGGGGTGTTGCTAGTTTGAAACTCCTCCAACCACTGGTTGAGAGTATCCCTCTTGTGCCTTTTTATAGGATCATAACAGGTTACTAGGCTAATGGCCTCAGGGTCCATACAAGCTTAGCCAAGTACAATCCCTGTTCCAAAAATATCAAGGTATTAAGGGGAACTAAGTCAACAACTACTGCCGCCTGTCCAAGAGGGATACAGATGAAACTCCTAGGGTCAATTTGCAGTTTGCCATCCAGTCATCCAAACTGTGCTTAAATAGGGTAAGTGTGGGGCTTTATTTCACCTGAACTGGGAAGTTTGTTTCAGAGCAGAGGTAATCTCTGTGAGACATATCTGCCTCTCCAGCAAGTTCTGTTAATGTCACATACTAGATTGAGTTCCCTAGAGTGAATGCATTTTACACCATTTGATTTATGAACGTGCATCATTTCCATTAGAGCAGGATCTGAGGTTACTATATTTAAGGCAGAGGGCAGATGTTGCCTTTGAGTAGTCTGTAAGACACAGAGTATAGTGACATTGATTTCAGTCTGTCAACATAAAACATATTATGAAGACCCTGAATTTTCATTGCATGAAACCTTTGAGGTCTTTCCAGTTGCTGCAGGTACCTGGTAAGGTACATATCAAATGTAGCATGTACTCTATTATTGGCCTGATGAGTGAGGAGTACAGAGACATTATAACCTCTTTTGTTCTGGATGCAATGCCCTAACGTATGAGGTGGGCAATGTAGAAAGCCTTTCTTTCCACTGTGGAGATGTGATGGTTAAAGGAAAAGTTCCTATCAACCTGTGTGTCCAAATCTCTCACCACTCATTGCTTGCTTAGGGTGTTGTTATTAATGTGGTAATCTGCAGAGATATCACCCTGCTGAAGGGGATGATAATGCATTTTTTTCATTGTGTTTTAGCCCATGACTTTGGCACCAGTCATTTGTCTGTGTAGATTCCTCTTATAGGAATGCTGATGTTGTTTGGGAACTCAGTTACTGCACCCAGTTTGCAATCTTCAACAAACTTTGTCAGCCATAAGCCCTTTGTTTTAGCCTGTACAATTCCAAACAATAAGGGCCCCAACATAGATCCCTGTGGAACACCACTGGTTATGGGTCTGCAGATGGAGGTAGAGTCACCTATTTTTGGATGTGTGCATTTTATCACTGAACCAGTTTGCAATACACTTGACAATATACGAGATATCTCCAGCAGGGAGGGTTTAGAAATAATGCCTGAGTGGGGAAAAGTGTTAAAGGGACTGGCCAGGTCCAGGTGGCTGTATGCACAAATTTGCCTTTATGCATGATTTTGTTGACTGTCTCAAAGAAGTCCACTAAGTTCAAGAGGCAGTTTCTCCCTTTAGGAGATTAGGCTGGTCAGGCTTATGGGTCTATAATTCCCAGGGTCAGTGGAGGCACCTTCTTTACATAATGGGATGATGGTTGCTGTTTTCCATTCAACAGGTACAAAACCAGTGCTTGACTGTGGTTAAAAAGAGTACCCAGCAGTGCAGCTAGTTCCTGTTTCAATCCATTTAGAATGCAGCCTGGGATATTATCAGGTCCCATAAATCATTAAAGTGGTGTATACACTGTTCTCCATTGCATGGGATTCCAGTTGCCTGCATACAGCCTTGGCCACACTATTCCAAGCCTCAGACTTTTGCTGGGAGCCATTATAGTCCCCCTGCAAAAGCATATGACTGTGGTGCTTTACCAGGAGTTCAATAAAGATTCTGCACTCCTGAATACCTCTGTGCCCTAAATTGGACACCTTCTCCTTAACATCAGACATGTCTAATCCCAAAGCAGTGAAATAGCAGGTAATGGTTTCTTGCCAGTTCTTGTTATTGTCTTTACTGGTAGTGCACAGTCCCAAGCAATGATGCCAACTGCATTTTCACAATGTTAAGCAGAGAGCAACTGTGCCAAACACATTGGAAAGCAGTTTTGGAAATTTAATGGCTAATCTGATACTCGACATTATTTTGAGGGATGTGTGCTGCTGTAACTGTTAGGTGATTTAAACTGCAGACACTGGGGGCCATGAATTTCACTTTCACCTATGGGACAAAACATATTCTTCACAGTGGTAATTTTCCACCCTTGCCACAGAAGAAGTACTTCTCATACATAGTCATGAATTATTTATAAATACAGATAAACGATTCAGGTGTTAACTATGTGTGTGACCTGACAGGATCATTTTATACACAGTCATTTGTGTATATGTCTTATTTAAGTATGAAGGCAGTTGAAGTCCAGACAGCAGACTTATACTTACAGAAACATATTAGACAGTATACCCTGACTCATACATCTAAACATTTAAATCACAGTAAGGGTGTCTTATCCCTCATACTTATAATTCATAGCAGCTCCACTATTTATAATTATTTATAAGTTGCTATAGATGATATTTAATATAATGTGAAATGGAACAACAATAAAAATGTCTGGAATTTCCTATATTAGAAGCCAGGACCATGTGTATGGCAGCCCTACACTTACTCCAGTTGCTACAGGAATATTGGAATAACACTTGGATATTTTTCAGTTTATTACTATAAACTGAACTGTCACAACAGTAAAATATGTTGCACTTCCTCTATTAAAACCCAGAAACATCTGCATTACAGCCCTACACGTACAGCTGCTACCACAGAAATAGTTAAATAACAGTTTGATATTTTCATATTCATTATTAACTTCTGTGTGTGAACTGCCATGCAGCACTACTCACTGTATTTGCACAGTGCCCAACACACAGTTGATACAATATATCTGATTTGAAATTGTCAACTGTCTGCTTTCTCTCTGCAGGTGTTCGATGGCTGCAGGTGTTGGGGAAGTTTGCTAACCACCATGCAATGTCGCTTAGTGGTGTTGCTTGATGGAAACTGAAAAAATGCAACAATCTACCCTTTTTGACATTTATAATGTCTACACCCTGTCTGCAGGTATTATGTCTGCTTCCTGTGTGAGCCATTAGTCCAGGTATGCATACTGCTAAGAGTCATGCAAATAAGATAAGCAAAGCTAAACATATATTGTGTTCCTCCATTTCCCCTGTTTGCTCTAAGCCACAAAACTGTGCAAATACTGGCCATAAAATAAATACATAAATATATAAAAGGAACATTAGGAGAATGGAAAAAATCTATTAAATAAACAACACTACAAAATTTATGTTGGTACACATAAAATATTTTTACACAGGACTGGATTTGAACTCTCACTCCATTGACTTTTGCCACAGAAACAGCTTTCCAGCAGAGAATGAAAATCATTGTGCATATAAGCATCTGCAACATCATGCACAGTATTAATAAAACATATGACAGTCGTAGGCATACATGTATTAATTTCAGATATAGTGCGCTGAGTGATCCCACGACCATTTATGACTATTGCTTGGAGAAATACAGCTCTGTCTTATTTCCCTGTGTTTGTTACTCATTCTTCACTTATCTGAGCAGTAATCTGAGTCATGCAGTCTTTAAGTCATTCTGTATCACTGTCCTTAAAATGTGTGAGGATATTAAATAGCAACAGTATTGTTGTCAAAAAATGTAGGGGAGGTTGGATGTTACTGCACAGAAACTGTGAAATGTGTGCTGCTTGCTTACATTTAAAACTTTGACACAATTGCTTCTACAATTTGAAGGTCTAACCTGGTTGACACACCAACTAGAGGTAAGGGAGTCTGAATTGCTGTTGTGTTTTCCTTCTCCATACCAGCAATCATACACAGTTACAATCTATTAGCAACAAACACTGAGGGAGTACATGCACTATGTTTACATTTGCTACATGCAGCCAAGTATTTGGCATTTAGCAATTCTAATGAGTTCACACCTCATTTGCATCTTCACCTTGTAGCTATGGAACCTGAAGTTGATCAGGCTTGTTTATGTGGATAACACAAAAGAAGATGTTACTTTGACATTTATCTGCACAGAAGACTACTGATCTTGATAAGGTATGATTGCACTTTTCAGTTTTAAATGTTTATGTATATACATTGGCAAATGTCAATTTTAACTATATGCACTTCTTAGAAGTTTACTGATGGCATGGATATTTTTGTCTGGGCATTTTCCTTTCTCAGATGCATAGCCTTATTAACTACCACCACAAATGCTAATTTTACAACTATATTTCTCTTTACAATCTTCTATTGTTATTTCAGTGAAATGTAAATGTCCTACATGGTCACTGACACAGGGGTGTTAGCCTTCTAGAATTCCGCATAGACAGCTCTAGGGGAGTAGTTACCACAGGTAGAGGTGACTGTCAATTGCATAGAATTGAATGTTCTGTGGTAAATGTGTACAAGTTTTTGGGACAATTATTTGATAGCACTTTTAGCAGTTCACAGATGGCTTGTTCACAAAATGTGTTAGTTGCCTGTTGTTTTGGGGGTGGGGAGCCAAGTTCCACTTCTGAGTTGGCACAAACAAAATTCTTTGTAAAGAGGTTTGCTTTGCTATTGTTGCTCCTTGTATAGGATCTAATCTTGTTTTGTGTGTAACTGTAATATGTCATAACCACATATTTTTTTTTATATTTGAATATCTTGACTGTTTTTTGTTTCTCCAGGGTGTAATATTGAAAACTATATTTTATGTGTTATATCTAAGCAAGACTTTTATTTATGTAACACTTATGTGTATTATCCTTCTTTTCTGTTTTATGTCACCTAAGACTATGGCATCTTGGCATCCCAATCCCAACAAATCTCTCCTCAATGACCATAAGAATGAAATGATTGTAGCAGCATTTAGGCAACATGGTACCATTCTGCTTGAGAGAGGACATGAGGATATATCTGGCAAAATGCAAATTTGGCAGCAGATAGTGTCTGATGTAAATGCAGTATGTGGCCAGGGCAGGACATATGATGTAGGGCCACTGATATCATTTCATGGGTCTGCAGGAGTGCAGCTGCAGTGGCCTATGAATAGGTGGGCCCTGTCCACTCTCATGGATTTGGAGAGTTCAGTGGAAAGTGCACAACAGCATGTAATTGATGGTGCTGCTGTTTCAGGGAGGACAAGTATGTCCCAGGAAGAGCTTCCAGGTAGGCTTACCTATCTCAATTGTTAAATACATTTTGTACAGTAAAATATTTACAGCAGTACTGCAGTACTTAAGTTCTGATTAAGAATTTTTTGGGGGACTAGCTCTGGATTGATTAGGTTAACAACACATTCTGGTTGATTACACATGGGCTTGGGGTGGACGTGTCATCCAAGGTTTTGTTAAAAGTATCATTAATGAACATATAAAAGGCAAAAAGTTTTAACCCCGTGTTACTGTTAATTCTGATGATAGTGTCTTTAGTTTTTGCTTAACTTCTTTCAGAATCAGCCTCCATAGGAACCATAGCATCATCTGCACATGGTAAGTCAAACATTTTTATGACAGTACTGATGAGCAGTTCAAAGAAATATTTATTTTATCCACATATGTGATGAGGGAGTCAGGACTGTTGTGTGTATTGCTGTGCTGTCTATAATAGTAGCACCACTGTTAGTTTGTTAGCATATATTGGACTATGGTAGTGTAAGTATTAATTTCTTTCCTGTGTTTGTTGCTTATTATCACAGGTCATGCTGACAGTAGAAGTGTAGGACTCTTACCACCTGATGTCAGAATATTGGCAGACTCTGATAATCAGTTAGAGGATGCAGAGGTTGAATCTGACACTGAGGTTGACATTCAGCCACCTGTGTAATTCCATTGGGCACAGCCACTAGGTCTACATAAACCCATTCCAATGAGCCCACAGATATTGAACAGGTGGAGGGTGAGACACTCAATGACAGTAGTGTTGTTGCTGCAGCTTCAGTGCTTGTTGACTCTGGCTATAACCAAAGTGTGGGTGAGGTGCCACGTAGGAGTGCTCAGAGGATTCCTGCTGTCCATCCTCCACCTGATCCTGGTGTGTCTTCCTGTGCTACTCGATGTACGTATAAGGCCATCTTGAGGTCTTGAGGTGCAGGCATGTTCCAATACGTCCTTCATCATAAATGCTTAGGGTTCTAGATTTGGTATAGGCTGACATGCGTGACTGCCTCCACCATGTAGCAGATTCAATGGATCTGATGAATGACACATTGGAAAAGGTGGTGTCTGTGATGGAATTCCTGCTGGTAGAGGAATGGCATCCATGTGGGTATAGGACAGCTACATCATCTGATGTTAGCCAATTTGGCCATGCCCAATCACACTTCCATAGTAGCACTACTTCCACTCCTTCATAAGTGGTTGAGGTGTCCACACCTAGATGTGGCAAGCCATGGGGTCATGGTTCTGGGCATACTCATGAGTAGAGTTCATCCAGCAGACATCAGATACAATTAGATAGCAGCAGTGCATCTAACCATGGGCATGGATGTGCTACTGCAACTCCTGGCAAAGCCAGTTCTCATGGTTGGGTATGACAACAGTGCACTGCCACCTCTACCATGCATGGTTCACACCTGTCTGACATACCAAAATGTAGAGCTAGCACAGAGCTTGGCTGTGTTCTTGCAGACACTCACACACTAATTTCATCTGGAGGGCCCATGGAGACACCCACACAATGGTTACATGGTTCAGCCGTGAGGCTTAAATCTCATTCTGTTTCAGTGGCTATTTGTTACTTTATCCAAATGTCTGCCTGTTTTTCTTTCTTCCTCACTTACCTGTGGTGTCGGCCAACACTTCTGCCCCCTCCCCCACAACACCCTGTGCAAGTGATGATAACTGTGCCATGTCCTTATTTTCTATTCTAAGGGTCATCCTGAGGCAATGTAGCAACTGCCTCATGTACACTGACAACCCTCTCCTCTTACCTCCCAACACTCAGAATTGCAAGAGATGCACTTATATATCCAAACTGGAAGACAAACACTCTCTAGCCAAGACTGGAATAGCTGGTCAAGAGGAGAAGGTCAACAATTGCACCACATAACATGGAACACATAGCCCTCCAGAACACACACCAGCACTGTCTTCACATAAAAACACACACCACACACCCATGTTTGCTGAGGCTCTCAATAAAAATCTACCAAACAGCACAGACCTCCAAGGCAGAAATGCACTTGACCACCAAAAACACAACACTAATCACTCGACATATAACTCTCCTAAACAGTGTGCCACTCAACCAAAGCCTCTAAGGCAAAACAGCATGCCCAACACAGTAGTCATAGGTGACTCGATAGTGAGGCACACCGATGTCCCACTCACTAAGTTGAATAAGGAGAAAGTAAAGTCAGCTGCCTATCAGGCACCAGGATCCACCACATAACGCACACACTCAGGTCTCTCAACAACAGGAGCAAATATGATACTGTCATTGTACATGTGGGTGTGAATGACCTACGCCATACCTTCCTGGACTACATGAAAAGAGACATGGAGGAGCTCTCGGATTATGTAACCTAGGCGGGTATGACCCTAGCCCTGAGCAGCATCCTACCATCACCCAGAAGATACCACAGTACAACCAGAAAATAATTGATTTCAACAATTGGTTAAGTGTCTTGTGTCATTTTAAGGGGATCCAGTATCTGTCTGCCTGGGATGACATGATTGACAGACCTCAATGCTTTGCCTAAGATGGCCTGAATCCTTCACCTCTGGGCTTCTGGATACTAGCCAAGGCTCCTGTCATCCCTATAGTGCCTTTTTAGGCAGTGTTCCAAAGACCAAATTACTACTGTAACAGCTACAAACAAATGCAATCTGAGGATCATGCTGCTCAATGCTAGAAATTTAAATCTCAAAATGCACTCACTCGAAGCACTCCTTAAAATGGAGAACATAGACATTTGTGCTGTAACAGAGACCTGGGTCAAGGCAGCAGAAAGCACCCCTGCACTACCAGGCTGTAACTCATTCCACACCTTTCGGCCCCAGAACTTGGACTGAAGCTCCAAAGGTGGTGGCATTTCCATATTTATAAAGGATGCACACACCGCCAGACTGGTAGCCCAACATAATGCATCTGAGATACTTCAGGTGTCGCTAACATTGGGTAAGACAGCAATTCAGGTCATATATTGCTATATGTCCCCAACCATGTCCCTGGACTCATACTCCACATTCCTAAGCACCCTGGAGAATATTAGGGTCCAACCTAACACTCTGATACTGGGCAACTTCAACTGCCCCTCCATTAACTGGGAAAACTACTCATGTACCAATACACTTGCCCAATGCTTTTTGGAATTCATTAATTCCAATGCCCTGGACCAGCTCATTCTTCCCCCCACTAGAGGTAGCAACATCCTTGACCTGGTCATTACTAACATGGTCGACCATTCCTCTACACCAATTTTCAACTCCTACCTGGTTAGATCTGACCCACAAACTAATCCTCATGGAAATCCACATCCCTCCCACTACCCTCACAAAGGTAACCACCATGAAAAATGTCACCAAGGCTAACTTTGAGTTCCTAAAAACAGAGGTGGCTAACTTCACGGTACCTGAATAGTTGCATGACCACTGAATCATACACCAATACACTATACAAACACATACACAAAAGCATGGATCTCACCCTACCCAATAGAACCAAGATGCTCTCCTCAAAAAATGAAGCCAATCTGGTGGTCCCCTGCCATAAAGAAATGTTACAACAGAAGGAAAAATTGATGTGGAATAAGGTGAAGTCCCAGGACTGGAAAAACTCCCTTATCAGCCTCAACAAAAGGTTGAGATCCCTCATCAAATCTTCTAAAGCTAGCAATGAAAACAGAATTGCAGTAGATAGTAATAACAACCACAAGGCCTTCTATAGTTATATAAAGAATCTCCACGGCAATACCCAGATTTTCTCTGAGCTACTGCACAATGGTACCTCCTATACCGAGCCGACAGATATTGCCAATATACTGGCCGACAGATTCAGTGCCAACTTTATGCCCCTCCCCCAAAGGACCAATCACAATACCAATAGATTGCCAGGCACCCAGTATCACTGCTGCACAGGTTAAAACAGCACTGTCCAAGACCAAGAATACAGCTTCTATGAGACCTGACAATATCACTGGCTGTGTTCTACATGAACTAGAGAGTGAACTGGCACCTCACCTGTGCGCCCTGTTCAATCACAACCTCAAATCAGGCATTGTCCCTACCAAATGGTACACTGCTACAGTCATCCCTCTCCACAAGGGAGGAGTGACTGCAAACCCCGGGAACTATCGCCCCATTAGCCGACAAGTCTGATATGCAAAGCTATGGAATGCATCATCATGGACCTAATAAACAAAGATATAGGGAATCTCCAAACTCTGGATCCTACACAGTTTGGTTTTGTGAAGGGTAGACCATGCCTGCTCAACTTGGTCAGCTTCTTAGAGTCAGTCACCAGAGCTGTGGATGAAGGCAAGATTGTTCATACAGCCTACCTTGATCTGGCCAAGGCTTTTGATACCATTTCCCACTCAGGAATCATAGAAAAACTCACTAAGCTAGGCATCAACCCCTATATCATTAGGTGGGTGGCAGACTGTATCACACATAGAACTCACAGTGTGAAAGTAGCTGACTCCAAGTCAGACAATCGACCAGTCATGAGTGGAGTCCCACAGGGTTTGGTCCTGGGTCCTCTCCTGTTTGGTATCTACTTCTCTGAAGTCCAGGCCAATATGAAGGGACTCTGGCTGACAAAGTTCACAGACAATTGCAAGTTGGGAGCTATTATTAACTCCCCAACTGATGTTGACATCCTGCAGAAAGGCCTCAATGAGACCAACAACTGGTGCCAGAACCATGGCCTTAAGCTCAATGCCAACAAATGTGTTGTCATGCCCCTTGGAAAAACCTGGTTCCCTTGAATTACCACATCGATGATAGTCCACTGAACACAGAAGGCATTCTAAGAGATCTAGGAACACAGGTTGACAGCAGCCTCTCTTTTGACCACCACAATGCCACTGTGGTCAGAAAGTCCTTTTGTGTGGCACATCTTATTACTAAAGGTTTTGCATCCAAGAAGAAAGAGGTCATTGTCTCCCTCTACTTTTCCCTTATTAAGACAATCATTGAGTACAATGCCCCATTTGGCATGTACCTCACTAGACACCTGCGACAACTGGACAGGCCACAAAAGTACCTCACAAAGAGGATCCTAGGCCTTAAACACTTGTCCTATATGGACAGTCTCAAATAAACTTCAGCTATTCTCTGTCTCATGTCTGACCTAGCTCTGTTAGAAATGCTACATCTAAAGAAATCCCAATCCCTCTACACCACACACTCCAGAAACCTCAACCTCATTACCACAATCAACAGAACATGCTGGAGGGACAGGTTCATAACACAGAGACTTCCCATGCTATGGAATAGACCTCACATACATGTCAAGCAGAGCACCTCACTGGCCCTCTTCAAGAGAAATCTTGATGAGTGGATGGGAAATAGAAAATTCACCCTGGGGATCACTCCAGTGGCTCTACTCAACAGAGGCACTAGGAAACAAGGTTGGGTGGCACGATGCCAGGATAATCCTATGGCCTAGGCTTGTAAAGGCTCCAGGGCTATTAGCCTAGTACACACCTATGAACCTATAAGCTTTGCGGGTGATGCTCAGGGTGCATGGCTGACTTAGTGTTTACTATATTTGTGTTTGTGATGTTATTTTGCTAATTGTACTTTTTACATATTTTGGTCTTACAAAGTTAGACAGTTGGTAGAATCAAAACAGTTTTTGCATCAGTATTTTTAAGAATTTTTTTGATGGTTATGATGTCTGAAACTGAAATGTGTCTCATTCATTTCTAACATCTCTTTTTAATGATTTGCCAGTACAAAAGTATGACACCAGTACTTCTGAGAGGTATGAATCCATGACACTTTGATGCCTGAGGCCTATTACTTGATAGAGGTCACATGTATTCACATAAGTCTCTTCTGTCACTTGTTGAAGTCATTGCTGTACAAATCACCCACCTTTATATTACTTAAATTACCAAGCGACAACATGCAAGGATATGCCATTCATTTGTATTATTACACAATTTTGTTTTAATACTACAGGTTCAACACTTACCTTGTAAAGCCAGAAGTTGCTACTGTTTTAGTTTACGGCTGAGTCTGTCTGATGCTAGGGGTACACAGCCATTTCATGAGTAGGTAAAGGTTGTGAATGTTGCCTGGCATCAATGTTACTGTATGTCTGTGCATACAATGAAGGTTTTAGCCCTTTAGGTGGTGAGTGAGTGGGCTATGCATCGTCTCTTAGACAATGCGAGGGCATATTGAACATGCCTACATCTGCCTATACCCACAGCAGCTTCTAGCTCCCCGACTACTCACCTGCATGTGGATATGGTCACCTTTCTATTGGCACCAGGATGTGTACCCTTTGCCCCTGTTGATCCTGCTGAAACTGTTTACTGAGGATAATGTTGTGAAGCATAGCACAGACTGTGACATTTTAGTACATGTATGTGGATTATACTGCAAGGCTCCCCTAGATGTATCTAGGCACCAGAACCATGACTTCAGGAGCACAAAAACATACTCTATGATATTTCTGGTTTGATCGTGTGCATCATTATGCCAGTCTTCCTGAGGGGGCTGTGCATCTCTGATGAGTGTCATCACCCAAAGTTCCAGTGCATAACCTGCATCCCTCAGAATATGACCCTGTGGGATATCAACCCTAGTGAACATCTGATATAGTTGGGAGGTGTGCCAGATATGTAAGTTGTGGCACCTGCCTGGGTTGCCAGCAGACACATTCAAGATGATTCCCTTACAGTTACACACAACTTGGCAGTTAATGGAGAAGTAGCTCTTTCTATTTATGTAGACACTTTCCTGTTCCCCAGGTGGTGCCTTGATTTCTATATGTGTACGGTCTATGGCAACCAGTACTTCAGGGTAGTATGCTACAGGGTAGAACTCCTGCATATGTGTGGCCTTGTCCCCAGGAGTACAGGAAAAAATATGTGGTCAATGGCATGTTGGAGCATAGCATTCAGGAATTGATGGAGGATCTCTGAAAGGGTCCAGTAGCTAAAATTCTAAGGACTAGACATACTTTTGTCTCCACTGGTATTGACTCCCCTCTGTATGCCCTGGGTCTGAGGTGAGGACAACAGAGGTTGCAGAGTTCCTGTAGTGTGTCTCTGTCCACCATGTAGCACTCTACAATTTTCACTTCATGCAGATTGTGTTAAGTTATATGGGGTCTGAAAACTCTTCTCCTTCTCGGCCTTAGTCTATTAGCAACAGCAGCAGCATAGAATTCAACCTGTTGCACATAAACATGAATTAAAGTAACAGCAGCCCCTAATATTCTTTCTGTGTAGACTTTTTTCCATGGCTGTATCCCAATAGGTTTTGGAATTCACAGGGAAAACCAGCATTGAGTCTACACAGGTGCTTCACAGCTTGTTGAATAATTCATCCAACTTGGATTAGTTGATTGGGTCACCATGGCTGTGTAGATCTACACACCATGTACAACCACTTACTGAATACAAACAGAGAATTTCTATGTGCATGTCATGGCGCAATGCACACATGGTCTTAGATGACTGTGTAGCATCTATTGAATCTGCCCTACTTATTTTTCTTTTTTTTAACTTCATAGCAAATAAACAAGTTGATTAAAATTCATGCAGGTTTTTGTCCTGTCCGTGTAGTATCTGAGTTGCCTCTGGACATTCAGAGAGTGTAGAATTATTTATATGTGATTTTTTGGTTCTCGGTAGAAAATGGGGAGATGAATAGCCCAGTTGAAATTAACTACTTTAGGCATACAAGGAGGATTTGTTGTCAGTTACTGTATCTTTCTGAAAGATTAGGTAGGGTTGAATCACCATTAGAGCTTGTAACTCAGATAATCTAATAGCAAATGTCAGATCAATTAATAACACTGTTTTGCAAGGTAAGAACTTCAAATCATCCTCATGATCATGTTTAAAAGTAAAAAGTGTCAATTTTCTTCATTACAAAATTAAGATCCCTAGAAAGAGACACCTGTCTTCCAGATGGGCAGATATGTAATACCCATTTCAAAAACTGCTTGTCTTGAGGCAGGATAGAAAGGGGGATCCATGGTCAGACAAGCAGAGATGGCGTGGTGAATCTTGACAGAAGAGTAAGAAAGAAAATAACTCACACATATGTTGTAGAGCCAGAGGCATCTGGACCTTAAAGGGATTGTGATTCTTGCTACTGCACCATGCAAAATCTTTCTCACTTGGCCAAATATAATTTTCCAGTAGCAGGTTTCTTAGCCTCCTGTAAAATCTGCTTAATGTCCTCTGTAAACAGGTGCCTAAAAGGTGTTAAAATTCTATCAGCCTGGCAGTGAGTTGAAGACAAAGACTGGGGTGTATCAAACAACCCTTGTCCTATGTAAGTTTATCCTGTGAGGAAGCTTGTGATCATTGCCCTTGGCCAGTTTGGGAAGACAGGAAAACCTTTGTTCCCTGGGACAAAAGGGAGCTACCAGTATGATCTCTGGATAATTCTCCTGAATCTTTAGAAGAATCATTTTTTGAAGGAAAGAGTAGAAATACATACAGGAACATCCCAATCCATGGGAATGAAAAGGCATCTGTCTTCCAGACCTTTGTGTAAGGAATCCTGGAGCAGAATTTCTTTAACTGTCTGTGGTGAATGCGGACAAACAGATATACTTGAGTTGTTTCCCACAGTGGTATCAATTCCTGGAAAAAAACACTTGTGCAATCTCCATTTGTTGGGGCCAGTCCTGGTCCTGCTATAGCATACTGCTCTGATAAAATGTAAATAGCATGGAAGGCCAGATTGTCATGAGGTTCTAAATTCCAGGCTATCATAGCTAGTCTGTAATGGGAGAATAATCTGTACCCCTCCCCCTTTTTTATGTACCACCTCACTGTGGTGTTATCTGTGATTACTAGAACAAGGCCTGGAATCTAAAGATGGTTCATAGATTTGACAACATTAATTGCAGCCATACTTTCTTTCACATGTATGTATTTGTAATCTGTCCTGCTTGTTCCACATCACTTATAATCTATCCAATCTCTGTCAGTCAAACATTGCAAAGATCATTCAAATCCTGCCTTTTTTTAAACCTCATTCCTCCTCTGCAGGTATTGTTCCCACAATTCCCATTTTTTTCTATATTATGTGCTGCTACACTTTTTAAAGATCTCATTTCCAATTGTTTTATCTCTGTTACTATATTTAGTACTTCTATTATAGTTGGTTTAGATTTTGATTTCCATTTCCTAGTAATTGCTTGTTTGGTAGCTAACATAATTAGACTCAGCAAGGCCTTACTATGTCTAGGCAAGTGAGATTCTGTATCATAGCTCAAAAAATAATTTCCTTAGTTATGCTAATTTTCTTACCCAGTATTTCTGATTGAGTAGTATGGATGTAATTTTTAAAGTCTGCCAAATCATTATACTCACATAAAATATGTTCCTGTTTATCTCTTTCTTCCCCATCATACCTCCAACATTTGCTATCTGAGGAAAAAATATTTTGAGTCTACTTGGAGTATAAAAATATCTATTTAAAGACTTTGAGGCAAAGATCCTAAATCTTCAAGACTTTGTTGCACATCTGGGATATATATATATATATATATATATATATATATATATACACACATATATATAAACCCCCATTGTTTCTTTGCAAATTGCTTATCCAATATATCTTCCCAATCCTTTCTAACCTCCTCTGATTATTTTTTTTAATTATCATGCTGTATTTTATATGCTGTACTAGTTGTTCCTTTTTTAACAGCAGCTTCTGTTCTAGAGTCTATTAAAAACTCTACCAGTGCTGGTCTTTCTCTTAGGACCCCCCTATGTCTTTCTCTTTGCCTATACTCTGATACCAGCCCTTGATAGGGAAGGCAATCTCTAGTCTGCAGTCCAAAGAAATTCTTGGCCTCTTCCCATTCTAGTAAGTTTCCCTCACTGCCTACTTACTCCAAATACCTTGATTCTTTTGCTAGTTTTCTCCAATAAATTCCAGCCCCCTCTTACCTATTGTCTGTATCCCTAATTGCGGACATCCCTACTGGCAAAATCTCCTTTCTCTATTCTTGTGTTTGCTTAGTTCTTTGAATGCTTTCTGCTTCCTTATGAAAATAATATTCTATATAGTGTTTTTCTCATTAAGGATCTGCATCCAAAATCCCACTGTCTTCTTGTTTCTTGAGACCCGCCCACCATTTTGTCATAACCCCTTTCCATTTTGAGTATAACTTTCTGCTTGTGCTATGCCTAGGATCCTTAACTGTGTAGCCCTGAAATACCCCTTCAAATTGGATAATCCCAAACTGCCTTGTTCTATTGGAAAAATCAACTTATCCCACTTGACTCTTGCTGTTTTTCCCTACCAGATAAATTATTTCAACTCTTTATTAATTGCAATCTACAACTTCTCCTCTGGTTGAGACTAACATTAAAGGGACTAAAAACCTTTGAGCTGTTTGTATCTTACTATCCATATCCCTAAAATAGAGCTTCCAATTTTTCAGTTTTTGTATTAGCTTTAGTTTAGTCTCTTCCCACATATCCTTAGCTGCCACACCAGAATGCTTTTTAATTTATTCTCCTAAGTAATTAATGTTATCATGTCCCCATAAACATGGATATTGCTGAACCAATTTGTGTGTGGATACATAGTTTACAGCTATTGCTTTTATTTTATTTTTATTTATTTTACATTTGTTAACCGGGAATGTCTGACTGAGCCAAAGCCCTTTTTAAGCAGAGGCCAGGGAAGAAAAGCTCTAGTCTGTTCAGTTAAAATTATTATTTTATGCAGTAGTACAAGAAGTAATGGTACATGTCAAACAAATATATAGCAGCAAAAAATACTTTTATAGGTAATGCAGGATACAAATCATAAACAATATAGAACACATAAACCATTTAGTAAAGGATAGAAGTGGAGATTTGTTTTAGCTTCATTCATTTTGTATCCTGAAAAGATTTGAAACTGTCTCAAAATGTTCCACAACACTGAAATGACCTTTTCTGGTTTTATCAGATAAAAAATAATATCATCTGCAAATACAGCCAGATTTTCTTGACTGCCATAACAATTATATATTTGAATTTCTGAGTCCCTTATTTTCTTTGCCAATGGTTCTAAATATAATACAAATAACAAAGGGGAAAGAGGACATCACTGCCTGGTTCATCTGTTCAAACAGAAATTATCTGAGAGGAACCCACCCACATTAATTTTTGCCTCTAATCCCTCATATAACCTCTTAATCAACCATATAATTTTATCACAGAATGCAAATGCTTTCATTGTACTGCTCATAAATCCCCAGCTTACTCTGTCAGATGCTTTCTCTGCATCAAGACCCACTCAACAGTGGTATTATCTTACATTGTCCTTCATTCTGGATCATCATTGTTCTGTTAATGTTGTCATATGTTTGCCTTCCCTCCACAAAACCACATTTATTTATTTATTTATTTATCTATTTATTTCTTTATTTGACATTTGTTAACTGTAATAGTCCATCTGAGCAAAAGTCCTTTTTCAGCGGAGGCTCATTGAGAAAAGCTTCATAGTACAAGTAAATAAGAAATATTTACAAAAATTGAAGTTGAATACAATATACAACAAAACAGTTAAGCAAATGTAGATAAAGCTCCACAGTAAAATATAATAAGAGGCATTATAACACTGAAGAAATACATATCAAAGAAATATATAATAAAACATTGGAATGAATTTACATAACTCATTGGGTTATCTTCAGAGGGTAACTGTACAATGCAGAGCAGTTGATAAGTGAGTTACGGTAGTAGGGAAGGGAGGAATAGAGAAGATAGTGGTAGAGAAAGGGGTGGATTCATGTGGGATAATTACAGAGGCAAATCCATGTGCTATTAAGGTACCTTTTGAGAGTTTTCTTGAATTTGTCAATGTGGGAAATATTTCTAAAGGTCATGGGGCGCTTGTTCCATGCAAAAGCAGGGAAGTAGCTGTAGAGATTCTCTCCAATAGATTTGTTAGGTTTGCGAATTTGTAAGAGACATTGGTCAGAGCTTCTGAGGAATCGAGGGGGGGGGCTTATAGAGGGAGACAACTGAGGAAATGTTAAGGCAAGAGGAGGACTTATTCAAAGTAGTATGGATAATGATAAGTTCGGTAAATAAGAGTTGGTTAGTAAGCTCTAGTCAGCTGAGTGTCTGGAGAGTGAGACAGTGGTGTGATCATGAGGGCTGATTAGCTGCAAATCTAGAAACTTTGTTGTAAGTGATTTCAAGTTTGGAAAGTAGTGAGGACTGTAAGTTGATTAAAATTAGAGAGCTGTAAAAGAGGTTGTAGAGAAGGTAAGCGTAGGGTAGTGAGATCCTGGAGTTGAGTGAAAGGATCCTTTTGTTTCTATAGAGTAATCGTGGGTTTTCTTGATGCAGTTAAGTACATGAAGGTCAAATCTTAGTTGATCGTCCACTATTACTCCAGGCAGTTTAGTGTGGGATTCAGCTATGATCATAGTGTTGTTGAGGGAAGAGATGGTGAATAAGGATTTAAGATGGTAAAGGGATTTTGGGAGGAAGAGAAGACAGTTTGTCTTTTTTAGGGTTTAGTATGAGTTGGTTGTTAGTAAGCCATGTTTCAGTGAGGATGAAAGATGTTTCTGTCAGGGTTAGCAGGTCAGTGGGGCTATCAGTGATAGAAATGATGGTGGAGTCATCTGTGTACTGTATGAGGGAAGACTGAGGACAGAATTTGTGAAGTTGGTTAGTAAAAATGTTAAAAAGGAGGGGGCCTAAATAGAGCCTTGAGGGACACCCATTTTGATGGGGAGAAAAGGAGAAAGAGCAGAGAGCCATTTTACAGATTGCAACCTGTTTGTGAGGTAGCTATTGAACCAGGAAAATGTTGCTGAGGAGAGGTTGAGTTGAGAGAGTTTGGAGAGGAGGATAGGGTGAGAGACAGTGTCAAAGGCGTTGGAGAGATCTAAAAAGATGCAAGATACTAGTTTTTCACTGTCTCTAGCTAGGGAGATGGAGTTAGTAAAGGAAATAAATGCAGTAGTGCTGCTGTGGCAAGGGTGGAAGCCATGTTGAGTAGGGGTAATTAGGTTTTCATGAGTAAGGTAAGCTGAGGTTTGTTTATAAACACAGTGGTCAAGAATTTTGGAGAGGGGAGAGAGTACAGCAATAGGTCGGTAATTAGAGAGCTCAACAGAATTTCTACCTTTGTGGATTGGTATAGTGTGGAACATTTTCCAGAGGGCAGGAATGGTGGATTCACTAATTGAGTGGTTTATGAGGATGGAAACAGGATATGCTATGGAGACAGCAGCAGCTTTTTGGAAGGGAGGAGGCAGGGTGTCAGCTGAAGGGGAACATGATTTAGGTTTGATAAGAATTTGTATCATGTAGGTGGTTGATTCATTGATCCATATCTATCAATTTTGGCATTACCTTGCCATTCTTTTAGCCACTATAGATAAAAACACTTTATAATCATGGTTTAGGATTGAAACGGGCATGTATGCCTCTGTTTTTAAATGGGTCTTTACTCTCTTTAAATATTGTAGCTACCATCAGTTTCTTCCAGGATGGTGGTGCTTCTTCTCCTCTTAAAATACTGTTAAACAAAGCTTTCAAGATCTTTATCAGTTTTCCCTTTCTAACTTCCAAACTTCCACAGGAATGCCATCTATTCCTGGGAACTTTCCTACAGATTGGTTATGTATTATCATTTTTATCTTGGCTCCTCCTATCCTAACTGTTAATAATTGAGCCTCATTTACATCTAACCTCAGCATACTTAATTCTTCCATAAACATTTCCATTTGTACCTTTTCTTGATTTCTATATTTCCCTGCTTTATACAAATTTTCATAAATTTTCTGAAATATTTCTAGTATGATCTCTTATTTTCCTTGCTATAGGCGCTCTAATCTTGGTGATGTCTTTCTGCTTTCTCTTGCCTCAGTCGTTGTGCTAAAAGTTTTTGTTGTCTGGAGTTACTATCAAAAAAACTGTTGCATAACAGCAATATTTCTACACTCATGCATTTCATCTACATAATCCTTTATTTTATGTTTAGCATTCTGCAATTGCTAGTCTTCTTGTTCTGTGAGATTCCTCCTATTCTGCAATACTCTTTTGTCATTTACTCTGAATAATTATTGTTACTTCTTAACCATATCTCTTTTTATTTTATTTCCACCCTATTTTTAAACTCCACTTTGATTTCATCCCATTCCCTAGCTATATTTATTTATTTACTTTCCATTTGTTTACCGGGGATGTCTGACTTGGCCAGAGGTCCATTTTCAGTCGAGGCCTGGGGAGAAAAGTCTCTTTATAAGAAAAATATAAATAAAATTACATGCAAATTCATGCAATACAATACCAGAAACACATAATTTTACAATACGATACCAGAAACATATAACAATTTTATAATACAATACAAAAAACACATTACACGATAATAAAATAAAGACAGGCAGTAAGTAAGCTAAACAACTGACAAAATAAAGAGATGTCTAACAAAACATACAATAGAGTAATAATATTCTGAGGAGAAAAAAAATGCTGATTAGCAATCTGACAAATAAAAGTAGATTGTAACATCATAGGGAAATGGTAGATTTTTAGCGTCTATATCAGTATTTCAAAAATTGAATAGTCTGAATATATCGAACTGACATGATCAAACTATCTAATTTTCGAAAGCCGATGAAAAAAAATAACACACCAAAAAATGAACTAACTTGTGTAGGCAGGTGGGCAAGCCCCCAAGCACCTCCACCCCTCCCCCCGCTACTTAAATATACCAACTCCGAGACCACACTAAATTGAGGTAAACAGAAACCTCCCCTTACGGAGATTTCCATTTACCCGTTCAACATTCTGCACTTTCGGCATTCTCGATGCGACAATATCAAATTCGATATTGTTGTGATGCTGATAGGGACCCGATTTTTAGGTGAAATGTAATGGTATAGGAGGAAAATATTATTAAAAGCATATATTGTATAGAAGGCAAGAAAAAATAGATGATATGTTAGTGGCACAGCAGTTACAACAAAGCAGTGTGGAGATGAGTTGATAAGGAGAGAAAGAAGATGCATATAAAAGATTTGAGATAGGTATAAAGTCATTAAAGGAGTACTAAATTAGCACTAGTAGACAGACATTGAAATTTGGTGGGCACTGAAAAAAGCTGCTTAGAATATAAAAAGAAAACAGATAATTATGGTTGAAAGAAAAGAGATGGACAGAATAGTTCAGCCTGGATTAGTGCAGGAGCAGAGCCTAGTGCTGGCTAGGTGTTCCATAAGCAGTGTTTTAAATTTGGATGCATTACTACTGTTTAGTATCAGTTGAGGTATGGATTTCCATGACTTGGATATCTGGTAGGAGAATGGAAAATTGCCATGATAGTTATTAGGTTTAATTACTGTAAGTAGTAATTTGTTGGGGGAACTTAGTGTTCTGTTGTTTGAGTAGGGTTGAACTAATTTCTTAAGACATGGGCAGTAGTCTGGATGGTATAAGATGTAATGAACGATTGTTAGTTGCTTGAAAGACAGAAGCTGAGATAGTTTGATCCAATTTAGTTTATGAAGTGCTGTGCAGTGATGTGAGATTTTGTTATAACAGGACTCCAGCTTGTTTAAGTCAGATTTTCTGAGGTTAGTAAATATTGGTGAGGCATAAAGGAGGGTAGAGAGTAGATGAGTCCTTGCTATGGAATGTCTAGTGGCATTGGTTAGGTATAGCTTGATTCTGTACACTGAAACAAGCTTAATCTGGCTCTTTTTGACAGCTAGAGTCAGGTGTTTGTCAAATGTTAAGTTGTCATCTATTGTAACTTCAAGGAGTTTGGTGTGCTGGACAGGTTCTATTTTAGTTTTATTGGCTGAGTAGATGGTGAAAGGGGTATAGTTATCAGGTGCTTTACTATTAGTGAAGAGGAAAAGCTTTGTTTTATTTGGATTGAGTAGAAGTTGAGAGTCAGAGAGATATTCTTCAATGTCCTGGAAGGATTGTTGGGTTGTTTGTAAGTGTTCTGGTAGGGAGGGAGATGAGCATATGTGGGAGGAGTCATCAGTGTATTGAATGATAGTTGCATGCTAGTTGGCTGTGCTGAGCCTATTGGTGAATATGGTGAAAAGTAGTGGACCGAGAATTGAGTCTTGGGATACTCCTACTGAGACTGGTAGTAGGGTGGATAGTTCAGTTTGCCATTTAACTGCCTGTTGAAAGTCAGTTAAGTAGCTGGGAAACCAGAGGAGTGCAGGCTGGTTTAGATTTAAAGTAGCTAGTTCTTTGAGCAGCTTTTGGTGTGACACTGTATCAAAGGCCTTAGACACAGCAAGAAAGATAGCAGAGACAAGCTGGTTATCATTTCTAAGATGGTTGATTTGAGTTTGTAAAGCTGACAAGGGCAGTGGTGGTACTGCGTTTAGGTCTGAAGCCATGTTGAGATGCAGATAGGAGATTATTACTTAGCAGGTAGTTAAGGGGTTGTCTGTGTATGCATTTTTCAAGAATTATGGCTGCAGGAGGGAGGATGGCAACTTGCCTGTAGTTTGAGAATTTATTTATTTATTTATTTATTTCCAGTTTGATTACCGGGGAAGTCCACTGGGCCAGAACGTGCCCACTTTCAGTGGAGGCCCGGGGAGAAAAGCACCATAAGCAATGCAAATACAATCTAAGTTACGTAATGTTGAAGGTAAAAAATACATGTATAATTGCATTCATACAGTTAGTAAAAAAAAAGCAAATGCCTACAGTATACCTCATAAACATCATTAAGGAAAGTAGATAAAACTGATTTTCAGTAGTTTCCCTTCAGAGCAGCAAGTTTCAACTGTCTATAATATCGAGATCTGAGGTTACTTGATATTTACAATATTTACATACAAGGAGTAGAGAGAGAATTATTTAAACTGAGAAGTAGCTTAAGTTTGTTTTAGGAGCAATAGAAAAATAATAGTTCTAGGGTAGTGTGAAGTGAGGAGTATAGAGGGTTCAATGGGTAGTTATTTAAATTTAAGTGGGATGAAAGCAGGAACATTTATGTTTAGAAGACAGGTAAGAGAAAAGTTGGGTTTTGAAGGATTCTGAGTTAGATGTTGTTCTAAGTGAAGGAGGGAGAGAGTTTCATTTCCTGCCTAGAGAGAAGGAGAGAAGGAGTTGGCCAGCAGGGCGTTTGGGTTTGTAGATAGAGATTAAATTTTGGTGTTCAGATCTTAGAGATCTATTTGGGATGTACGGAGGAAGGATGTTTGTTAAGGCTGGGCATTTATCAGGGTAGAATATTAATTTGTGAGCAGTGGTTAGTTGGAGATAGTCTAGGTGGTTAGAGAGTTCTAGCCAGTTCAGAGTTTGTAGGGAAAGGCAATGGTGAGTAGAGGTTTTAGATTTGGTTGCAAATTTAGAGATCTTATTATAGCAAATTTCGAGTTTAGAGGAGTTGGAAGAAGATAGGTTAGTTAGGAGTGGAGCTCCATAGAGTAAAGATGGTAGAAGATAGGTAGTTGCTAAGGTATGCCTAGAGGAGTTGTAGAGAAAGCGGTTGTTCCTATAGAGCATACCTAGCTTTTGGTGGGTTTTATTTATGTTTTGTTGTATGTGGATATCAAATTTAAGGTGCTCGTCTATGGTGATGCCAAGGAGTTTTGCAGACGGGACCACCTCTATAGTAGAGTTGGTTTGGTTTAGGATTTTGAAAGCATTTGTCAAAAGTGAAAGCCCTGGAGGGAGGGAAAAGAAGAATTTTAGCTTTATTAGAGTTGAGAGAGAGATGATTTTGGTGCATCCAGTTCTCAGTAGTGGAAAAAGCTATTTGGGTTTTTGTCAGTAGTTCAGGAAGGTTAGAGGCGGCACAGACTAAGGTTGAGTCATCAGCGTATTGGATAACTGTTGTGTCTGGGATGGCAGTGTGAAGGTTATTTATGAAGATGTTGAAAAGCATGGGTCCAAGGATGGACCCCTGGGGAACGCCAGTGGGTGTAGGTAAGAAGGAGGAGGTAGAGTTTTTCCATCTAACAGCTTGAGATCTGTCTGATAGGTAGCTGGAGAACCAGGATAGAGTATCAGGGGAGAGATGAAGGTTGGCTAGATGAAAGAGAAGGTGTATGTGAGAGATGGTGTCAAAGGCTTTAGAAAGATCTAGCAGTACAGTGGAAACTAGTAATCCAGAATCCCTGGCTTGATTGACTGTTTCTAAGAAGCATAATAAGGCAGTAATGGTGCTGGGGCTAGGGTGGAAACTGTGTTGGCTGGGTGTTAGGAGGTGGTTCTGGGTTAAGAAAGGCATGAGTTGGTGGTGGACACATTTTTCTAGAATTTTTGATATAGGTGAGAGTAGGGCAATTGGGCGGAAGTTGGAGATATTAGTATTTTTGCCTCCTTTATGAAGAGGTAGAATGTAGGCTGAGCGCCAAAGAATAGGAACGTATGATTCTTTTAAAAGATCTGTTAATTAAGATGCTGATAGGGAGAGCAACACCTTCAGCAGCACATTTAAGGAAGGAGGAGGGGATGTTGTCAGGGGCATTAGAGCATGGCTTTAGTTTGGATAAGAGCCTTTTTATAAATGTGGTTGAAACAGGTTTCAGCTGGAAATTGAGAGGACAGTTAAAAGGGTTGTTAGGTGTAAAGGAAAGAGAGTTTGATGTATTATTGTTAGGGAAGGATTTAGTTAGATTAGCTATAGATTCAGTAAAGAATTTGTTGAAGAGAGAGCTTAGATCTGTGTCAGTTATACTAGGGTCTGGGCAGGGATTATTCCTGGATCCTGGATGGAGAAGGGAATTAACTGATTTCCAGAACTGTTTTGGGTTCTTGTTATGGTTGGACTGAAGTTTATTGTAGTAGTTTTTTTGTCCAGGGTGAGTAGTTTTTTTGCTTGGTTGCGGAGTTGGGTGTATTGGAGCAGGGATGAAGGCATTTTATTTTTCTGGTAGAGCTTCCAGGATTTGTCCCTTTGATGCATGATTTGTTTTGTTTCTTTGGATAGCCAAGGAGCAGAATTAGCTTTGACTCGTTTGTTTCTTGGTGGGGCTAGGGAGTTAAGAGTATTTAGGAAGATAGAGTTAAATTGTTCTACAGCATTGTCTAGGGGAAGAGTATTTAGGATCTGCCACTTAGTATGTTTATAAATGTTTGAGAAAATTGTGGGGTTGAAGTTGCTGAGATTACGAGTGTGGATGTAATGGTGTTGATATTGGGTGGAGTTAGCTGAGCGGTGTATGAAAGTGGGGAGATGGTCACTAAAGGTGTCAGGGATAGAGCCAGAAATAATTATTTTATTTGGATGAGAGACTAGGATCCAGTCAATGATGGATCCTGGGGGATGTTTTTTGTTAGGACGGGTGGTTGAGTGGATTACTTGGGTGAAGTTGTAGAGGTTAATGAATTGGGAGGGGGAAGGTGAGTTGATTTTGTACCAATTAATGTTAACATCGCCTAGAATGTAGGCTTCAAATGTGATTTCTGTTGAGGCCCAGTAAAGAATATTTTCGAGGGTAGGGATGTTGTCACCTGGGGATATGTATAGGGAGATAATGCAGATGTTCTTATGTTTATTTAGTCATAGTAGACTAGCTGTTAGTTCAGCATTTTTGAATTGTGGAGTTGGGATTTGTAAAGGGATTAAGGAGAGGAGGTTAGAGAAGATTAGTGCAGAGCCTCCACCTTTTTTATTTAATCGGTCACTTCTGTGGATTTGAAAACCAGGAGGTAAGATTTCAGAGTCAGCAATATGGGGTTTTAGCCAGGTTTCAGAGATGGCTAAGATGTCAGGTTGGTTGTGGCAAATCCAAGCTTGTAGTTGGTGTATTTTGTTATTAAGGCTCTGAGCACTGATAGTGAAGAACTTAAGGGAGTTAGGAGAGGGAGCGGTAGAAGAAGTGGGAGGGGGAATATGATTGTTTCCAGTGGGAGAAGTAGGGGGTGGGGGGAAGTTGTTAGTAATGAGGCAGGGGCCAGGGTTGGGATGGATATCTCCAGATAAGGCCAGGTCATTATTGGGAGTAACTCTAAGTCTTTTGGGTTTACGACGTAGGAAGCTGTTAGGGGGTAGCAGTAGTTTAAGAGTGAAAGTTTTTGTTATGGTGAAGTGTTTGGGATGGAAAAGGTACAGTGTTTTGGGAGGAATAAGACAGGAAGATATGTTGTTGTAGTGGGTAGATAGAGATGGTTGTAGGTGACTACAAAGGATAGTTTGAGTAAGAGGTAGGCATAGGGGTATTTTGTGAGGGTAAGAAGTAGCATAATATAGAGGAATTAGTAGTACAAGAAGTGAGGATGGGACACAGATAGTATGAAGGATTTTGGAGGGCATGTTCAGCATGGGGAAATTGAAGAGATAAATGTAGTGGAAGTGTACAGGCAAAAATGGGGTGGGGAGCTTATGAAATAGATGGGGTTGAAAGTATTTGCAGGGGAGAGAAAGGGAGTATGTGTGGTGAGGAGAGAAGTATGATGGAGTGGGATGAGAAAGAGTGGGAGGGGTAGTAAAAAGAAGGACTATGATTAGTTAATTGGTAAAGTGAAGTATAGTGGGGTGGGAGGAGTAAGAGTGGGAGGGGATAATGAGGAAAGGACTCTGATTAGTTAATTGGTATATGTGGGAGGGGTATGACAGGTATAAAGGTAGAGGTGCTGGGGGTGGGTGGGAAATGGGGGCAGGGTAGGGGAGCGGAGTGAGCCCACAGGGCGAACGGAGCGGGAAGAGCCAAAGGAAGGAGAATGAGAGGAAAACAATCAGTAGAGTGTGAGAGCCAGAAGGTAAGTTTGCAGAGATGTATAGTAAGTTCGAAGACTGACAGTGAAGTGGAGTTGAATGGAGATATGTACTAAAATGACAGTAGAGAAGGGTCAGAGGCTTTAAGATTGAAGGAGATGGGAATTTGTGGAGTGGAGGAAGTGGATAGGTAGTCCTGGGAGAACAGTGAGGGAGAGAGCAGTGGGAGAGATATCTAGGAACACTGAAGAAGAGAATAAGGTACCAAGTGGGAAAAAGTAGTAGAGACACCAAGATGGTAGAGGAGCGCCACCTAATGGGTAGTTAGTATGAGTGTAACAGAGACCCCTAATGGGAATATCCAGTTAGGGGATGGAAGGAGTTATCATAATTCAGCATAGGGTAAAATAAAATATAAGAGGGAGAGTAGGGATAATTTAAGTAGACAAGAAAAGGGGAAGAGTTGGCTGCTGGCTAGCCTGTCAGGGGAGCACAGTGCGACCTACTAGAAAGTATGTACTACCTTTACATATTACAAGATGGTTAAAGCAGTACGCATACTTTTTCTGAAATGTCCTTGTAGGGAGCAGATGGGATTTTAGGTTTGATTTAAAGTCCCTTGTTTATGGGTTCTCAGCATGGACTTCCAGTAGGGTGCATTCAGGAGGAGAAGCAGGATAGGCAGGAACACAAGCTGGAACATGCAGGGGAGAGCTGACAAGCAGACAGGCGTAACATACACAGTTAAATTTGCAAAAGTGAAAATGGACAAAGCGGTTCATATAAATTAAGTTAACCTCTATCAAGTACCAAATATCACAAAGCTAAGAATAGGTAAGAAAATGTAAATAAAACAACTCTAATGTACAAAGTAACTTGGGAATGATCAGTCAAAAACTAATTAGCTGACAAAAGCTAAGCAAACTGGGACATATTGCATTATGTTGAGGTGCTGCCTTTGTGGAGGGGGGTGATATAGGAAACTTTCCAGAGTTTGGGAACATGTTGCTCAGTAATTGACCTGTTTATTAGGAGAGATATAGGGTAGGAGATGGAGTCTGCTGCTAATTTTAGAAATTTGTTGGGGAGTTGGTCAGCTGTGAGGAAGGATAGCTTAAGTTTGGATAGATAATTTTTGATGAGGTTAGTTTGAACTGGTTTGATTGTAAAGAAATTGGGGGAACTGCCAAGTATGTTGGGGATAGATGGAGCGTCATGTTATTTTCTACTAGTGAGAGAATAGAGTTGATAAAGTGTGAATTAAATTGTGAGACTATACTATCTGTGGTATTTGGAGTGGTTGGAGATGGGGTTGTGTTCTGTCCAGGCATAAGTAATTATTTAATGGTAGTCCAGAATTTATGGGGATTGCTTTCATGTTTTTGTTGCATGGATTTATAGTAAAGCTTTTTGTCTTGTTTGATTTGTTTTCTGACAAGTTGCATAATTGATGGTATGTGAGAAGGGAATCTTGACCTTTGTTCTTATGGTATAGGTCCCATGCTCTATCTCACCATTTTAGGAGTCCCTTAGTCTCATTGGTAAGTCTTGGTATCTACTTAGATTTAGTATGGATGTTTCTAAGTGGATCTAGGTTGTTTAGGATAGTGAGGAATTTATCATTAAAATATTCGACGGCCAGGTCTAGGTGAAGCTGTTTTAAAGGGGATCAGTCACATTGCTGCAGAAGGGCTTTGAAAACTTCAATGCCTTTTGTTATGGACAAGTTTGTAAGTAATATTTTTAGTAGGATAGATATGTTGCCAAAGGAAGTAGGTGAGTAGATAATCACTTAGGCAGTCAGGGAGACAGCCTGAATGGTGGCAGACTAAGGGTTTGTCTGTGAGTGTCCAGTCAAGGATTGATTCTTTTTTGCTATGTTTGTCAAAACTGGTAGGGAATTCTATAATTTGATAGAAACCATGGAGGTTGATAAAATTTGAGGGATTATCTGATGAGTAGGTGGACCAATCCATATTGAAATCCCCTATTATTATATTTTCTTGTCTAATAGCTGAAGCACTCCATCAAAGAGGGTCTTCAGTAGTGGAAGTGTTGTTACCTGGGAGAATATAGATATCTATAATAATAATATATTTCTTGGAGTTTAATAGAAGGTGGGTAATTAGAATTTCTGTGTTTTGT
Organism: Protopterus annectens; assembly: GCF_019279795.1. Taxonomy (NCBI): domain Eukaryota; kingdom Metazoa; phylum Chordata; order Ceratodontiformes; family Protopteridae; genus Protopterus; species Protopterus annectens. The sequence goes on from NC_056743.1 coordinate 1,730,669,758, forward strand.
TTTGGGGGGTTGACTTGGACTCTTTCTAGTTTGATAGTGTTCTTGTATATTATAGGTATGCCACCACCTCTTTTACATATTCTGTCATGTCTATGTATGTTGTAACCCTAAGTTGGGATTTCACTGTCAGGTACGTGGGGTTTGAGGTAGGTTTCAGTTAGGATAGCTAAGTCAGGGGTATATGGGGGATAGTTGCATGAAACTCATGAATTGTGTTAAGTATGCTTTTTAGATTCATGTTTAATAGTAGGAGATCTGAGCTACTGTGAGGGAAAAGAGTGGTGTTTGGCAAGTGAGTGAGGTTTGTAGTGTGAAGAGTTTGATTATTAGGTTGAGGTCCTGGATTAGGATGGATGTCACGTTACCACTTAGCTTGAGCAGAGTAGAATTGAATAAGAGTAGGTGTGCGAGTTTAACTGATTTAACATATCTGAACAGTAGATGTGGTGCAGACTGAGAGTGAGCATATTTGAATGTGAAAAGGTGTGTGCAGGAGCTGTTAAAAAGGTAAAGTGATGTTGTTTAATGGAGAATTGAGTGGAGGGTTGAGGGGTTAGTCAGGGAGTAGATAGTTATGAGCTGTACAGTGTGATAGCAAGTTTATAAGATAAGAGGTTATTAGCAGAGTGAGTAGTATAAGGTGTTGAAGCAGCATTGTGTATGTAATTTGGAGTTTTTTTTTGTGTTTTGGTGTATACTATGTAGAGTGATAAGTGAGGGTGTGCCTGCTATTGGGAGTGGTTGTAGTGTGGTTAAGAAAAAAAAGTAATCAGTGTACTAGTAAATGGATAATTGGCAATTATATGCATGACTGATGTGACTGGATGAATTGTTGAGTGTGTGTGTCTTGAGGAGAGGTTTAAATCTAGGGATAGTGGAGGTGGTGGCATTTGGGGGCAGGATAGTGAAGTGAGCCTGAGTGTAGCTGTTAGAAAAATATGTATTAATGTATATGTTTAGTGCTTATTAGAAGCAAAGAAGGGATTAATACATTTTTATTCTATTAATGTTATGACAAGAAAAATGAATTCATATGAAACTGCAGTGTGCTTTCTGCAAGTTGGCCTCTGACCCTGGTAGCTGCTAGCACAGCAAAAGTTAATGTTTATGCTTTCCACAAGTGATTATCTGCTGGGTCAGGAAATTAAAGTGTAAAATAATGAGAATCTTCTGCTCTATCCTGCTTGAATAATTGGCCTTGTACATGTTCCTAGATAATGCACAGCTACAAGGAAGAAGTGATACATGAAACAAAGAGTTGGTTAGAGAAATGTATTGAGAATTGTATCTGCTATTGTGCTCGAATTAGCTTAGAACCTTGAGTGGCAATTTTCATAAAAGGACATTATAACTAACCAGGTGGCTAGCAAGGCCACCTTGTTTACCAAAATTCTTTTTTAAGCAAAATGTAGTATCAGCACCTCTGATGAATAAAATATTGTAAGCTAAAATGATGTAAAATAACTTGTGACTGACCACGTCAGTCTGGTAGGCAATGGCTAACAAGAAAGACTATAAAAGTTGTGTACTTCCTGTTTTATTCAGACAAAATTCTGTACTTGCACGTTTTTTGCCTTCTGGTGTACACTAGTAAAGTACCTGAACCTCCTGTGTATTGATCTTTTTATTACAGTATTTTTCATTTAACAGATTGGTCCTTGTGTACTGGAATCCCTCAAATCGGCTACGGATCAGAGCGTAGCAGTGGTCAAAAACTGTATATGGGAGAAGACACCGAAATGGTTCTTCTTGAGAGAAAAGACCTCCGACTGAATTGTCGTTCAAAGAGGCTGGCCACTTTCTGATCTGTGACTGAAGAGCGGATGTGCACTTCGAACCTTGCTGGTCAATAACGGAGGCTCAGGTAGGGAGAAATTTTGCCTTTTTTCTGTTTTAGATCAGGGACTAGGTTACAGTAAATGTTGTTTTTTGTCAGATTTGTTATACAGATCAGGGACAGAAAAGTTACTGTTTTTTTGGTCATAGATCAGGGTAACAGAATATGTTAGGCAGTTATTCTAGATAAACTGTGAAGAAAAACTAAAGTTGTGGTTCCACGTAATAGGAAGGGTTACGTAACATTTTTTCAGTCAGAATAACATGGGAAATCAGTGCACTAAAACATCGCGAGATCCACCCCTAACTGAAGACGCAAAATACATGCAACTACAACGTGTTGATAATGTTAGATATTATGCAAAATGGGTTAACAAATATGAATTTGATGGCAAATTAGAGAAATCTTCACTTGTTAAACTTATTAAACAGCTTAAAACTGATGCGAAACGTCAGGTAAAAAAACGACAATTAGGCATTCCTCAGGTACACAGGTGGATTGAGGAAGCAAACCATAGGGAACAAAAGAGTAATAATTCAAAAGCATTGTTCTTAGACAAAGAAGATAATAACATAGTAATATCGACAGCTCCTCCACCCCCTCCACTTCCCTTTCCATGATATGAAGCGAGTGGACAAGCTGGTCCACCTCCGCTGTATCCTGATATCCCAGCAAAACCGAAACCGTTTGTTAGAGATCCCATTGAGACTAGGTCCCGAACACGTAAAACACAGGGGGACATAGAATCATATCAAATAGAGAAAAATTTACAAGCTGAGAGTGAGGAAGAAATATGTCCACTCATAGAAGTACCAAATCCACAGGCAGGACAGGTCGGACAGGACCCGACTCTCTTGGTATATAGACCATGGACACCGGAGGATATCCGGAAGGCTACTGAGGGAATCCCCCATCCAAAAGTTAATTTTACAAAATTCTTAGAAGATTTACAAGCCATGAGGTTAAGTTACCACTTAAATGCGGAAGAAGTAGAAAAAGTAGTTAGAAAAATTGTAGGTCCAGATTGGCACATGATTTGTGGCACCTGGAATCCTCGTAATGCAGAATTTAAGCCACTCCCACATAGAGATACAGAACTAGACAACAGAGTGAAGGGCCTTACAGACTGAATCTCTGAAAAATGGAAACCTAGAGCAGACTGGACTTGTATTAATCAATGTATACAGCAAGAAAATGAAACGGTAGATGGGTACTATGCCAGATTATTAGAATGTTTCAATAACCACAGCGGTATGACAATTCCCGAAAAACAGACGAATGACTCCCCATATGAACAACAATTGAAAAATGCATTTTTAAAAGGTTGCATTGCACCTATTAGTAGCTTCATTATGAAGCATATGATAGATCATCGAACAAGTAGGTTACAAGCCTTATTTGAATATGCAAAAAGAAAAAGAAAGCGCAAGTCTTCACTGCTGAAGACGGAGCTGAGGTTTATGTATTACAGTCTGGTAAGAAGGGTAAGAGAAATGCCCAGGGAAACAAACAATCTGACAAAAGGTCAGAAGATTTTGAAGAGAGGAAGAAAAAGGGTGAATGCTTTAAATGCGGGAAAAAGGGACATCTAGCAAGGGATTGTAAACAAAATAAGAAGGTAGCTACAGAAGATAAGGGAGATGAGGACTGACTATATGATGATACACCATATGAGGGTCAGGAGTCATCAAAAAGAGACAATAAAGAAAAGACAAATGTAAATGTGATAGAAGGAGTAGAGGAAGTGCAAGTAGACGTAGAAGATGAAGAAAATGAGATTTTAGACTTAGCATTATTGAGCCTTGAGCTCTACCTAGCAGACACAAAACCGGAACTTACACTTCTGGTAGAGGGGGAGGAAGTTAAATTCCTGTGTGACTCAGGAGCATCGCAGACTCTGATACACCCCTCCAAGTTACCAGAACATTCAGAATCACCTGATTATATATTAGTGAAAGCTGCAAATGGACAGCTATACCAGGAACCACTTTCCCATGATATAGCAATAACTGACCCTGTTTCAGGGATGACTCAAAAGAGTAAAATTGTTGTTTCTGCAAAATGTCCAGTGAACCTATTAGGTAGGGACCTTATGCAGATATTTGGCATAGCAGTAGTTCCAACTATGCAGGGTATGGAGGCACAGCGACAAATGGATACTTTTGTGGTGTGATCGGAGGGTGAAACTTTTTACTGGTACAGCCAGGACTTGGTTACGACTTGTCCAGGGGCAGTGACCGAGGAACTGATGAACGTAGCCATCAGTAAATCCCCCTCCCTTGACACTGACAGACAACATTTGTTGCATTGCACTCTGTATTACTGTAGCACACCAGGACCTGATAAGGAATATGAGCAAGAATTGTTAAAAAATCGTGCAAACAGATTAATATTACGTAATCTGTACTGGGATACTGAGGGGAACAGTGTTGTTAGCTGTTCATTACCTCAAGAGTTCCTTGCACTCTACAAATCTAATCGATTACCACATGTTAGTTTAACTAAAAACAGAAGTACAAAATGGGCAGACCTAGGAGAAAAAGTCACAAGATGGGAGAAACAAACTGACTTAGAATTATCAGAACAGGGAATACAGAAACAAAAACTGAATTGGTTAACACAGACACACCCAGCTGTACACTTGCAGTCTAGAGAGGACAGCTGAATAACACTCTTATTAGAAGAAGAGGAAAAAGCCTTATGTGGCATACCAAAGATTCTTTGGTCAACAGGCAAATCAGATGTAGGACTTATTCGAACAGCAGGACCAGTTATTATTACGCCAAAGTCAGCATTTAGACCGCAAAAGAGACAATAGCCTTTGAGAAAAGATGCGGAGATAGGAATCAAACCTATAATAGCAGCATTACTTAAGGAATCTCCTGATTCACCATGTAATACACCCTTATTTCCTGTTAAAAAAGCAAATGGGGAATGGCGTATGGTCCAAGATTTACAAGCTGTAAATGATGCAATAATACCTAGAGCACCTATGGTGCCAGATCCACACACTTTGTTAAATGATTTGAAACCTCACCAGAAATACTTCTCTGTGGTAGATATCAGTAATGCATTCTTTTCAATACTTATACATCCTGATAGCCAATATTGGTTTGCATTTACATTTCAGGGGAAAAGGTATACTTATACTTGACTACCACAGGGATATTGTGAGAGTCCAACAATATCCGCACAAGAAATGGCTAGTAATTTGGCGGGATTCACCCCACAGGGGGGTAGTCAGATTCTACTTTATGTAGACGACATCTTGCTAGCAGCCCCCACCCAGCAACAATGCAGGGAGGATACCATAGCACTATTACAATTCTTAGCAACACAGGGACACAAAGTAAACAAAAACAAATTACAGCTTTGGAAAAAGCAGGTTAAATACCTAGGATATGTAATATCCAAAGAAGGTAGAATACTAGATGAGGATAGAAAAACAGCGATTTTACAAGCACCCAAACCAACGACCAAGAAGGAAATGATGTCCTTCCTGGGAACAACCAACTTTGCGGAGTTGGATTCCAAACTATGCTTTGGAATCTGCTCCGCTGACTGATTTGATATACAAAAGCCGATGGCAGCACAAGATTTGTTACAATGGACACCTGAAGCAGAAATAGCTTTCTGCAGGTTGAAGCAATTGATAGCTTCTTCATTAGTCTTAGGACTACCAAACTATCATAAACGTTTCTTTCAGACTGTAGACTGTAAGCAGGGATATATGACATCAGTGTTAACACAACAACATGGGGATAAGCAACGCCCCATAGCTTACTATTCATCACAGTTAGACCCAGTGGCGCGATCCTTGCCCCACTGTGTACAAGCAGTAGTCGCAGCTGCAATGGCAGTACAGGCTTCAGCCTCAGTAGTGTTATTCCACCCTCTCACATTGAGAGTGCCTCATGCAGTCACAATAATTTTACTGCAAGAAAACGTAGCATATCTTTCTCCTGCTAGACACCTTTCCTGTATGACTATACTGTTGAGCCAACCTCATATGACAATTGAACGATGCATGACATTAAATCCGTCAACTTTGCTCCCAAACCCTGCGGATGGCACACTGCACAGTTGCCTGCAGGAAATTTAGCAGAAAACATTACCCAGACAAGATCTCACGGATATTCCCTTGGATAATGCCGAGGTGACATATTACGTGGACGGCTCATGCAGAAGGGGCCCTACAGGGAAAAATCTAGTGGGGCATGCAGTAGTTACAGACACTGAAACCTTAGAAGCTCAATCCTTACCACACAACTTATCTGCACAAGCAGCAGAATTGATTGCCTTGACACGAGCTTGTACTTTAGCAAAAGACACATGTGTAAACATACATACTGACAGTCAGAATGCTTTTTCTACTGTACATGTTTTTTGCGCAACAGTGGAAAAATAGAGGGATGATAACATCTAGTGGCAAACCAATAATCATGTGCAATTTATTTTAGATTTGTTAAAATCCATTCAGTTACCTACCAAAGTAGCTATTTGCAAATGCGTAGCTCGTACGAAACAACAGGGCAGAATTTCAAAAGGTAATGCGAGAGCTGATGCAGCTGCAAAGCAAGCAGCTTCAGACTCAGAAAATTTTCTTCTAGATGAGGAATTCCAACCCTCTGAAATTTTAGATCTAGAAATGTTAAAAACAATGCAGACGCTTACTACAAAAGCAGAAAAACAAAAATGGGAAAGACGAGGAGCAATCCTTGAAAACGGACTGTACATCTCTAAAGAAAAAAAAACAATTTTGCCGTCTAATCTGTTTAGATATGCAGCTTTGTTGAGCCTTGGGCAGTGCCATGTCTCAACAGGGGGGATAGTACAGTTAGTAAATCGAACATTCCAAACGTATGGATTTACAAATTATACAAAAAAATTTTGTGCGGCATGTCATGTTTGTAATAAACATCATGCACAAGGGGCATTAAAACCTAAACAAGGGAGTTTTCCTACACTGCCATATCCGTTTCATACCATTTGTATGGATTTTATAGAATTGAACAAATGTGATAACAAAAAGTACTGCCTTGTCATTGTAGATATGTTTTCTAAATGGGTGGAAGCTTTTCCGACCAGAAACCCAGATGCAACAACAGGGGCGAAAGCCCTCATAAAGGAGATTATTCCTAGATTCGGCATACCAGAAAGGATTTATAGTGACAATGGCACACATTTTTTGAACCAAACCATACAGCAGTTGGGACGTTTCTTTGGGATTTCCCTGAAGAACCATTGTGCTTATCACCCTCAGTCTGCAGGACTGGTGGAGAGGCACAATGGAGTCCTTAAAAATAAACTTAGAAAGTTAGTGAGACACAGAAGAACTGGGTGTACTGTCTGCCTCTGGCATTGCTGAGTATGCGAATAGTTCCAAATGCAAAGGGTTTAACTCCTTTTGAAATGGTGTTTGGCAGGGCATATTATGTACCTCAGTGGAAACCTCTCATGCCTGCAGAACAGGAGGCTGATAGTTCACTAGCTAGTTATATGAGGAAACTGTTAACAAATCAATCTCTTTTGCAGTTTAACTCTGTTTCAGCTAAAGAACAGACCAGACCATTGGAAGCGATTCTAGCCCCAGGCACGTGGGTCTGGGTGAAGGTAACAAAGAGGAAGAATTGGGCAAGCCCGAAGTGGGAAGGACCGTACCAGGTATTATTGGCAACGCCTACTGCGGTCAGAGTAGCTGAGAGGACTTCTTGGATTCATTTGACGCATTGTAAACCGGTAAAGAACTTTCAACTTGATAAGAACATTGTAACTGTTACACAACAAGAAATAAATGACCAAGAATAGAGCAAATAGAAATGTGGAGCAACCTCAGAAATGTTGCATAATCATCTTATTGATTGTACACTTATTAACTGTACTAGTGGCAATTTTCTTTTTGTTGTGGTTTTCCTTTTTCAACCACACAAGTAAAGTTGGATAAACGTGATGAATCACCCATAGACTGGCATCCAAACTTTAACACGTACCTAGCAATTAAACGTGTATATGCGAGACTTTAAACATTTCAAACTGCTGGATTTGTACAGCTATACCAACAGCATATCGGGGACTGCTAATGTCCACTATTCCTTTAGGGATCAATGAGACTTGGGAAAATCTGCTTTTTGACACTACAACTGTGAGATCACAGGATAAAATAGCATTGTATTTACCTATTACACAAAAGGGGACTGTGTGCTTTTATAAAAACGATACTCTCCAGGTGGGCTGGAGTAACTGTAACATAACAATATCTTATAAATGTTATATTAAGACTAGTTGTGGGAATACTGTTTGCAATACTAACTATGATTCATATTTAAACTCAATGAAAATGACATTGAATGAAATGCAAAGAAATCCTGTTTTGTTTAAACAATTGTCAATCGTAGATAAGAAAATGTTTCATGCAGGGCGAGTGTGTATTAGCACTAAAGTTGAAAACTGTTATTTTGTGTGTGGGAAAAGGGCATACAAATGGCTACCTGAGAATTGGTCCGGCAGTTGTTTTTTGGGTTACCTGGTTCTGGCCATACGACACACTGCGGAATTGCCTCTGGGAAAAACACGGAATGTAAGAGATGTTACCAAGAAAACTGAAGATCCAATTGAGAAATCTGTGAATCCAGTAGGGCGAATTGAAGCAAGCTAGAAAGACCATAACTCCATGAAGGACAAAGACAAATTGACACATATGGACTTGAGTGACGCTGTTATATCTTGGGCAGGTATACTCCCAGCATATGGTGCAGTAAAATCGATTTGGGAGCTGAGAAAACTGTCGAAACTTCTTGAAGTAATGAGTAATGCAACTTTTTCTGCTCTCGAATTAGTGACTGATGAACTAAATGCCATGAGAACTGTTGTGTTGCAAAATCGTATGGCTCTCGACTTCACCCTGGCGGCGAGAGGTGGTAATGCAAAGCGCTGATAAAAGAGGAGTGCTGTTCTTATATACCAGACAATAAGCATGAAATTAATAACCATCTGGAGGTGATTCAGCAAGTGTCGGCCATGACCAAACCAGGCCCAAACCCACTGATGGACTTTTTCCAGAATTTGTTTGGGGGGGTGGGGTACCATCCTAATGAACATTGTGATTGCCATCTGTGTAGGTTTACTCCTATTGGGAGCATGTATTTGTTGTGGAATTCCCTGCATGAAAAGACTAATTAAAGATTTCATAGATATGTCTGTCTCTGAAACCCTGTATCAAGACATTCAACTTGAAAAACTGGCTCCAAATGAAATTATTTCCGAAGTCTAAACTGAATGACTCTCCTAATTGCAAGTCCTAAGTGGAAGAGGTTAGGAGAAGAAATAAAACTGTTTATGCTTTTGAGAATAGAATAAAAAGTATTAACAGGGGGGAAATGTTAGAAAAATATGTATTAATGTATATGTTTAATGCTTATTAGAAGCAAAGAAGGGATTAATACATTTTTATTCTATTAATGTTATGACAAGAAAAATGAATTCATATGAAACTGCAGTGTGCTTTCTGCAAGTTGGCCTCTGACCCTGGCAGCTGCTAGCACAGCAAAAGTTAATGTTTATGCTTTCCACAAGTGATTATCTGCTGGGTCAGGAAATTAAAGTGTAAAATAATGAGAATCTTCTGCTCTATCCTGCTTGAACAATTGGCCTTGTACATGTTCCTAGATAACGCTCCGCTACAAGGAAGAAGTGATACATGAAACAAAGAGTTGGTTAGAGAAATGTATTGAGAATTGTATCTGCTATTGTGCTCGAATTAGCTTAGAACCTTGAGTGGCAACTTTCATAAAAAGGACATTATAACTAACCAGGTGGCTAGCAAGGCCACCTTGTTTACCAAAATTCTTTTTGAAAGCAAAATGTAGTATCAGCACCTCTGATGAATAGAATATTGTAAGCTAAAATGATGTAAAATAACTTGTGACTGACCACGTCAGTCTGGTAGGCAATGGCTAACAAGAAAGACTATAAAAGTTGTGTACTTTCTGTTTTATTCAGACAAAATTCTGTACTTGTATGTTTTTTGCCTCCTGGTGTACACTAGTAAAGTACCTGAACCTGAACCTCCTGTGTATTGATCTTTTTATTACAGTATTTTTCATTTAACAGTAGTGATGGTCAACAGAGTGGGTTGCAGCAGATGGCTGCAGATAGCAGAGAAAAAAAGCAATCAGTGGAGATGCAAGTACTGAAACTGGTTACGCAATAGGGCAGAACCATTGCAAAGAAAAACTAAAAGAAAAAAAGTTTGCAACCACTGCAGTAAGTGAAAAGAATAAAAGAGGATAAGTAATTCTATTGAGGTGATGTAATTAGTAGCACAATGGTAAGGGTAGCTAACAGAGACTATTAAAGGGTGGTAGCAAGCACAGACTTAAGTAAAAAGGAACACAACTAGAACAGAGAGCACTTAAGGGTAGCAGAACAGTGTTGAGTGACAGGGTGGTGAGAGTGAGTACAGGGGGGCCAAGTTGATGAAGGTGATAGAAGGAAAAGGACTGGGATGGGGATAGTAGTATGTGAGTTAAAGGTAAGGAAACACTAAATATAGGAAAAGAGTAGAGCAGGGGTTCAGCTCGGTGGTGTGTGACACTCTAAACACGTAATCATGTTAACAGTTATACAGTTGGATATTAACATACACAAGCTGGATGGTAGGTTGTAGAACCACTAGGTCAGATTTGTTGGAGAGTTTCTGAGTTTCAGTTGAGCGTTGGACTTGTATGTTCTAAACTGTGGAGATTGGCCAGAAGTTCTAAATTAGGAAACAGGAAAAAAAAAGAGGAGGTTAGATGGAAGACACTATCAAGTATGTGTGCAAGAGGCAGAAGTAGGCATAGGGTGAGTGTGCCTGTATGTGAAGAGTTAAAGATGTAGTATGGGTCAGTGACAGATTACCCTGTAGTTGGAAGGAAAAAAAGGAAGTGTGAGTGTTAGGTGGAACAGTTGTTAGTTGGAAGGAAGTGAAAGAGATAGTTAACAAGATGATAGAGCACAACCAATTAATAGTTTAGCATCTAAAACATATACAGGTCAAGTGTAACAATGCAGTAATTAATGATGCAGTAATATACAACCATTAGTGCTTTAGAAATCTGACTTATCAACAATGAATTTATCAATGCAGTTAATTAGTTGTCCAAGAAACCCTTAGCAGTGCACGAATCATTTACATCAGCAAAAATATTTAGATATGCAAAAACTCTTCCTGAGAAAAACAAATACAACTGCTGCAAACTAGAAAGGGAATAGTACAGCATTGCTGGCCACATTAACAACGTGCATACACATGTTCCTTTGTGAATTATAGGAGATACAAGCTACTCATGCAGGTGTGTTTCCCTCTGAGTCTGCTGAAAGAGTCAACACTATACTAACACAGTGTACATAAAGCAAAAATATGTAATCAGAGTAAAGCCAGCTGGAGAAAGAATATATAGCTGAATTACGAAAATAGTAGGTGAAGAGCCATCTACAGTAAAAATGGCAAAGTCAAAGCCATTTATTCCATTGTAAAAGTTAAGCTAGGTTTGTTGTATAAAATAGAAAAAAAAGAAGAAATTTCAATCTTTTATAATGACTCCTGAATATTTTCCACTACCCATTCCTTAAATTCCTCTCTTTTCAACAAATATGTAGGAAAGCACCAGTGTCTCATTTTTGTTCATTACCCTGCATTTTTATTTTAGTTATTATCGGCACATTTTGAAATAGTCATTAGATGCATATCAAAACTTTCAATTAAATGCTCATGTTCCTGTGAAATATAAGTTCTGTCTAGCCTAGCCCAGTTTTTGTATTTTAGGGAATAATATTTAAATTCACTCCAAACTCTTACTACTGAATTCCATCTTCAATTCCAAATATTTTTACAAATTTCTTCAAAAATCTGCACTCTTTTGTTATATTTTCCTTTCTGGTTCCCACAGATGCATCTAAACTGTTACAAATAAAATTCCAATCCCCACCTATAAGTAATATTCCCTGCTGAAAGCTGATTATTTCTCCCAGAGTTTTCTTAAACTCCATTATAGCAGTTTTAGGTAGAATATAAATACATGCCAGTGTAATTCCCCCTTGCCATTAGCTCCTTAGGGCTACAAATATACTATTATTATCTTGTTTTTATTTTCTTCTATCACTATTGGAGCTCCTTGTGCAAATAATATAAGTGTTCACATTTTTCTTTGTCCCAGGTATTCCACTAATAACCATCCTGAAAACCTTTCTTTATCAAATTCACATGTTCACTTCTTTCCAAATGTGTCTCCTGTAGCATAACTATTTGATCTCTACATATTTTAATATAGCTCACTACTCTTTCTTTTTTGTATATGTCTGTGAGACCATTTACATTTAAAGATAATATAGAAAGTGTCATTATGTCATAAAGTTATTATTCTCTCCTTTTATATGTGACAGTTTTTTTGTTAAGTGTCCACTTCCATATTTTGTGTTACAAGCAGACACTAATGTTTGGTAGGTTGATCTTTTATATATTTTTTCTTGTCATATCCATTTGAGCCTATGTTGCATCTTTCAAAATGTTTTGTTTATTGAAAGCCTTCTAAAAATACCCCTAATATTCCCCAAAAACCTAGTAACTTAATACTAACACACAAAACTATGTACATCTTCAAATATTGAAGTTTTGTCATCTTAACAGGAGCAATTGCCCCAGATTGACAGGCTCACTCATAGACTTTGGTTAACCTGAAAGGAAGGTTATCCATGGTAAGATACATGGTACAAACTATGCTTCTACTAAGTGCTATCTGTTTTTGTCTTATCTTTATTACTCTCTCAGATTGGGAAAAGGGTCTATATCATGTTATACCACAGTGAAAAAATCGAACATCATATGGCCGGCACCATATGTTCGAATTTTTCGATGTGCAAGCGTGTCAACGGAGATCTCCATTACAGCGTAGAATGGGAAGATAGAAAATGTAAAGCAAAGAAGGAAGTTTCACTGTTAGAAAATGTAAAGAGCAGTATGAAGTTTCACTGCTTAAGATGTTCAGGAGTTAATTTTTGTGTTTTTTTATTATGTTTCAGAACATTTACGAGTTTGATCATATGGCGACGACTATATGATATTCGAACTTGTAAATGTTTGATAATGTAATATAAACATGGGAAAACACTTGAATGCTTTCAGAAAAAAATCACCTGCTAGCCATTGAAAGAAAGAAGTATTCAGTTTGTATTGTTCTTTATCAGATTGTCTCCATGGACGCTTGAAAAACAGATACATAACTGCTTCTACAAGCATTCATTTATTGGATACAGGAAAACTTTTTATTATATTCAATGTTCTTTTTTATTTATTTGCTTTCTCTTAAAATGTGTTACTAGATCAAGCCAAGGGCCTTAATCTAGTCATTCCCCTATGCAAGAGTGAGAAAAAGCACATCAAGGTTTCTTGTGCCATGCTCTTTCGACCAGACATTTTTTTTGTTTTTTACATTGCAATGCCTACATTTCTTAAAATTGTACAAGTAGAAAGAAAGGCAGAAAAAAGGGCACATATTTATTTTAGTATTTCATTACACTTGAAAATAACTGAGGAAGCTTTACTTTATAGCCTGCAGATTATATCATGCATTGCAAAAATATTACTATTAAGAACAAAATTTTGTTTTACTTACAGTTAAATTCATTCCATCCTCATCCCCTCTCCTAAATGTTCTTCCAAACATTAATGACATGAAGTAGGCCATAAGCTTTAGAGTCCCCTACAAGCTTAACAAAGTTGAAAAAGTCCAGTATTTTTGTTCTGTCATATTTTACAACTATAATTAATGCTTTGTAATCCCACATTTATTTGTCCATTTCTGAGTTGCTGGTTTTACTCCTGTTGATCTCCATTTCCCAAATCCAGTCTCTACTTCATTTTGAATATACTCTTTTTTCTTCTAGTCAACTCTTGGACTTCTCTCTATCTCTCAAACATTTTCCATTGAAACATTGGAATAGGTTTCATTGGCACAGTCTCACCATTGGCTTTATTACCAGAAGAACAAAAGCAGAATCTCCTTTTTCATAGCTCACATTTTGCTAGACACACTTTTTTATTTCTCCCTTAGCATGAATATCCTGAAAATAGCTGGATACAGCAGCTTCAACCTTATGCCTGCTTTGCAACATTCCTAATTAGTGGAATAAAGTTACTCCTCTGCTGTCTGCCATACAGTGAGTAATCATTTTACATGAGCACTCTACTGTCTCCAGCTTGTAGTACTCTGTCCTCCTGTCACAGTTTTGTCAGACTCAACTCCTTCTGCTCGTAGGATTGCATCTTTACTATTAAATATCTAGGTTGCTTTCTCATAACCAGGTTTGTAGCATACATATGATGTGCCCTTTTAATTAATAACTGATGTTGTGGAATACCAGTCCAGTTGCTTATTTGTGCTTTCATAAATTAATACAGTTTGTTACTTCCAGCTTCTCTGGAACAGCAGAAAATCTCAGGTTTTCCTCAAAATTCTATAATTTTTTTAAACATCTCTTCTTGAGCAGTCTTATATTCCACCAGCCTTTTCTTCATTTGGATCTCTGATTTTGCAGTTTTATCACCTCATCTGAATATCTGTTTAAAGCTTTTTCTAGTTTTCCAGCCTTTTGTTATTTGAGTTGATATACTCCTTCAGTGTTTCATTTATTTTAATCTGTTCTGAGTAGTTGAGTTGGTTGCAACATGGCAGTGTGAGGTAAGATTATGGGAGATGAATGATGCAGTTGTGTAGTCTGTGAGATTGTTGAGTCTCCTGGATTACATTCTTCATTTCTTGTATCCCTCTTACTTGTGCTAATGATGATGTCAGTCTGTGCTCTGTCCACTCCCTATCCAATGTACTTATTTTGATGTCTGATGTACAGTGTTGCCAGGCCATGCAATGCCCAGCATAGCCAGAGTGTAATAGCATGTATCATATTTTGTGATGACATTGCTTTGGTCCATAGTTATAGACCACATACCACTGCTTTACTCGCATTACAATGTATTGGGCAGGCCAGGGTCGGTTTGCCATTGGGGATAAATATACTGTGCCAGCTAGCTGTGGCTGTGCTGCATGTGTAGCATAGCAAGGATGTGGTTGAACTATAGGACTATACAGAGCTACCCACAAGAGGCTTATCTTCACAAGATGCTGAGAAATATCTTCATCCATGACCATGGATGCCAGGTCAACTGCCAGAAATTGACACCAGTGCAGTGTCTACAGCTTTGTTTCCTGTGATGTTTAAGAGCCCAGTACATGTGCACCTCATGTTGTGACCCTTCCCAGAGCCATTAACACCTCAGCATCAGAGCTGGATGGGAATGCAGTCATAACACACCACATGGAAGCACTGATGCATGTAAACTTCCCCAGTAATGATCACAGTACTAGCATAGTCTCATTGTGCCAAAAGTAAAGGTCAGTGTCTAGGTGGCAATAATCTTCTTGCATTCCACAGACCAAACTTACAGTCTTGAGAATGCTGTATGTAGCAGCTGTTGCATCTGGAACACTGACCTACATATCTGCTGGCTAATTCTGAGTGCAGTTTGCCTATCCAAGTCAGTACAGAAGTCATAGGAACATTGAAATCTTTGGTATCTCTCACCTATGATGGGTATACCAATGGCAAAGAAAGTGCATATCAGTGGCTGCGCCAGATGAAGACATAGAAAGAGCCTTTCTAGAACTCTGTGCTATGGGTCATACATCATGTTCTACTCAGGCCATACACTCAGCAACAGACTCCACAGTGGTGTCTACATCCATAGGTGTAGATGTTCCCTCCCTCCAGAGTGTTGCAGATTATGTCCCTGTGTCATCAGGCTATTGTTATCAGTAGGATGCCATCACTGTTAGTCACAGCATGCCTGCTGATGACAGCCCTCTATTTTCCTGTTGTTCTGGGCACCTCCACAAGTAGAATATGTGAAGGCATGAAAGATATACTAGTCTGAGTCCAAAGCCCTAAGGTTGTATTATCCCCCTGCAGCATTCATATTGAGACATATGTTTAAAATTGTTATACAATACCATGCAAGACATGCTTTGTTGGGCAGGATGTCACTCCACTCACAGACCAGAAGTTCCTACAGGATAGAGATGCAAGTCGCCAGCAATCATATTCGTTTCACAGTATGTATATATACACTTGATAGTACAGTACAGTCACTAATAACCTGTTCCTTCATTTGTTTACACATGTGTGGTAGATACCAGGCCTACACCCACATCCAAGCCACCACATGCTGTGAGGTTCAAGACATGCTTGATAATGAGCAACAACAAAAATTCCTCAGTGCTCATCAGCCGTTTCTGTACTGGTTGTCTAACTCTGTGGTGGTTCTGTTGACCTTGATGTTGCAAACCATCTACTTTACATGAGAAAGCACACTTGTAATCCACTTTTGTGCTTGTTATGAGGACATTTTCTATCTTGCCATGGTTTTCACATTTCACAGAATGCTCTATCAGATTTCATCCCTGACATGCTGGTCAGCAGCAGCAGCATTGGCTAATAGTTGCATGCCATGCATGTAGAGGGTTTAGGTTAGGAACCTCTCCAGGTGTTACCTCTCCCAGGTGGCCATACCATATTTTGTATATTTGCAGATTAATCTCATCATTTAGTGAGTGTATAGTGTTAGCTACACTACAAATGTGTAACTGCCCATGGCCTCCTCCCACTGTATGTACCTGGGGATCATCTGTAGTTACCACATTTGGTCTTATATAAAGTACTACACCCTCTACGTATATCAGTCAAAGTCAAAGTAATCTTTATTGTTATTTAGAACTACACACATGTAGCCTAAATGAAATCTCATGCATCAGGTCAATTCTTGAGATTGGAAATTGAAACAACACATACAAGTAGAGAAATAAACATAACTGGCAAATCCAGTACTACCCCAATACATGCAAGAAAGAGCAGAGACATTTACCAACACTCATATATAAAAAGAATACCCTCCCCTGAGTTAAATTAACTACCCTATTTAAAATAATACAAAACACACTACAGATTGAAATGCCTAAGTTATTTGTCTAATATTGTGCTTGAGTGAGTTAAGTAATACTGACTATGGATATAATAAATAAATATTGCATTTACTTGGAATATATGTAAGTATATATTACACAAATAAATACAAATTGACTTATTATGTGTCCATACCCCTGGGACTAGTGCCCAAGGAGTATAACCTAGAAGTCTAATCACTGTAGGGTAGAAACTGTTACTGAATTTTGTAGTCCTGCAGTGGATGCTGCAATATCTCCTGCCAGATGCTAGATGGTTAGACAGTCCAGGTGCAGGATGCATGTTGTCATGTATTAGGGTGGCCTTTCGAATACTTCTTACAAAATAAAGCTGTACGATGGAAGAAGACTGGAACCTGTTACTCTCTCTGCAACCCTCACCACTCTTTGTAGCACCTTCCTTTCTTTAACTGTGCAGCTTCAAAACCACACTGCAAAGTTGCTGGTGGGGATGCTCTTTACTGCACCTCAATAGAAGATGGACAGAATATTAGGAGGAAGCTTAGCTTTTTTCAGCCTTCTTAGAAAGTGGAGGCATTAGTGCACTTTCTTGACCAGCTGTCTGGTGTTTCCCAGCAACGAGAGATCCTCTGATATGTGTGTACCCAGGAATTGTATACTTTTAACCCTCTCCACACTCTCAGTCTTGATCCTGAGCACTGGGTGGTTTGTTCTCCTTTTCCTGAAGTCAATGATAATCTCTTTGGTCTTGCTTACATTTAGGTTCAGGTTGTTCCCCTCTTCACCAACTGATCAGAGATACCACTTCCTCTCTGTACACCCTTTCATCATGCCTTGTGATAAGCCCCATGACTGTGGTGTCATCAGCAAAGTTGATGATATGGTTGGACTTGTGCTTAGCATAGCAATCGTGGGTCAGGAAGGTGAATAACAGTGGGCTGTAAACACATCTCTGTGGAACCTCGGTGTTAATTGTGATGCACGTTGATGTGCTCTTAACTGAACACACCCTCTATGGTCTCTCAGTCAGCAAGTCCAGGATACAGTTACAGAGATGTTTACTGATTCCTAAATGTGCCAGTTTTTCTATCAGTTGTTTTGGTACCACCATATTAAATGCAGAGCTGAAGTCTACAAACAGCATCCTCACAAAGTTGTTTTTGCCCTCTAAATGGATTGGTATATAGAGCCATGTCAGTCCCCCACACTATATGCACCACCATGTTCCACTCAATATCCTATGACCATTGCATCTACCCATAGGCATACGTGATTGCTTTATCTGGCTGTAGGCAACAGGGTGCCTCAGTATCTGCATGCTTTTGCATGACTACAAGTTGTGTTATCACCCTTGTGTGTGCCATATTTGTGGTGGATCACCCACACATGTGCCATTCAGCATATGTATAAGTTACACAAACTACACACTGAATCTCCCTCCTCTTGACAAGAAACACAGACATGCAGTTGTGCAATGGGTACAGTTCAGCACAAATCTCCCTCTTTCCTTATTTAATATATCACATCCACTGGACTTTCACAGCTATTCTAATACTTTCCATTCCTATTATTCAGAATAGATTTGAGCAAGTCAGCAATAGCACTATATATGACACTAACACAAGACACTTAGCATGACAACATGCTGTGTGTGGCCTGTTCAGTCTGTGCACTACACAATCCATACCTAGTTGTGTGAGCAATGAAGCACTGTTCAGGATGAGGAATGTGGCATTTCTGCACATCTAACAGTGCAGCTCTATGAGCATGTGTAGTGCCATGCTGTGGTACAGTGTTATGCTGCATGGCATGTGATTCATCAATGTGTGACAGTATAAATGGGTCTATTGCATTGTTCCTTGACAAGGCCTACTTACTGAGTGGTCATGGCTGCTGCCTGTAGAGAAAACCACAGGGCTCTTACTGGCTGGTATGATGGCTCCTTTAGAATGATGTCTGGTTCAACCTGGTGCAGGTGTTGTCTGATACTACAGACAACACTCATACAGGGGAAACAATGCAGTCATCACTGTGTTGGGAATAGACCACATTCCTAAGTCAAAGCATAATTAAAGTTCATGAAATTAGTATTGTTTCAACCTTTGATGTTAGCCAGAAGTGCTGTTTGCAGCACCTGCAATGTGCCTAGTAATAACTCTCTCTGCAATTCATACAAAGTTATATGTATCGGTACCATATCTAAGTATGACTGTACATTCTTTTTTATAAGACCCATTGCTCCTATTGCTATTGGAACTGTCTGGGTATCCTTCTTCCACACTGTACTCAGTTCTGCCTGCAAATCCATGTATTTTATGATTTTGCATTTCGTTGTACATAATACAATGTAGTCACTGGGTGTAGCATTTCAGTGATCAATATTACTTTCATCTTCTTTTCTTGGACTTCTATATCTGTTTTGTTCTCATTTATTTTTTGAAATGATGGTAACAGGTGGTCCCATATGATATTAATATCATAATTTTCTTAATGCTTTGTGGGTCATGTTTCCAGTCTTTTTCAGCTACCTCATTATTATAATGCTTGCACAATCCGCGAGGCAACAGTCCTGTCACTGTATTATGCCTTTCAGTATGCAGTCCTTCTGCCATTAGTATATCTTGGGTATGTTGTCCTTTGGTATAGTCTGGCAGCCTACCATGCAAGCTGCCCTCCTATCACTTTCCTAATATTACCCATCCATTTTGTGTCATTGCTCGTACCTTGCCCAGCCCTTTCAGTCACTAGCTGTGTACCCTCTGTCTGTAACCATTCACTGTCCACCCTACCTGTTGAATGCTCATCACCCCGGCAGCCTGTGCCAGTGTTCTGTGTTTGTTTGCACCTGCTAGCTGCCTTTTCCTTCTATTTTACTCAAGGTCATTCATTACTACCTTTTTTTCTATCCTTTTGTGAAAACTGGACGTATTTCATTAAAACTATGCTACATCTTTCTTCTACATTTGGTCCTTACTGCTTTCACTTGTGCTTTTCCCTTTAATGAACATCTATTTCCTACTTTATCAGTTTTCCTCCACATTTAGATGATGAACACATTTAGCAATTTGCAGTGCACATCCATGTGTGGCTGTTCCTATACAATGCTGTCCTGTTCTATGCTGCATTGTTGTGGCTTTCTCCTGTGGTCCAGTGCTGACTGTCAAGCCATTGCAACCTGAGATGTACTGTCTTGGAACCATGGAATGGTTTATTTTGAAGTAATTGTTTGTGAATGCTACCACCTGCTAATACTGCCCATCTACTTTGTTTTCTGGCTTTACAACTGGTATGCTGGTGCTGACCTTTGCCTGTTACATGCTGTGAGCCCACTTGGCTTTAATGCAGCAAAGGTACAATGCACACTTGTGTGAATTCCAGTCATTGGTTGACTCTTGTTGTTCATAAAGGAAAGCCCACCGTTTCTCTAATGCTGTTACCTAGCCACTTAAGATAACTACTTTACAATTCTGTGTACTTCAAAAACATGCATAATTCAACTGATGTGTATGGTGATCAAAGTGTTAGATGTTTTATTCATCTACAGGAGATCGGGTGAGTAATTTGGAGAAAGGTTAATGCAAAATGAAGGCAAAGTATTATCCATTAGCAATATTTTTTCAATATGTTAATTACCAGTTTCATTTGTATAATGGTATATTATTTCTTCTGTTGCTCCACTTTTGTTCAGTGATGAAAGCACATCATGTACAATGTTTTCTTCAACATTCCTAAGGAATCTTGTTATTTCTTTTTGCCGGACCTTATTCTGCAGTGTAGTATTTGAATCATTGACTCTTACACTGTCTACTAGATTGTTAATCATGTCCTGTAAAATAAATAAAAGTATATATGAATACATTATTACATTAATAGATACTCTTTTTCATAATAAATGCACGTGTGGTCTCTTATATGCAACAAGATGATTCATCTTTATCACTGTTTACCTCACTTTGCAAAATTCTGTTACTCCACAACAGATTTTACAGATATCAAACACACACTGTAATTTTTTTTTTAATATGAATTTGTGGACAGGAGTAGTGTCAAGTTAGAAAAATACTGAATGGTAACACTAAATGCACATAACTCTGCTGGACTCTGAAATGGAAGCACATCACATTTTTCTTTTAGTTCATTAGTCTGTTCATTCAAAATACAATTATGTTACCTCAGGCAGAATCTGTAAACTGAACTTCCTCGCTTAATCCTGCGTACATGTAGTAGCACCTATATTGTAACATAATTAGTTACATTTGTACCGTTAAAGTGATAAGGGCATGTAATCTAGAAAAGTGCTGAGACATAACACTAATAGTCACGGTATGGGAACTTACTTCCACTGTAGTTGCATAAATACCTAAAACTATAATAAAGCACCTCAGATGTTATACATTTCATGAGTGCTGACCTATGACAAACATGCCAACAAATGATGTCACCTCCAAGCATTGCAGTCAGCATGCACTCAGCAATGATGGCCACATTTAAAGAAGTTTCCTTGGTTCCTGTACCATAGTAGGTGTCCTGCCGTTTTCTCAGTGACTGCTAGTGCACACAAAAAAGAGAATGCAGCTTGAAATCTTTTTTGAGCAAGATTTGACTTTTATCCCTGAGCAGTAACAACAAAAATGTTTGGGTGTGGCTGAAACAGGAAGACTGATCCTAAAGCGTGGCTGCTCTATCATGGACTTATAGTGCCATATACTTTTAAAGTTTTCTGATATGGTAAAACAATTTTACAGATGATTATTTATTTTATTTTTACCTTTTGCTTTTTTCTGTCTATACATAAGGGTGCCAGAACCATAGGGTGAGGTTGGCACCCACATCTTTAAACAGACTACTGAATAATGATGAAGGCCAGTGAAAGACACCCAAACTTAAATATAAAATGTACAAAAACCAATACAAGCTCCAGCGCCTCAGCCAAAAAGGCCTTTCAAGAGTCTCAAAAAACATAATACCAGCAAACAAATACATCACTGCATTGCAAAAATCCACCAATAGAAATAATTCAATGAAACAATTAAATAAAAAACAATCAAGTAAAATAAGCATGTAAAATAAAGCAATTGAGTTCAAGAACCCTACACGTTATAGAAACACTTTCCAATTGAATTCTAAATTTAGGCCATTAGGGGTCAGAGTACCATATTTCAAAATAAATAAATTCTCTTTATAAAGCAGCTTCTGTTTTACATCTCTATCCATAAATGTTTTTACCTTTTCTAACATGATACCCTGAAGAAGTTTTTCATTCCCATTATGGCACAAACAAAAGTGTATGGCAACTGAATTGTCCACCCTTTAGTTTCTTATATCCCGCAAATGTTCTAAGAACCTAGTTCGAAATCCTCTTTTTATTTCTCTTATGTAAAAAAGATTACACGGGCACTTCAGGACATATACTACCCCTTCTATACTACAACTATATAACTCCTTAGGTGTATAAATCACATAATTAATTCTGTCAAAAAACTGAACTACATGTGTACAACCAGAACAATGCTTACAAGGAATAGTACCAATTCCTCCCACACCCATGTTCCTATATAGAACCAGTGTGGTATAATAATTATGAACCAACATGTCCTTCTCATTACTGTCCCTCTTACAAGAAAAACATAGTTTATCAGGGAGCAACCCAACTAAACTCTTGTCTTTAAATAAAAAATCCCAATAATATTTCACAATATTTGAAAAAATATCAGCAAAAATATTATACTCTGTAACAAAATACATAATTTTATTTTCTCTATTTCTAGGTCCACCTCTAATGTTACTATACCATTTATTATTTCTGGCCATATCATGTTTATAATCCTTGGCTAGCTGGTTAGTGGATGCTTTAAATATGCATCTTGAATACAAGAGCTATCATAGCTCTGCTGTTTAAACTGATCACATGTCTTTTAAACTTGAACTCAAGAATCTTTTGTTCATTGCAAAGTCTTTTTATACAGGGTAATTCTCCATAAGGTAAATATCTCATCAAATGGGGGGGGGGGGGGTGACAGCTCCAACCATGCAAAAAGTGTGTGCCGTCCTCAAATTTCCTATGCATTCTAGTTCTCACTCCCACATTTACAACACCTTCCAATTCTAGATCTAAAAAGATAACATTCCTACCTCTTTGTACTCCATCAAAACATAAACCAAACAGATTATTATGTAAATCACCTAAAATGTCATTAACCTTGACATCTCCCCATCACATAAAAATATTAAATCATCAATGTATCTACAGTATTGACAGCATGTTTGCTACACTATTGACTCTACCCTGCCAACTCTTAAAAAATGCACACCAAAAGTCCTGCCTACATCTGTATCCTATTCACTGTCTAAGACTGATATTTTCTTTCAAGTAAAAGATGCAGGTACACTGCAGATCAGCTTTAGATGCACTGCTCTATTAGTAGCTTGTGCAGGTACACTGCAGATACTACCTTTAGATGCACTGATCTATTAGTAGTTTGTGCAGGTACACCACATATATCACCTTTAGATGCAGTGATCTATTAGTAGTTTGTGCAGGTACACCACATATATCACCTTTAGATGCAGTGATCTATTAGTAGTTTGTGCAGGTACACCACATATATCACCTTTAGATGCACTGATCTATTAGTAGTTTGTGCAGGTACACCACATATATCACCTTTAGATGCAGTGATCTATTAGTAGTTTGTGCAGGTACACCACATATATCACCTTTAGATGTATTGCTATATTAGTACATTTTGCTGGTACACTGCAGATACCACCTTTAGATGCATTGATCTATTGGAAGTTTGTGCAGGTACACTGTAGATACCACTTTTAGATGCATTGATCTATTAGTAGTTTTTGCGGTTTACTATCATTTGTTCGAATGATATTCTGTCAGCACATATGCTGCTGAAAATCAGAATGTCATACACAAAATGAAAAGTGTATGGGATAGTCAAAGACACATGTGAATGCAGTAGTGCATTCACTTAAGTCTGTTTGACTATATATACGGAGGTCGTGGTACAGTGGGGAGTGGAAATTCATCCATATTCCCACTGTAGTGTGATCTCAGAGTTGGAATATATTAGTAGCAGGGGGTGTGGGGGGTGCAGGCCCCACTGGGGGATGCAGGGGGCTTGCCCCCCATCAAAAACGTGATTTGTCATATATGAGTTTGATTTACATCAGCTCCTATATGGCTATCACATGATGTTTTTGGTGACAATGTCAACTCAAATGTGTCGAGCATTTGGGTCGACAGTGTGTAGGAGTGGAGTGTTGGATTTCGATGTTTATTTTCATTATTGCAAATGCCAAATGTTTTGCCTTTCACAATAATGATAGTAAACCAGTTTGTGCAGGTACATTGCAGATAACACCTTTAGATGCACTGATCTATTAGTAGTTTTTGCAGGTACACTGCAGAAACCACCTTTAGATGCATTGATCTATTAGTAGTTTGTACAAGTACACTGCAGATACTACCTTTAGATGTACTGATCTATTAATAGTTTGTGCAGGTACACTGCAAATACCACCTTTAGATGCATTGACCTAACGCTAGTTTGAGCCGATACACTGCAGATACCACCTTTAGATGCACTGATCTATTAGTAGTTTGCTGTATTTACCCACACTCTGCTCTGTCATGGCAGCAGACATAGTGTAACTGAGATATGACCATTACCTTACTCAGGGTATGTTCCATTTGGATAGAGACTCTTCAATTTCTCCACCCACAAAATGGCAAAAAAACGGTATATTTCTGAAAAAATAAGACATCTGCTGCAGTGATTTTCTTTTTCAGCCTCACTGTGCCATTTTGCATGCTTGTATACTGCTGTTGAGTTTTAGGATTACTTATTAACATAACAAATTGCTGGCTCAGAACCTAGGTTGTGTGTGACTGAACAGGTTGTCATTCTAAAGAGCTGCATGATTCCGTAGCTTACAATATGTGTGCACCTGATGCAACAAAGTCTGTATTTGTTGATGATGCTTTTAGTGTTCAAGTGTCTTTCCTGTTTGAGGCACTAGGTTCTTGATAACATGTTTAATCTTTGAGGGCTTTGTCCTGCAAATAAATTGATTTACTATGTTTACAAAGTAGGGTAATGTAAAAAAATGAAGCAACAGGGTATATTTACAATTTTTTGTCTCTGTTTTTGCTAGAAATGTGACAAAGGAGTGGTGTATGATATTAAGAGTTTTTTTTTGCCTCAGTAACAGTACATGCTTTCTAGGACGGTACAATACAAAGGCTATTCTGATTGACTAATTGCCTTTAAAATTATGTATTTACAATCACAGAGGCAAATCATTTGCAGAACTTCATAAAACATGTGAAGGGCTGAGAAGAGACAGTCTGCTTATGTCATAATGGTTTCACCTCTGCACTAATGGTAATTATCTTTAGAATGTTCTGGATATAATTATTATAGTTTATTTTATATTAGACAATTGGATTTGGAGGCACAGAGTAATTACATCTGCAGCAAAACTTTAAGGAAGGGGCCATACATTGTAAGTGGCTGCCTAGGGAAGAAATGGATGGCGAATATCTTTTAATTTAGTGTGGATAATATAACTGTAATGATAGTGGGGTGAGGCAGAATGGATGTGAGGAATTTGTTAAGATCATATGTTTAAATCTGTGGTTGATATGTTAAGTTCTGTCTTGAGATGGTAGCAACTGAAGGAATGCCTAGCAGTAACTTATCAAGTTCAAATTAACACACTGGATGTTTTATGATAGAATTTGTACATCTGTTTTTATCTTAAAGTTTCAAAGTAGAATATATGGGGTAATACATACAGCAGAAAGTGTTGTTAAAGGGTTATAAAAGTGAATAATGTAAGCAAATAGTGCAGTGTTATCCCACATTTAATTGTGATCATGCTAAAATGTGCTTTAGGTCACTAGTCACAGATTCATGAAGTCAGTAGTAAAGGAAATATATATTTTCTCATTTTTCCTAGGCTGTTAGTGTTCACTGCATGTTAGGTTCATAGGTGTGTACTAGGCTAATGGCCCTGGGGCTTTTACAAGCCTAGCCATAGGATTTACCTGCCATAGTGCCACCCAACCATAGTTCCCAGTGTGTCTGTCGAGTAGAGCCACTGGAGTGATCCCCAGGGTGAATTTTCTATTTCCCATCCACTAATCAAGATTTCTCTTGAAGAGGGTCAGTGAGGTGCTCTGCTTGACATGTATGGGAAGTCTATTCCATAGCATGGGCAGCCTCTGGGTTATGAACCTGTCCTTCCAGCATGTTCTGTTAATTGTGGTAATGAGGTTGAGGTCTCTGGAGCGTGTGGTGTGGAGGGAGTGGGATTTCTTTAGCTGTAGCATTTTTAACAGAGCTGGGTCAGACATGGCTTTGTAAGTCAAGCAGAGATCACCTCTAAGTAGGCGATATGAGACAGAGAATAATTGGAGTTTTTTGAGTCTGTCCATATAGGACAAGTGTTTAAGGCCTAGGATCTTCTTTGTAAAGTACTTTTGCGGCATCTCCAGTTGTTGCAGGTGTCTAGTGAGGTACTGAAGTTTATATCTTTCCTGTTGCCTTAGACTGTTATTCTCAATGCAGTTGCACAGTTGTTTTATTATGTCACATGTCTGCAGAGGTGCATTATAGTAATGTTAGCTGTAATTCACATATTTTGCTTAGATGTTAGTTTAACATAACCAAGGTGGGTCACTGTACTAACCCTGCTAACAGGCAAACACATAAAAATATTTAACATGAATAAAATCTGCAAACCGTTCATAGCTGTATGTTTAGAGTGATGATGTTGATATTGGTAATGTAGCTTGTCTGATTATTAAAGTTTGCTGCAGACCCACAGGGGATGGATGGGGTTAAGTAGCATTAGGGCTTAAAAGTCCCAAATTGTAATAATGCTGAACTTCTGACTGCATACATCAAAATCAACCAAAAGAAATATGTATGTATCCCAGCAGTTTACATCCCACCAGGCAACAGCATTACCACAGCCATAAATATCCTACACTGTATATCTGACAACACCCACCCCTAGAAACCTTCATCTTAGGTGACTTAAATATAGGCTGTAGTAACTGCAAGGACATTATTCACCTATCTGGCTTCACCCAACTAACAAGCTGCACTGCCAGAATTAACAAAAGCACTAACAGGCAGTCTGCACTGGACTGGATATTGACAAACAGACCCCATAATATAAAATCCTCTGGCTGCTTATCAGATACTAAAAGCGACCATCTCCCAATCTGTGTAATAAGACAATAACATGGTTCACCCAAACAAAGAAAGTCTATAAACAAGTACACAATTTAAACAAGTTTGACAAAGATACATTTATTACAGCCCTGTCCAACTACAAATGGAATGTATTAAGAGTAATGCCACTAAATGAAGCAGTTATTCACTTCAATTACACCTTCCTAAGAATAAATTAGCACCAGTCATGACAAGAAAGGTAAAAATTAACACAGCACCATGGCTGACAAAAGAGACCAAACAGCTCATCCTGCAAAGAGATAAAACATGGAATAAATTATATACTTGATTGGCTCCAGTGCCCCAGGACCTAGCCAGTTGCCTGCTGTTAACACGGTCGCTTCCCTGGTAACAGCTCCTAACAAGCTCCCTAAGTAAAAGGAACTTAACAGTACATGTAGTGAAGCACATGGAATGCAGACCTCCCAGCCCTGCACTGAAAAACTATAAGGTTGCTCCCCTGGTAACAGCTCCTAACAAGCTCCCTAAGTATATGGAACTTAACAGTACATGTAGTGAAGCATGCGGAACGCGGACCTCCCAGCTCTGCACTGAAAAACTATAAGGTCGCTCCTCTGGTAACAGCTCCTAACAAGCTTCCTAAGTATAAGGAACTCTACAGTACATGTAGTGAAGCACACGGAACATGGACCTCCCATCCCTGCACTGAAAAACTATAAGGTTGCTCCCCTGGTAACAGCTCCTAACAAGCTCCCT
This sequence comes from Protopterus annectens, assembly GCF_019279795.1. NCBI lineage: Eukaryota > Metazoa > Chordata > Ceratodontiformes > Protopteridae > Protopterus > Protopterus annectens. Next base: position 1,730,697,582 of record NC_056743.1, read on the forward strand.
AAGTATAAGGAACTTAACAGTACATGTAGTGAAGCATGTGGAACGCGGACCTCCCAGCCCTGCACTGAAAAACTATAAGGTTAATAACTCTAACTCTTAATGGATGTTTTTTTAAGTGAACTGTAGCTGGGTCCAGCACTGGAAATACCCTCAAAAAGCCCCATTAGAAAACTGCTGCAATATAGCTAACCTTAACCATAAAAATAAAAAACCCTCAGTCGCTAGTGTTTTAAATTCATCTAGTGACTACCTCTCAGCTAACCCTCCTGCAAAACAGCAAATTAAAGCAAATTTAAAACTTGCCTAAAAGGCCTATTGGAAGTAATAGTACACCTACCTTGCAACCTCCAATCACTGGCAAATTGGAAAACTGGTTAAGCCCACTGAGCCGAGGTTACATATCCCTCCCACAGTAACCACCATTTTCAAAGCTCCAGTGCCCCAGGACCTAGCCAGTCGCCTGCTGTTAACACGGTTGGTAAATATCTTATAACTGTATCATATCTCCTCATGTTGCTTGATTTATGAAACTACTGCTGCTTCAGACTTTTATCAAAAAGAACGGTATTAGATGCTTAAGACTACAGTATTAGAGTAATGGATAGAGCTTTGCTGTAGTTGAATACTTACAGGATATATGAATGCCTGTACTACAAGTGTAGTTAATTTGATAAAATAAGAGTGGTACAGACTAGTGTAAGACATCAAAAGTGTTTTTGGCTTGTACTCAACTGTTTAAACTACCTCATGGCTCTGTATTTGTTAAAATAAGTTTGCTACAGACCAGTGAAAAGATAACAACAGTGTTTGAATTGTACTCTACTATTTAAACCACCACGCTGTTATATGAGATTACACTGGATAATTACGGTTCAAAGGTCGCAGCATAGCACACTGAAACCTGGAATACCTACAGTCTGCATATAATTCCTGTTAACAAATTGTGGTAGAACGTATTTGTAGATATATAGGTGTGCATGCTGTATGGCAATATGTTGTAACATTAGAACTGTCTACTGAGATGTGAATATATATACAAGGGGACGCTAAATATTTACAGGAACGGAAACTGTGTACTTGAAACACTGCTGCCTGCTGGTAAATTTTACAAATCTATCCCCACAGGTTGCTCCCCTGGTAACAGCTCCTAACAAGCTCTCTAAGTATAAGGAACTTAACAGTACATGTAGTGAAGCACATGGAACGCAGACCTCCCAGCTCTGCACTGAAAAACTATAAGGTTAATAACCCTAACTCTTAATGGATTTTTTTTAAGCGAACTGTAGCTGGGTCCAGCACTGGAAATACCCTCAAAAAAAAAAAAAAACTGCTGCAATATAGCTAACCTTAACCATAAAAATAAAAAAACCTCAGTCACTAGTGTTTTAACTTCATCTAGTGACTACCTCTCAGCTAACCCTCCTGCAAAACAGTAAATTAAAGCACATTTAAAACTTGCCTAAAAGGCCTATTGGAAGTAATAGTACACCTACCTTGCAACCTCCAATCACTGGCAAACTGGAAAACTGGTTAAGCTCGCTTTGCTTGGGCTTGCTTCGTGTCTCACCCTGCCCCCAAATTCCACCCGCACCTGCTATTGCTTAATTTATATCTATCTAGCCACACCCAACTCCTCTACAACCAATCAGCAGCAGCCAATACTACAACCTCAACCAACCCCACCTGCCACCACTTGTCCCTCTCCCCTCCACTACTCCCAATCTAGTACCAAATCTCAACCTAACTACTATGTCTATCCCCACACTTTTATTGCTAACCTTTCTGCCATCGCTGCTACTCATCCCATATCTACTCTCCTCCTATGAGAACACAGGATACCTTGGCTTTCACTACCCTAGATTCCGAACCTCAACTCCTTCACTTACACACAATATCCCTCATTTTCTCCCTTCCCATATTCATAACTCACCAACCCCACCCAATTATGTCCCTATCAGGCCTAAATACATCTGCCCCAAACCAAGATACTATTACTGTACTCTACTCAGGATCTGGAAACTCATAACTAGGATAAAAAACAACCTCACCTTGGATGGTGACATCCACCCAAACCCTGGTCCAACCGCTACAACTGCCCCTAATCTCTCCTCCAATTCCCCGACCAATATAGACCCATCACATAGACCCCCAGACTCCTTGCTGGCCTGCAATCTAAACATCAGGAGCATTAATAACAAAATCCAGCACCTACATGCCCTCCTGGCAGTATATTCACCTGATATACTCTGCCTCACAGAAATATGGCTAAAACCTGCCACTAAGGACAATGAAGTCCTGCCGCCTGGGCACATCATGCATAGACTTGATCGTACACAAAAAAGGGCGGAGGGGTAGCAATACTCTATAAATCCACCTTATCTGTCACCATAGACACCCTACAACCCCCCCATTCAATAACGCCAAAATTATTATCACAAAGCTACATATTAACAACCAGAAAAGCATAAACATTGTCTGTGTCTACATTCCCCCAGGGAAGAACACAGACACCCTTGAGGAGTTCCTAACCTGGCTCAATAACAACCAGCCACAGGAAACCATAATCCTTGGGGACTTCAACATTGACTGGAATGCCTGTTCCTCTCAATCTCCGACAACCCATGTAAACCTCCATGGATTTACCCAAACCATAACCTCACCCACTAGGCTAAGTAAATCACAAAACAAAGCCAGTACCCTGGATTGGATACTCATCAACAACTCCCCACATCTCTACATGGCAGGCACCTTACCAGATGATCTAAGTGATCACTGCCTCACATATATACTCAAGCTTAAGATTAACTACTGTCACCAACCCACCTATAGAACTATAAGAAGCAACAACAAATTTGGTCTCCAAAAATTTAACAATGAACTAAAGGCATGCAACTGGTCTGCCCTAAAAAGCCTCCCCCTAGACAAAGCTGTCACTTACTTCAACGCCAAATTCCTGGCTATTCTCAACCTTCATGCCCCTAGTCGGTCTAGTAGAACCAAGGTCAATGCTGCACCTTGGCTCACTAAAGATACTAGGACCAAAATTGCATTAAGAAATAAAGCATGGGCCACCTACCAGACAACAAAAACCCAGCCTGACCAACTCTTATTTAGTCAACTAAGAAATGATGCGCAAAAATCCATAACTATAGATAAAAAGAACTACTACTACCGCCAACAACAAATACACAAATATAAACCTCAGAAATTCTGGACAGGAATAAACTGACTCCTCCAGCCAGGAAAAACCACCACCCCAAACCCATATGCCACTAATCAAAACCCCCCAGAAGACACTGCCAACTCCTTTAACACCTTCTTCACTGAAACCATCCAAACTTTAGCAAGCCAACTCACACCCACTGGTTCTAATCCAAACACAACCAATTCCAAAGCCATAACTCCCTTCAGTCTCCAACCAGTCTCCATTCAACTCATTAAGACCCTACTTAGGAAACTAAGTCCCACCACCCTGGCTGCAGACCTCCTCCCAGCTGACTACTTACAAAAGGCTGCAGATGCAATTGCATACCCCATCTCTGTCCTTATCAACCGAAGAAGCCATCATCCCCGACATATGGAAAATCTCACATGTCATACCTCTTCACAAGGAGGGAAGTTCCACTGAACTGTCTAACTACAGGCCCATAGCTATTTTGTCACCACTAGCTAAGATCATGGAGAAGTGTGTTCATATTCAACTCATGAAATATCTCACACAGAACAAACTACTATCCAACTTGCAACATGGCTTTAGGCCTAATCACAGCACCACAACAGCCCTCCTCTCTTTCTCAGACACTATAAACCACAACCATAACAATAACGTACTGACCTCTGCTCTCTTCCTAGACCTATCCAAGGCCTTTGACATGGTGGATCACAAAATGCTAATGAACAGCTTGGAGGCCTACAACTTAAACAAACAGGCCCTCCAATGGTTTGATTCCTACCTACAAGGCAGGCAACAGGCAGTACTGTGAAAGGGTAAACTCTCCCCACACTTCCCCATCAGACTTGGAGTACCCCAGGGCTCAATACTAGGTCCCCTTCTTTTCTTCATCTTTATAAATGAACTTAGCACAGTCATTCCAGAGGCTACCTGCATTCAATATGCAGATGACTCAACCTTGATCTGCTCTGCCACCACCCTTGCAAATCTTACCACAATAACCCAAAGCACCTTCAACAAGGTTGAAAAATGGCTATTAAACCAACATCTAATACTAAATCCCAACAAAACTAAGTTACTTCTCTTCACCCCAACGTATAGGACCACCTCACCACTGTTCAACATAACAGCTAATAATGGTACCATCATCTCCCCAGCTACCCAAACGAAACTGTTGGGTGTCACGATTGACAACAATCTCAGGTTTGATGTTCACATCAATCAAACTATAAAAACTATCAATAAAAAATTCGGTAGTCTCTATAGGATCAAATCATTCCTCACCCCACAGGCTAGAATTGCAATTGCCTGCTCCCATCTTCTATCTACCCTTTTTTATGCCTCCCCTCTCTTCTCCTACCTGAGCAAAACCGATCTTAATAAATTGTCATCATGTTACAGCCACATTGCCAGATTTGCAACTGGCACACCCTACAGTTCCCAACACTGCCGGAACCTGAATCTCCTGGGCTGGCTGGAACTACCCCACCTCCTACAGCTCAACTAGCTCAGAGTTGCCCATAAAATGCTCCACCATCCAGACACTACTCCAGCCCTAAGAAACATAATCTGCCCCTACAGCAACGATCGAACACTCCAGTCATCCACCAAACTCCTAGTACTTACAATCAAATCCAACCATGCTGCAGGCGACTCCCTCTTCGCAACTCTATCGGTAAAAACTGGAACTCACTACCAGCTGACCTTACCCTAGAGTCTTCACCAAGGATATTTAAATACAAACTTAAAAGCCACCTCAAATCACACTGGATATGTCCCTGTACCAACCCCAACTAGTACCCCATACATCTTTCCACCTCACTTTTAATAAATGTCCTTACCTGTCCATCCCTCTTCGTCTAACCAGGGAGATCCTTCACAATAGCTACTCAAGGTATTGATTGTGTAAATAAAATATCTTAAACCCAAGGTAATATGTTATCAATACCAATTACTTGAATTGGAATGTATGCCTCAGGCCTCATGGATGGTTTATTTACAATGTCTGCAATCAGCTTGTATGTCTGTAACCTCAATTATTGGACTATGTATTTTTGTAATGCCTATAACCTAAGTGTAATGTTCTAGTATTTGTAATATGCATATATATATGTAATTTGGAGCTTTTATCCCTGGGACTTCACTGAAAATGGACATGTATTCAGTCGGACCATCCCGGTTAACAAATGTAAAATAAATAAATAAAAATAAATATAAGAATACAACACAACAAGTCTACCAGAAATTTAGATATCTTATAAACTATACCAAGATCCTTGTTAAATCTGATGAGAAATCATACTACAATAATATCTAATAAAAGGACAAAAATGGCCACAATCTTATCTGGTCCTCACTGGCCATACTACTACACCCTGTCCTTTTACTTCAAAAAAACAGAGAGTACATTGCCATTCAGTTCAACAGTCATTTTATCCAGCCAGTTCCATCAGGAATCAATGGCCATCTCACTTTATCCCTCAAGCTGCCATCTATTCTTAAAAGCAATTTTAGTTTTCAGCCCATCCTTTCATCAACCATAAAAAATTACTTGCCAATTAAAAATAATAACCTCATCCACCAATAACCTTCCCACTGAGTACCTCAAAATAAGTGCAGAAGTACTAGCCTTCCCAGTCTCCATTCTGATCAGCCGGTCAGTAACTGAAAACTATGTCCCGTCCATGTGGGAAAAAAATCATATCTCTTCACAAAGGAGGTACTTCAACAGAGTTTAAAGAACTATAGACCTACTGCAATTCTATCCCCCCTCTTAAAAATCCTCAAGAAATGTTCTTACTGTCAGCTTATGAAACATGTGACCAAATACAACTTCCTCTCCAAAACCCAGCATGGTTTCAGGCCCAACCGCAGTACTACTACTACTTCCCTCTTCACCAACATAGTAAACCGATACAGAAATGAGAGCAAACTTGTTTCCTTACTTTTCCTTCATCTTTACAAAGCAATTAACACAGTGTCCCACCAACAGCTCCTTTCTGAACTTGCAACTCTAGGTCTAACTCACCCCTCCCTCTCCTGGTTTCACAGTTATTTATACAATCATCAACAGGCAACTAAATGGCAATAAAACCTTTCAGGATTTTAACCAATCTCTGTTGGTGTTCCCCAAGGGTCAATACTCGGCTCCTTTTTATTTAATATTTTCATAAATAAACTTTATACCACTAAAGCACTTGCCACTGTCATACAATACACCAGTGATTCAGTCCTTATCTGCTCTCCCCTAGCCATAACAAAATTAGAGAAAATCACTCAAAAATCTTTCACTGACATTGTAATATGGATAAAAAAATATAACTTGCTGCTTATTGCCAAAAAAAAAAAAAAACAAGCTTATGCTATTTACTCCAACACAACACCTTAACCAGAAATACACATTTCATATGACCTCAAATAATAACACAAAAATTGAAACCACAACAATAACACAAAAATAGAAACCAAACTTTATAAGCACTTATACGATTGCATGGATCGTGCAATCCCTAACAGAACCAAGGTTCTATCCTCCAAAAAATGGAAGCCAATCTGGTGGTCCCCTGCCATAAACAAACTCTACAACAGAAGAAAGAAACTGTTGCAAATAAGAGTAAAATCCCATGATTAGAAGAACTCTATGGTCAGCCTCAGTAAGAAGCTGAGATCCCTCATAAAATCCTCCAAAGCTAGTTACGAAAACAAAATCGCCACTGATTCTAAAGACAACCACAAAGCATTCTATAGCTATGTCAAGAATCTCAATGGCAACACTCAGATCTGCTCTGAGTTACAGCACAATGACACTAAATATACAGAACCAACTGATATTTCCAACATCCTGGCAGATAGGTTAAGTGCTAACTTTACCCCTCGCTTACCCCCTAAAGGGCACATCTCTATACTGGAAGAATGCAAAGTTCCTGTAATCACGGCTGCACAGGTAAAAAACACACTCTCCAAAGCCAAGAACACAGCATCCATGGGACCTGACAACATCCCAGGCTGCATTCTACACAAACTACAGAACGAACCGGCACCCCACCTAAGTACCATGTTCAATCATAGCCTCACCTCAGGATTTGTGCCCACTGAATGGCGCACAGCAACAGGTATCCCACTCCACAAAGGGGGCGCCACCACAGACCCTGGGAACTACTGCCCCATTAACCTGATGAGCCTGGTCAAGGCTATGGAACATATCATGGAACTTATAAACAATGACATTGATAATCTCCAAACTCTGGACCCTACCCAGTTCGAGTTTGTAAAAAGCAGATCATGTCTCCTTAACCTGATAGACTTTTTTGAAGCAGTCACCAAAGCCGTAGATGAGGGTAAGGTGGCTCACACAGCCTATCTAGATCTCACTAAGGCTTTCAGCACTATTCCCCACTCTGGAATTATAAATAAACTCATTAAACTAGGTATAAATCCCTATGTCACAAGATGGGTTGCCAACTGGCTCACTGACAGAACCCACACTGTGAAAGTAGCAGACTCTAAATCCAACTTCAACCAGTGGCAAGTGGAGTGCCACAGGGTTCAGTCCCGGGGTCCTCTCCTGTTTGGTATCTACTTCTCTGAAGTACAGGCTAACACAGAAGGTCTTTGGCTAACAAAGTTCACAGATGGCTGCAAGCTAGGAGCTATAATCAAAGCTCCTAATGATGTGGACATTCTACAAAAGGGCCTCACCGAGACAGATGTCTGGTGTCAAAGCCATGGCCTCAAGCTCAATGCCAAAAAGTGCATTGTCATCCCTTTTGGTAAAAACTCTGTACCCATGAACTACCACAGAGGCAGTAGTCTACTTAACACTGAAAGTGTGATAAGAGACTTTGAGAAACAGGTGGACAGTAGTCTCTCCCTTGATAATCACATCGCCACAGTAGTCAGGAAATCCTTTTACGTGGCACGACTCATCACAAAAGGTTTCTCATCTGGGAAAAAAGAGGTCATTGTTCCCCTCTACTCATCACTCATTAGACCCATTATAGAGTACAATGCCCCTTTTGGTATGTACCTCACAAGACATCTACAACAACTGGAAAGGCCACAGAAATACCTCACAAAGAGGATTACCGACCTCAAACAGATGCCCTATGCAGACCGTCTGAAAAAACTCCAGCTTTACTCTGTCACATATCGCTTACTTAAAGACGATCTCTGCCTAACATACAAAGCTATGTCAAACCCAGAGCTGTTGGACATGCTCCACTTAAAGAAATCTCAATCTCTCTGAGCTACAAGCTCTAGGGATCTAAACCTTGCTGGAGGGATAGATTCCTGTCCCAGAGACTTCCCATACTTTGGAACAAACTACCTTTCTATATCAAATAAAGCTCCTCATTAGCACTCTTCAAGAAAAATCTTGATGATTGGATGGGTGATAGGAAATTCACCCCCAGGATCACTTCTGTGGCTCTGCTTGACAGGGGCACAGGAAAATAATTTTCTTGGGTGGCAAAAGCCAGGGTACTATTTGGCTAGGCTTATATAGACCTTAGGGCTAATAGCATAGTACCTACCTATGAACCTACAAGTCAAACTAAACTACTCACTGTCATAACAGCTGACAGCCTCAGACTTGATCACCACATAGTTCATTCCATCAAGAAAACCCACAAATACTCGGCTCCTTTTACAGGGCCAAACATTACCTGACAAATCAAGCAAGGATTACCTTAGCAACAACATGCCTCCTTCCCTATCTATTATATGCTTCCCTCATTCTTACAAATAGCAGCACTACATATAAAACAAAAGTAGCCTTCTGGTACTAAAAAGTAGCTAAATTTGCAACCAACCAACCTTATAAAACTCATCACTGCCTTGCATTAAAACAATTTAACTGGCTTGAACTCTCAAACCAGTTGACATACTCACAACTAATTACTGATGTACTCTCCAGACAAATGCCCAGTATGACAAAATGCTCTGCTGTACTATTCACACACACTAGACACCTTCACTCTAGCATTAAACTCTTACTATATATCAATAAGACATTCAACAATGAGATGCTCTCTACTCCCATTGTGTGTCAGATCTCTGGAATTAAATCTCCACAGTTAAAACAGATAGAAAGTTTTAATAGTTTCAAAACTTTGTTTAAACAACACCTGTGACAAAGATGCCTCTGTTCTTCTGAATCACCTGGCTATCTTTACTCAGATTACTTTTTTCCAACTCTTACAGCCACTTTGCTTCCCAATATTTTGTACCTTACTGATTCTCAGAAATTATGCAAATACTACATTAATTTTCCTGTACTCTTAACTCTTTTTCTTTCTTTCATTCCTCACCACTAACTACAATTCCTCCTTTGTCCATTTATCTTCATGCTCATTACAATAACTTTCTCTTCATATCTCTTTTATCATCAGTTTTAAGCTACATTACTACTTGTCTGTATGCAAGTTATCACTAACCTCAAATGCCCCAGTTTGATCTTTTGTCAGGAATTTGCCTCATAAAATGAATTAATAATAACATTTTTGCTTTGCTTTTTGTTTTTATAACTGAGATAACTAGAAATTATGCAAATACTACATACAGCAATATTCTTTCACTAAACTCATCTTTTGAGTAATGACTATAAGAAGATGTAGTGGAGCTGGAAGATCTGTTTTGTGAGATCACAGCTCATTTAGGTGTGTTTCATATGGAGACAGAGAAAAGGTCATTGAGTAGGAACCTGCAATATATTCAAATAAAAGTGTTTATTGCAGGGGCCAATCCTTTGGCACCCATCATGTTTGGTTGTTTAACCCCTACAACCATTATACATACATACATACATATATATGTAAAAGATGACCATAGCCTTGTTCCTCACTTATGGCTTTTTGTCTGACTCATTCCCTTTCTAGAGCGGTACATGTCAGGGATGCCCACGCTCTCCTTCTCTCTTTCCCCTTGGCATAGAATCCCTCAAAAGAATAGTAAATATCTTACCTTTAATATCGGGTTGGTCTCTGTTTTATAAAAAAGTGACTCAGTAGATGGCACAAACAAACTCTGTCAGGTTACAAGGCAAAGGCCAAAGGATAAAGAAAAGAGTTAGACACCCTTCACAAGGGATGCCAGCAACAACCTGCTCACCAGTCCACAGAACATTAAAGGTAGATGGAAGAAGTACCTCCGACAGCTTTTGAATGAAGAAAACCACACAGAAGCTGCATTGCCCCAGACACAGCCTACGATGAAAGAAGAGGAGGATCCCACCACAGAAGAAGTAAGAACAGCACTAAGGAAAATTAAGTTAGGGAAAACAGCAGGCTCAGATGTGGTCACAGCAGGTATGATAAAGATGTTGGGTGAGATAGGGTAGAAATGGCTCTAGACAGTACTAATAGTGGTCTGGACATAAAGACATATCCCAGATAACTGGGGAATAAGTATACTAGTGCCAGTGTTCAAGAACAAAGGGGGCACTCACAACTGTGGGCAGTACAGAGGTATTAAACTCCTATCACAGACTCAAGTAAGAACAGTGTAAAGTGTTTGGTCTCACACAGTGTTTTCCAGTAGGAATAGGTGTGCATCAGGATTCAGCTCTCAACCCACTGCTGTTCATGCTAGTGACAGACTACATTAACAAACAGGTCAGATGAGAAAATAATCAAATCTATTGTATGTAGATGATACTGCGGTGGTGGTGCTGCGGTAGCGTTGTTGCCTCACAGTTAGACATTGCCCATTCGATTCTCAGTTAGAGTGTCTTCTGTGTAGCGACATGCGTGAATGGGCGCTCCTTCGTTGAAGGTTGTGCGTTAGGCCCGGCAAGCCAGTACGTAAAAATCTACTGCCAATCATTAGCGGACCGGAGTTCCGCTGTGGCGACCCCTAACCGGGAAAAGCAGAAAGACACAATTGTATGCAGATGATGTGGCATTATAGGCAGGCTCTGAGCAAGAACTTCAGCAAATGATAGGGGAATGGAAAGCAAAACGTCTGGCTCATGGAATGAAACTAAGTATGGATACGACAATTGTAACCGCAGCAAATGGGGAAAATCAGAAGAAGAAGATGAGGGTTGAGATAGAAGGGAAAATAGTGGAACAGGTTATCAGCTTCAAGTGTCTGGGAGGGAAGGTTGAGGAGAAGAGAAGTGTGAAAGAGAAGGTCAAACCTAGAACCAAAGAGGCTGAAGCCAACTGGCACAGAGTGTCCGGTGTTGTGTATGACAGAAGAATGCCAATGAAGCTGAAAAGTAAAGTGTACAAAACTATGTGACCAGTACTACAGTATGGCACAGAAACCTGAACAGTAAAGGCAAAGCAGTTGAGGAAGCTAGAGGTGATGGAGATGAAGTACCTGAGGCAGGTGGTAAGATGCACACTGAGGGACAGAAGAAGAAATGACGACATAAGAGCAGAATCCAATTTAGCTCCAACTGCAGAAAATGTCAAAGAGAACAGATTACACTGCTTCAGAAATGTGCAGAAAAAAAGAAGAAAATCTGGCGGTGAAGACTTGAAACAAGCAGGAAGAAGGCAAAAGGAAATGAGGACATCCAGCAATGAGATGGATGGACTGTGTGGCAGAAGACTTGCAACAGTCAGGCATGAGTGCTGAAGAAGGTAGAAGAGTGGCACCGAATTAAGAAATGGCAAAAGCTGACATGACACTCTGACCCCATGTTGAAAATGGGAAAAGGAGTGGTGATGATGATGATGTATATTTGATATTCAGTAGCTGTTGTTTCCTATCCGTGTATCATTACTGTTTTGGCTATCAATCAGAATCACATTTATTGGCCAAGTATGCATGCATACAAAGAATTTGACTCCAGTTTCAGTGACTTTCCAATTATAAATTACATAAATGACATAAATACAACCATTAAGAACAAGACAAATGACACATGCAACTATTAAGAACAAGACAAAAAAGTAAATATACATATACATACAAGGTGCAAAGTGCAACTCAGTGCAAGAAATACTGAAATAAACTCTGAAAGAAACAAGTATTAACAATGTGTAAACAATACTGCAGAATCCTCAGCGGCTTGGGAAAAAGAATACCCCAACCTAATAAGCTGAGTTAACCGTTTATGAACTTGATGGCCTGGGGGAAAAACTGTTCTTATATCTTCTTGTTTTGGTGCATATTAATCTATAACACCTGGCTGATGGTAATAGTTTAAAAAGATGGTGGCCTCGATGTGAAGGGTCGGTGATTATTTTTCCTTCCCTTTTCATGACTCTGGAATAGTACAGGTCCTGTAAGGAGGGCAAACTAGCACCAGTGATATTTTCGGCAGACCTGACTATTCGATGTAACCTATTTTGTCATGATTAGACAGAGATCCAAACCGCACTGATATGGATAAACTGAGAACAGACTCAATGACTGCTGGATAGAACTGAATCAACAGTTCCTGTGGGAGGATGAACTTCCTCAACTGTCCCAGAAAGTACATTCGCTGTTGTGCCTTTTTTATGATGGACCCTAAATTGGTATCCCACTTCAAGTCCCAGGAGATTACAGATCCCAAAAACTTGAAAGATTCCACAACTGACACAGGAGTATTAAATATAAGGGGGGGGGTGATACTGTAATGCCACTCCTAAAATCCACTGTCGTCTCTGCAGTTTTGAGAGTGTTCAGTTCCTGACTAAACCAAAGGGCCAGCTGCTCAACTTCCCATCTGTATGCAGACTCATCACCATTCCTGATGAGCCTGATAATAGCTGTATCTTCTGCACATTTAATACGTTTGACAAAGGGGTCCTTAGAGGTGCAGTCATTAGTGTAGAGAGAGAGAATAGCAGTGGGGGCTAGCATAAAACCCTGGGGGATACCTGTATTGACAGTGCAATTGCTAGATGACTGTGGCTTGTTTAAAACATAATGGAATGTCTCACAATTCTAATGCTTTATTAAAAATCCAAGTAAAAACAGCAGCCAGTTGATCCGCACATGTTTTTAAACAGGAGGGTGAAACCCCATCTGGACCAGCTGCTTTCTTAATTTGCTGTCTTTTAAAAAAATGATAGACATCCTTCTCAGAGATAATTAATGCAGACTAAATGTGAGAATGTGTGGAAGAGAAAGTCACGTAAGCATGAACATTGACAGAGCTGGTAACGGTGTCATTTGTAGCCTCAGGCTTATCAAACCTGCAGTAAAAAGCATCCAAGTCATCAGCCAGCTGTTAACTAGCTGCAGTGTAGAGGGATGGTTTCCTGTAGTTTGTAATCTTTTGTTGACCTTTCCCCACTGACGCAGTATCATTGGATTAAAACAGTTTTCCCCAGCTTTTCAGAATAGTTCTTTTTTGCAACTTTATCAGTGTGTTCCTTCCCTGTCTAAAAAGTGTTCTGTCCCCACTTCTATAGGCATCTTCCTTGGCTTGACAAAGCTGCTTAAGTTTAGCAGTAAACCAGGGTTTGCTGCTGTCAAATTTATGCAATTTATGCTTGTTTCAAATATAAACAGTTAATCTCATTTCTAAGCAGTTTTTTCATGTTACATTACTGTTCTTTCTTCACTGTTATCTTTTGGCTGTATAACTTGTTCTAATAACTGTGATTTTTACTGTTTGCACAAAAGTGAATTTCTTGTCAGAAAAAAAAACTGTGAACATCCAGTCAATTAAATCTTTTTCCTCCCCCTTTTTTGTGGATCAGGGTAGAAACAGGGAACTGGACAGTTTTATTAATGATAAATTCAGAGACAACTTACAGCATTACAAGAACTGGTTCTCAGACTCACCATCTGCTTGTGAAAGATAAAAAAAGCTGAATAGAGATAAGGGCTTGTAGTTGAGATACCTGTGTAGAACAAGCTAAAGCTACCAGCAGGACACTCTTCCAGCTTAAAACCTTAGCAGGGCTGGCTGCATGTTAAAAGTGAGATAGTGTTAGTTTTTTTTCTTTCTACAGCAACATTCAAATCCCAAGGAATCATGTTTTTCCTGATAGTCTGATAAAAATAAATAAATAAATAAATAAATTCCATTTGGATAAGTAAGATTTTCCAGTAGTAGGTTCTCTTGCCTACTTCAATACCTGTTGCATTTCCCCATCAAAAAAAGGGAGTCTATATTATAACCTCAAATGGGAAGTATATCGTATACAACTCTGTCGACATTTAAACGCCGAACTACAAATTCAGTGAACCACCAAACCATCGAAAATGTAAACATCGAATGCATCACGTCATCAAAAGCGCCATTCAGATAAGTGAAACCCAACAAAGTAAAACTACATCAACACACTTTTTGCAGGGGGCAAGCCCCCCTGCACCCCCCATGTGGGGGGATGTGCCCCTCACCCCCCCCCACTTAAATATACCAACTCCAAGACTACACTACAACTCTGTCTTGTCTCATCCCCACAATCATGCTGCTGGACAACAAACACGTTGGATGTTGTCACTTTCGATGGTTTGGTGGTTCGGTGGTTCACTGAATTTGTAGTTCGGCGTTTATGTGTCGAAGTAAATTTATTCGATATACTGCCCATTCGAGGTAATAATATAGACCTGGAAAAAGGTGCTTAAAGTTCATCAAAAACCTTTCAGCCATACAGTTAAGATGAGATTTTGAATACTGAGAAGAATAAGCGATTCTTTGTATTGTGTGAGTAAACCTACTCTGTGAGGAAGTGTTTGGCAATAGTCCCTGGCCAGTTGCAAATGAAGGGTGAACCAGTGTTTCTAGGCCAAAATATAGTCATCAGTAATATCTTTGGTAATTGCTTCCTGTTCTTTTGAAGGACTTTAGAAATGAGAGGCAATGGAGGGAGGAGGAATACAGAAATATCCTTGTCTAAGGGATTGAAAAGGCAACTATCCTACAGGCTTATTTATAAGGTGTCCTGGAACAGGGCTGTTTCAATTGTCTGCTCATATTGGAAGCAAAGGGATCTATTTGTGATATTTCACACTGATGGACTATTTGTAGGAAGATCTCTTGGTGTAGCATCCACTTTTCAGAGCCCATCCTGGATCTGCTCAAGCAGTCTGCTGCTGCCATGTTCTGCTCCCTTTGAGAAATAAGTTGTGAAGAATTGCTATGCCCCAAGCAATCACAGATAGCATACAAAGAACTTAAGATCTTGTGGGTCTATAATATTTTATTGAACGTTTTCTTGATCGAACACTATCTGTTGAAGTCCCTATTCAGCGAACTAAAACACTTCAATAAAATGTTATTTGACATTCAGGTATTTCACTAAATAGGGACTTTGACAGATACTGTTTGATGATTATGTGTTTGATTAAGTAAACATTCAATAAAATGATACAGACCGGATCTTGTTCCCCTGTCTGTTTATCTATTACATCACAGCGATGTTGTCTGTCAACCTTACATATGGAATCATGAGGATAGAAGACAGCATGAAACCTTGAACTCACAGAAAGTCACTTGCAATAGACACTACCTTTTGGGAGATGTTGAAATGCTGATGATAATTTGTTTATTTTTTTGGAGGAAGAAACACAGTCATAATGGAGGTTCAAAGAGATATCCCAAGAAATCCAGTCTGTGAGATGGAGTAAGAGGCCACTTTTTTAGATACAGGGTGAAGCCAGGATTGTGTAAATGATTCATAACGAACTGAAAAGGTATTAGGTTACTCAGGCTAAACGAATCTGATATCAGGCAATTGTCCAGACAGAGAAAGATGTGAATGCCTTGAAGCCTGTAGAAGGCTATCACTGGAATAAGGTTTTATAAAGATGCTTTGTGCAGAAAAAGATGTAATTCCAGGGCAAATAAATTTTAAATGATCTGTGTTTTTGTGAATGGGAGTATGCAAGCAAGCATCTTTTAGGCCTAAAGTGATCAAAAAGGTTTGAGGGGAAAGAAAAGTGGAAAATCTTTGGAATAAGGAGAAAAAATATTTGATTTCGTTAAATCCAGAAGCCCTTTTTTTTAGATACCAAAAAATTGCGAGTAAAATCCTTGTCCCAGTTGCACTGAGGGGACTGAATTTATGACCTCCTGCTGGAGTAAATCTGCAGGAACAGGAGGCAAAAGGTGAATCTGCTCTTTTGGATGCTGAGGAATATGTGATGGAATGGAGGAGATGCATAATTTAGTTTGTAACCAAGCTCTGTCATGCATAACACCCAAGAGATTGTGTTATTGACTTCCATGCAGAAGGCATACAGTAAGATTCCCTGAGATTTTCAGAGGAAGGCAAGGGTAAGGATGAAATGAGAGGAAGAGACTGGTGGCAAGGATATTTAGGAGTATTTGCTGGGACCCACTACATTTCTTTTTGCCATCTCCTTGTCATTTCTGTTTGGTGTGCTCTTTTTTTGGATTTTTACTGACCGGATTTGAAGAATTTAGGAAAAGTAGGCCTGGATTGGAAGACTACTTCCTCTCAAATTTGGGAACTCAAGATAATAATAGCAGTTTAACTCTTTGCATGAGTTTACATCTCTCCTTTAGCTTTTCAAAAACTCCAGCAGATGTGTTGTCAAAAAGGAAGTCCTTGCCCAGAGGGACATTTTGTAATTGAGCTTTCACATCCTCATAATTGTTTCATTTGCAGTTGCCCTGTAGATGGCATCCACTGCATCATAGTCACATTTTTGACAAATTTAGCCACCTGAGAAGAGTAAGAGTTAAGCATGTTCATAACACTGGATTTCAGTTCTTAAAGGAAGAGAAGCTAAGGTCTACCCCATGTTACTCAAATGGCTAAAAGGAACTTGGACATATGGGTTAAGACGTTAGTGGCTCTAAAGGCTAAGCTGGAAAATGTGTTTACCTTTTTGTCATACCTCTCAAGAGCTCTGATGTCTTTATCATTAGGGATCGGTCTAGAAGTCAAGTTTCTAGTGTCTGTATCAGCATACATAGATAAGACAGAAGGATCAGCAGAGGATTTTTAGAAATGTCCTTGTGTGAATTAGGAATCCTGTAGAAGCTATCATGTTTTTCAGGGGTCTGAAAATCGAGGGACATAAAATCAGCAGAGAAGATATCTTCCAAAGCCCCAGCATCTGGAGGTACGGCATTAGGCTTAGGGTGTCTGTATTCATTAATTCATAATACCTTTTCTAAGAGACAGAAATTTCTTTACCTTCCCATTTTAAAAATTCTTTTATTTTACTTATTGTGTCACCAAAGAAAATGTGTTCACTGGGGAATCCAAGTACAATGTGTTCCCTACTTCAAATTCACATCCAGTCATAGAAGGAATTTGGGAATCATAATCCATTCTTTCACTGTCAAAATCAGAGAAATCCTTTGATACAGAAGAAAAAAGGAACTATGTTCCTGTTAAAAGGAATATAAGAGCAAGAAGTGTACAGAGAAAACAGAAAGGACTGAATAGCTTTAAACAGTCTGAATAAAAATAAACCGATCTTCTTTGTTCCCTTTTTGAATGGAAGAGGTAGAAGGGGGAGAATGTTTGGTTTTCTGTCCATGTTTATTAGATATGTCCAGATGTATAAACTTATTGCTAGAGGTAATAGGTCTGACCACCATGAGCTAGAGTTCAACATCTTAGCTAACAAAAATCTGGTGGATACTTCCCTCACCTCCAGATAAAATAATCCTTGGTTCTTCCTTCCTATCTGACTCAGACAGACAAAAAGTCTGATCAGATGTGTTAGTTTCTAAACCCATGGATCCCTCCAAAAAGGTCGGACTAGAAGGCCTAGGACAAGCAGACAGATGATCCAGTGGCTGAAAACATGCCTTGATGGAAGCATTAATCACAGAACATATAACAGAGGAGAACAAGCAGTTACTGACACTCACTTCTTTCTACAATTTGTTCTTCTTTATCTGAGGGGGAAGATACACCTCAGAGTAGGAAGACACTATAGCTGCTTACACCAAGTCCTGAAAACATCTGTTTTCAAGAAAAATTGCAAAGGGAGTTTAATCTATTATTCCTAATGGCTTTGGGGGGGGACTAAGAAACAGAACAGAACCTGATATTGTGTTCAGCCATTAAACAAAATACACAACTAGAGTGAGAGTCCTTACATAGAATCTGGTACCCATACTTTCCACTTCTGACAGACACAAGAACGATTTATACAAAAAAATTGTAAAGAAATTAGAAGTGTCTCCAAAAGGTTATTTATCTGCCTAAAGACAATGGGATAAAGCTGAAAACATGGAAACACTAAAAGCAACACTAGTGAGCTCATGCATTTGTGGACTAGCAGCAAGAAAGTTGTGAATCTGTGCATGTCTGTAACACTTGCACATCTGCTTATTCTAAGGTTGTACTTATGGCACCTGCGGAATGTACCAGAAGCTTTGAAGAACTGGCTGGACATATGGTATCCTTGTCAGGTATGCCCCATATGTAATGCTTACTGTAACAGTGATTTAATGTAGAACATCTATGAATTGCTAATGAGCTTCATTCTGTAGTCATAGGTTTGAATTCTCCAATATGTAGCTGTTTACAGTGTAACTCAGAGTTAGTCACTTAACCAGGCAGTGATCTTGGGTCTCTCCTGAAAAGATGAATTTGCACATAGCAAGGTTGTTCTATTAACCAGTAAATAAAATGTACTAAAACAAATGTTGCAATATTGCATGTGCCAAGTTATGCCATAGTTGTGTCCTATTTATAATGATAAACAAGCCTGAGAATTTGTGAACATGATGTAGGAGGTTTTGCAGGGATATGTAATAATGGTAGATACCAATTGTTTGGTTTTAAGGTTAGGTGTTTGACAGACTGTGGCCTGGTAACTTGAGATAATCTCTGCTCACAAAATACTGGCCTTAGGATGGGTTTGCTGTATCATGGCATATCTGTGTAGACAACCACAATGATAACCAGAAGCTATTCTGGCTTCAGAATACAGACTACAAGTTATAAATGAAAATTATGTTTTGATTATGATGGAAATCAAAGAAATGGTATGACGATGGGTAAACTGTGAGGATCATAATGGAACTCATAAATAAAGACATTGGGGACCTACAGACACTGGATCCTACCCAATTTGGCTTTGTCAAGGGCAGATCCTGCCTCTTGAACTTGGTCGACTTTTTCGAAACAGTCACTAAGGCCATTGATGAGGGTAAGGCAGTTCACACAGCCTACCTTGACCTAGCAAAAGCATTCGACACAATACCCCACTCGGGCATCATAGAAAAGCTCACCAGCTTAGATGTAAACCCATATGTCACAAGATGGGTTGCAAACTGGCTCAAGGACAGAACACACAGGGTTAGAGTTGCTGGTGCCATGTCAGACTCTAAGCCGGTCACGAGCGGTGTCCCACAGGGCTCAGTCCTGGGCCCCTCTTGTTCGGCATTTATTTTTCTGAAGTGCAGGCAAACATAGGGGATTGTGGCTGACAAAATTTGCAGATGACTGCAAACTGGGCACCATAATTGACACTCCATCAGACACAGACATCCTCCAGAAAGGTCTCATAGAAATGGATAACTGGTGCCAGAGCCATGGCCTTAAGCTAAATGCCAAAAATGTATAGTCATACCCTTTGGGAAAAACAAGGTAACCCCTAATTACCACATAGGTGGTAATCCATTAAACACGGAAGAAGTTTTCAGGGACCTGGGGACCCAAGTTGACAGTAACCTCTCTTTTGACACTCACATTGCCAAAGTGGTTAGGAAGACCTTCTACATTGCCCACCTGATCATGAAGGGATTCACATCCAGATCAGGAGAGGTCATTGTACCCTGTACTCTTCACTTATCAGACCAATGATTGAGTACAACGCCCCATTCGAATGTACCTTACCCGACACCTGCAGCAGTTGGAAAGACCCCAAAAGTTCCTCACCAAAAGGATAAAGGGGCTCAAACATATGTCATACGATGCCCGACTGAAGAAACTCCAGCTCTATTCAGTCGCATACCGCCTGCTCAGAGGTGATCTGTGCCTGACATACAAGGCCATGTCCAACCCGGAATTAATGGACATGCTCCACCTCAAAAATCCAAATCCACCAGAGCCACGAGAGCAAGAGACTTAAACCTCAACACGGATATAAATAGGACGTGCTGGAGGGACAGATTCATCACCCAGAGACTCCCTACACTATGGAACAGAATCCCAGTCCATGTGAGGCAGAGCCCCTCACTGACTCTGTTCAAGAGAAATCTTGACGAGTGGATGGGAGATCGTAGGTTTACCCCGGGAATCATCTCTGTATCACTGCTGGACAGAGGCACAGCAAACTAATGGGTATAGTATTTTCATCCTAAGGGGTGGTGAAAGCCACACACACACACTGGCTAGGCTTATAAATGCCCTAGGGCAGATAGCCTAGTATGAACCTATGAACCTAAGATATAATAAAACTGGTACTAATAGGACATACTGTAGTGCAGTCTGTGCAAGAGAGAAATAAAGAAACAAGAGTCTGACATGGGAAAACAGACTAACAAAGAGTATATTGTAGTGGTGGTGATGCACAAAAGGTGAGACAAAAGGTTCTACATAGTGGGGGTATATGAAGCATGGGCTTGGGTCAACAATGGCTAATATGGTTGCTGTGCTCCTTATTTCACATATAGGGCCCAGAGGTGCAAAAAGCTTAAAAAGTTGGGAGAGTCAGGCAGTATAGTGTTTAGGTTGATATGATTTGAAGCATATTTAGTAATACATTAAAGCTGCCTTTGTTCCCCTATAAAGAGACATAAAAAGAGTAAGCTGTGTGGCTATATAACGTTTAAAACACTATATGACAGTGAAGTATTGCTTAACATCACCATTTATTTGACTGATGAAAAATGGAGACAGCAGATATATCTATCACAGAAATGGCTATTTGGGGGGCAGTGTGTTCACTGGTTCATAGGTGTATACTAAGCTAACAACTACTAGGGCCTTGATAACTTCTGCTTGAGTAGAGAAACCAGGCAGGGTTGTCCACTTTCCCCTTTGTTTTCCACATTATATTTAGAACCATTGGCAAAGAAAATAAGGGACTCAGAAATTCAAGGATATAATTGGTATGGTAGTCAGGAAAAGCTGGCACTGTTTGTAGATGATATTATTTTATAAATGACAAAACCAGAAAGGGACATTACAACATTGTGGAACATTTTAAGACAGTTTCAGATCTTCTCGGGATACAAAATTAATGAAGCTAAAATAAAGGCAATAGTGGTAAATTATGTACTCACACACAAATTGGTCCAGCAATATCCATATTTATGGGGACATGATAAAATGAAGTATTTATGAGTATGGATTAAAAATGACTCTGTTGTGACAGCTAAGGATATGTGAGAAGAGACTAAACAGAATACAGAAATTGAAAAACTTGAAGCTTTGTCATATGGATATCGATACTAAGATACACGCAATTAAAATGCTTTTAGTCCCTTTAGTTTTATACACAGGTCAGGCATATTTTTTATCAACCAGAGGGGACGCTGTTGATAGCAATTAAAAAAAGAGTTGAAGGATTTTATCTGGGAAGGGAAGACAGCAAGGCAAAGTAGGATAAACTGATTCTTCTAAAAGAACAAGGCGGACTAGGATTACCCCGTTTGAGGGGGTATTTTAGAGCAACACAGTTAGGGCAGTTATACAGAGCACAAGCAGACAACTATAATTCAAAATAGAACGTACTGATGATGATACAGGTGGGGGGAGCTCCAGAAACAAGGAGAGATTGGGATTTTGGATGCAGACTCTTAAGTTGTTGTTGTTGTGTCTTTCGGCTTTTCCCGGTTAGGGGTCGCCACAGTGGAACACTGGTCCGCTAATGATAGTAGAACAACAAAAATCATACAGAGGATTATTTTCATAAAATAGCAGGGAGTATTCTAAGAACTAAACCAACATAGCATGAGAATGAAAAAAAGAGATTCTGCCAATAGGGATGACTGTGGTTAGGGATACAGATAACAGGTAAGAGGGGGTTGGAATTTATTGGAGAAAACTGGCAAAGGAACCAAGGTATTGGGAGGAAATAGCAAGAAAGGGAAAGGTAATAGAATGGGAAGATGCCACAAATTTATTTGGACTGTAGGTTAGAGATTGCCTTCCCTATCAAGAATTGATATCAGAGTATAGGCAAAGAGAAATAAATAGGGGGTCCTAAATGAAAGACCAGAACTGGTAGAATTTTTAATAGACTCTAGAACAGAAGTTGCCGTTAGAAAGGAATAATTAGTAGAGCGTATAAAATATTGCATGATAATTAAAAAATCAATCAGAGAAGCTTAGAAAGGATTGGGAAGAGAGAATGGATAAGCAATTCACAAAGAGACAATGGGGGATATATGTATATCTCCCAAATATGCAACAAAGTCTAGAGGATTTAGGATCTTTGCCTGGAAGTGTTTACATAGACATTTTTATACCCAAGTAGATTCCAAAAACGTTTTCCTCAAGAGAATAGCAAATGTTGGAGGTGTGATGGGCAAGAAAGAGATGGCTGGGAACATATTGTTTGGGAGTATAATGGGCTAGCCGACTTTAGGGATTCCCTGCGAACCACTCTGTCGGAGATGCTGGGTGAGCAATTTGAATTGACTGGGGATATGATTTTTTTGAGCTCTGATACAGAATCATGAGTATAATTATGGTGGCTACCAAAAAAACAGTTACTAAAAAATGGAAATCAAAGTCTAGATCAACTTTCCTACAAGAAGTGAATATAGTAACAGAGATAAAACAACTGGAACTGGAATCATTAGAAAAGGGATGGAGCAAACTACACAGAAAAATGGGAATTGTGGGAACAATATATGCAGAGAAGGAACAAGGTTTAAGAGGCAGGATTTGACTGATCCATATAATGCTTTACTGACAATGACTGGGTAGATTATAAGTGATGTATAATGTTTTCAGCTGCAGTTGTTTCAATGGTGTCTGTGATGTAATGTTTGCAACTAAAGTGGTGTCAATGTTTGTTTTTAATTTATATAAATGTGAGATTGCCTATTCTATATGTGATAATTTAATAAATATGCTTATTGAAAAAAACAAAACAAATGACTATTAGGGCCTTTACAAGCCTAGCTGCTGAGACCCAAATGTGTCCCACAAGTTATATGTTTTAGATGTTTATGTAGGGGTGATTGTTGGTTATGATATGACTTACTGAATGTCTCTGTCCATCAGAGACGTGCATGCCAGACCAGGGGTGAATTTTCGATTTCCCATCCAATGGTAAAAGCTACACTTAAATAGAGCTAGGGAGTGATTTTGTTTCAGATGGATATGTAGCCTGATCCAGAGAAAGAGAATTCTCTGAGGTATGTATCTGCCTCTCCAACATGTCCTATTTATGTTGTACATAAAATTTGTTTTTAGATCTGGTATTTCTGATGCTGTTTTTTTTGCAGATGTGCAAGAGGTTCATCAGAGCATGGTCCAGAGATGCCTTGAATGCCAGGTATAGATCACCTTTTAGTAGTCTGTAGGACACTTGAGTATAGAGTTAGGATTTTCAGCTGATCAGCTAACCAAAGGGAGGAAGAACAGCAAAGTCCTCTGTAGAAAACACTCCTTTATTGAATAAAACCAGAGTAGTTAAGCACTTTCATCCCACTCATAGGCACTTCTTCAGAACAATACCATCAAGATTTCCCAGCATTCATTTATAGTTTATAGTTTCATAGTATAGTACTAGGCTATCTGCCCTGGGGCATTTGTAAGCCTAGCCATAGTGATGTGGCTTTTGCCACCCCATGAAATGGTACAAAAAATGTACAGAATAAATTTAGAATACTGTGCCTCTGTCTAGTAGTGACACAATGAAGGTCCCCTTATATAATAGAATTAGTTTACTGTGCCCCTGTCTAGCAGTGACACAGATGTGACCCCTGGGGTAAACTTACGATCTCCCATCCACTCATCAAATGAGGGGCTCTGCCTAATACAAACTGGGATCTTGTTCCAAAGCATGGGAAGCCTCTGGGTTATGAATCTATCCCTCCAGCATGTCCTATTCATACTTGTGCCGAGGTTTAAGTCTTTAGCTCTCGTGGTCCTGATGGATTTGGATTTTTTGAGGTGGAGCATGTCCATCAGATCCTGATTGGACATGGCCTTGTACGTCAAGCAGAGATCACCTCTGAGCAGGCGGTATGCTACTGAATAGAGCTGAAGTTTCTTTAGTCTGGCAGAATAAGGCATATGTTGGAGACCCTTGATCCTCTTGGTGAGGTACTTTTGTGGTCTCTCCAGCTGTTGCAAATGCCAGGTGAGGTACATACCAAATGGGGCATTGTACTCAATCATGGGTCTGATGAGGGAGGAATATAGGGGTACAATGACATCCTTGGATCTGAATGTGAATCCCTTCATGATGAGGTGTGCAAGGTAGAATGTTTTTCTGACCACTTTGGCAACGTGGGTGTCAAATGAGAGGTCGCTGTCGACTTGGGTCCCTAGGTCTCCGATTTTTTTCCGTACTCAGTGGGTTGCTGTCTATGTGATAATTTGTGGGTGCTTTGTTTTTCCCAAGGGGGATGACTATACATTTTTTGGCATTTAGTTTAAGGCCGTGACTCCGGCACCAGTTGTCCGTTTCTGTGAGGCCTTTTTGTAGGATGTGTGTGTCTGCTGGTGTATCGACTATGGCGCCTAGTTTGCAGTCATCTGCGAAATTTGTCAGCCACAGCCCTCCCATGTTTGCTTTAACATCTGAGAAATAAATGCCGAACAAGAGGGGTCCCAGGACAGATCCCTGTAGGACACCACTTGTGACTGGCTTTGAATCTGACACTGCTCCAGTGATTTTAACTTTATGGGTTCTGTCCTTTAGCCAGTTTGCAACCCATCTAGTGACATAAGGGTTTACTTTTAAGCTGTTGAGCTTATCTATGATGCCTGAGTGGGGTATTGTGTCGAAGGCCTTAGCTAAGTCCAGGTATGCTGTATGGACTGCGTTGCCCTCATCAATGGCTCTAGTGACTCTTTTGAAAAAGTCAACCAGGTTTAAAAGGCAGGATCTGCCCTTTACAAAGCTGAACTGGGTGGGGTCAAGTGTCTGTAGATCCCCTATGTCTCTGTTTATGAGTTCCATAATGATTCTTTCCATAGCTTTGCAGACCAGGCTGGTTAAGCTTATGGGGTGGTAGTTTCCAGGGTCTGTAGAGGCACCCCCCTTGTGGAGTGGGACCACTGTTGCTGTACGCCAGTGTTCAGGTACATATCCCGAAGTAAGGCTAAGGTTAAATAGCATTTTTATATGTGGGTTTAGCTCCTCTTGGAGTTCACGTAACACGCAACCCAGGATACCGTCAGGTCCCATTGATGCTGTGTTTTTTGCTTTGTTTAGGGCGGTTCTCACTTGGACATCTGAGATGACAGGGAGATTACATTCAGCTGGGATAGGTATTTCTTCTTTTGGGGGTGAGGGAGGGGAGAAATTTGCACTGAACCTGTCAGCCAGAATGTTGGCAATATCTGTGGGTTCAGTGTATTTTTTGTTGTTGTGAACCAACTCTGAGCATATCTGAGGGTTTCCGCCCAGGTTTCTAACATAGCTGAAGAAGGCTTTGTGGTTATCTTTAGTGTCCTTAGCGATTTTTCTCTCAAAGTTGGCCTTGGATGTTTTTATGAGAGAACGTAGTTTTCTGCTAATGTTGATCAGAGATGTCTTCCCTTCATGGGATTTTGCTCTGACGTGCAGTAGCTTCCTTTTTTTGTTATACAATTTGTTTATGGCTGAGGCCCACCAGACAGGATGCTTACCTTTGGTGGAGAGGGACTTGGATTTATTTGGGATTGCATGATCCATGCATTCTTGGAGATGTCCATAGAAATCATTTGTGAAGGATTCGGCATTGTGGGATGTAGTATCCACTGGCACAGTGGGCTTAATGGATACCATCTCAGTCCTAAGAAGAGTGAAGTCTGCTTTTGAGAAGTTTTTCACTGTGGTCTTTTGTGCTGGGGGTGGAGGTGGGATATGAATATCCAGGGTGATTAGTTTGTGGTCAGATCTCACTAGTGAGGGGTATACTTCCAGTGTGGAGCATTTTGTCCCCATGTTTGTGATGATCAGGTCTAGTATATTATCTCCCCTAGTGGGAGAGGTGACTAGTTGTTCCAGTGCATTTGAATTTATGAATTTCAGGAACCTTTGGGCTAGGGTATTAGGGCTAGAATAATGTACCCAATCTATGTTTGGGTAGTTGAAGTCTCCCAGTATGATGGTATTTTGTGATACATTCATATCCTCCAATGTCTTCAGGAAGGCTGAGTGGGGTTCTTGAGATTGGGAGGGTGGTCTGTAACATGCTACCAGTTGTATAGCAGTTTTGCCTATGGTTAGTTGCACTTGTATGGTCTCTGATGCTTCATGAGTTGCTACTATCCTGGAGGTGTGGGTGTCCATGATGAATATGGACACTCCCCCTCCCTTTGTGGTTCGGCCCGGGTTTTGGGGCCGAAAAGCATGATACGAGGTATAGCCTGGTAGTGCTGGGGTGCTCTCAGGAGCCTTGAACCAGGTTTCAGTTACTGCACAGATGTCGATGTTCTCCATGCTGAGGAGTGCATCAAGTGCCTGCATCTTGAGATTTAGACTCCTGGCATTGAGCAGCATTACCCTTAGTTTTTTTTTCCATTTTTGTTTTCTAAGGAGGTGGGTTTGTCTTTTGAGCCTTGCCTAAAAAGGCACTATGGGGTGGCAAGAGCCTTAGCCAATATCCGAAGCCCAGTGGTGACAGGTGTAAGCCATCCCTTGCGAAGCAGCGTGGCTTGTCCAACATGTCATCCCAGGCAGACAGATATTGGATCCCCTTGGAATGACACCAGTACTTGAGCCAATTGTTAAAGCTGATCATCTTGTCTTTGTATTGTGGTATCATTCTTGGTGAGGGCAAGATGCTGCTCAGGGTCAGGGTCATACCAGCCTGGGCTACATAATCAGAGAGCTCCTCTATGTCTCTTTTCATGTAGTCCAGGGAGGTACATCTCAGGTCATTCACACCAGCATGGACAATGACGGAGTCATATTTGTACTTGCTTTGGAGTGACTTGAGTGCGTGTGTTATGTGGCGGATCCTAGTTCCCGATAGACAGCTCACAGTAACCCTCTCCTTGTTCAGCCTGGTCAGCGGGACATCAGTGTGTCTGACTATAGAGTCACCTATTACTAGTGTATCAGGCAAGGTGTTTGGCCTTAAGGGCTGTGATTGGTTGACACACTGATTTATTGAAGTATGTGTTGCATGTGTTTTGTTTTGAGGTGGTGGATTTTTGGATGTCTGCTTTGGGAGCCTCTGTTGTTTTGGTAAGTTTTTTATTAGAGCCTCCGAGTATGTCTTTGTGTTTTTATGTGTTTGGTTTGCAGTTGTGGTAGGTCTATGTGGGACTGGGATTGTTGTATGTGTGGTTACCATCTCCTCCTGTCTGGTCATGCCAGCCCTGAGTTGAGAGAGTTCAGCCTCCAGTTTGGCTATATAGTTGCATCTCTCACATGTATTTGTGTTTGTTGGGAGGAGGAGAGGGTTGTATGTGTACATGAGACAATTGTAGCATTGTCTCAAGATACCCAGATTGACCAGCTGAACTGGAGAGGATGCCAGTAATCTACCACTTGACATGCTAGAACAGTATAAGGGAGTGCTGTACCTTTAAGGGAAGTGGATATTCACAGAGGTGGTAAGTAGATGTAGTGCTTTACTTAGTATGAGAGTGCTTACTTAGTAGAGAAGTATTGAGAACAAGTGCTAGGCTTATAATATAGTGAGTAGTCTGTTTATACTAAGAGTAGAGCTTCCCAAAGGGAAAATTTGAAGAGCAGACCTGGCGGAGCCAGAAGAAGTTTAACCGGATTTTAAACAGTGAACTATAAAAGAGCTAGAAATGGTCCAAAACAACCAATTACTACAGCTTCTTGTGCTGTGGTCACTTTCTACAGAGACAGGTCGGCTGCTCAAGGCTCCCCACTCCCACTGGTGAGCAAAGAAACTTCCTTCTATCCAAGTAAGGTAATGGACAACACAGGAACTACACCACAGCCCAGAATACAGCAATGCCTGTAAACTGGTCTAAACTAGTCGAGGAGAGGCGGGAAAACAAGGAATATTTTTTTGTTTTTTTGATAGAAACACACAGAAAATGCAGAAACAGTGATAAATCAGTTACGCAGGCTAGCACACTTTAGTGGGCAGCCTCCACAATTAAATTAAACAAACAAACAAACTTTCGATCAAATTCGACTAAAATGTAACTTTAAGTGCAGATTTTAAAATAATGCAGCAAACAGTTAAAAAACAGTTCAAGCTAGTTCAGGGTAAGCTACAGAAGCTATTCCAAGTGAAAAAAAAGCAAAGATACTTAAATCCAGAAAGTAGTCGCTTTTCTGAGTTCCCTGCTGCTAGGATCACTCTGCAGGACGACGAGGAGCTTGTCTGAGCAGTATAGATAGAAAAAAACACCCAGAGGCGGATTTTAAACAGTGAACTACAAAAGAGCCAGAAATGGTCCAAAACAACCAATTACTACAGCTTCTTGTGCTGAGGTCACTTCCTACAGGGACAGGTAGGCTGCTCAAGGCTCCCCACTCCCACTGGTGAGCAAAGAAACTTCCCTCTATCCAAGTAAGGTAATGGACAACACAGAAACTACACCACAGCCCAGAATACAGCAATGCCTGTAAACTGGTCTAAACTAGTCGAGGAGAGGTGGGAAAACAAGGAATATTTTTTTGTTTTTTTGAAAGAAACACAGAGAAAATGCAGAAACAGTGATAAATCAGTTACACAGGCTAGCACACTTTAGTGGGCAGCCTCCACAGTTAAATTAAACAACCAAACAAACTTTCGATCAAATTCGACTAAAATGTAACTTTAAGTGCAGATTTTAAAATAATGCAGCAAACAGTTAAAAAACAGTTCAAGCTAGTTCAGGGTAAGCTACAGAAGCTATTCCAAGTGAAAAAAAGCAAAGATACTTAAATCCAGAAAGTAGTCGCTTTTCTGAGTTCCCTGCTGCTAGGACCACTCTGCAGGACCACGAGGAGCTTGTCTGAGCAGTATAGCCAGAAAAAAATGCCCAGAGGTGGATTTTAAACAGTGAATGACAAAAGAGCTAGAAATGGTCCAAAACAACCAATTACTACAGCTTCTTGTGCTGAGGTCACTTCCTACAGGGACAGGTAGGCTGCTCAAGGCTCCCCACTCCCACTGGTGAGCAAAGAAACTTCCCTCTATCCAAGTAAGGTAATGGACAACACAGGAACTACACCACAGCCCAGAATACAGCAATGCCTGTAAACTGGTCTAAACTAGTCGAGGAGAGGCGGGAAAACAAGGAATATTTTTTTTGTTTTGTTTTTTTGATAGAAACACACAGAAAATGCAGAAACAGTGATAAATCAGTTACACAGGCTAGCACACTTTAGTGGGCAGCCTCCATAGTTAAATTAAACAAACAAACAAACTTTTGATCAAATTCAACTAAAATGTAACTTTAAGTGCAGATTTTAAAATAATGCAGCAAACAGTTAAAAACAGTTCAAGCTAGTTCAGGGTAAGCTACAGAAGCTATTCCAAGTGAAAAAAAGCAAAGATACTTAAATCCAGAAAGTAGTCGCTTTTCTGAGTTCCCTGCTGCTAGGACCACTCTGCAGGACCACGAGGAGCTTGTCTGAGCAGTATAGCCAGAAAAAAATGCCCAGAGGCGGATTTTAAACAGTGAACTACAAAAGAGCTAGAAATGGTCCAAAACAACCAATTACTACAGCTTCTTGTGCTGAGGTCATTTCCTACAGGGACAGGTAGGCTGCTCAAGGCTCCCCACTCCCACTGGTGAGCAAAGAAACTTCCCTCTATCCAAGTAAGGCAATGGACAACACAGGAACTACACCACAGCCCAGAATACAGCAATGCCTGTAAACTGGTCTAAACTAGTCGAGGAGAGGCGGGAAAACAAGGAATATTTTTTTGTTTTTTTGTTTTTTTGATAGAAACACGCAGAAAATGCAGAAACAGTGATAAATCAGTTACACAGGCTAGCGCACTTTAGTGGGCAGCCTCCACAGTTAAATTAAACAAACAAATAAACAAACTTTCGATCAAATTCGACTAAAATGTAACTTTAAGTGCAGATTTTAAAATAATGCAGCAAACAGTTAAAAAACAGTTCAAGCTAGTTCAGGGTAAGCTACAGAAGCTATTCCAAGTGAAAAAAAAGAAAAGATACTTAAATCCAGAAAGTAGTTGCTTTTCTGAGTTCCCTGCTGCTAGGACCACTCTGCAGGACCATCTGTTGTAAAGGGGAAGTGATGCAGTGATGCTTTTTATTCACCTGTTGGGATCGCAGCTGAATTTATCAGCCAGTAGATTTGCTATATCCTTCAGCTCAGTAAATGTAGCTGCATTTAGAATTAGATTGGCACATTATTATGTATTGCCTTTGAGGTTGCAGACATAGCTAAAGAATGCCTTGTGATTGTCTTTAACCCAGAGACTACTTTAACCTCATATTTGGCTTTGTTAGACTTAACTAGTTCCCCAAGTAGCTTATTTAGATTGATGAGGGAGTTCTTACCTTGCTGGGCATTACACTTCCTAATTTTAGCAATGATGTTCTTCCTTTATTATAAAAACCTAGTAATGTTGTGATTCCACCAGGGTGGGTTGGTTTTTAAGTCTGTTCTTTGCTTATTTCGGGTAGGCATCATTGCCTCTATGCAGCAATATACCTAGCTATAAATGTTTTTGTGAACAATTCCGCATAAGCAGTGGTTTTCCTTGGTTCTGGGGGCATTTAATTTTGCCAGGGTGTCACATAATAGTAGGATGCTTGCCTTGGAGTAATTCCTAAATGTTCCATAATTAACTGGTGTTCTGGTTTTATTTTTATTTTGAAGAACACAGCTTTACGGTCCAACCTGACCAGTGAGGACATTACACTTCATGTGTGTGTGTGTGTGTGTGTGTGTGTGTGTGTGTGTGTGTGTGTGCATGTGTATAATATTCACACATGTTGTGAGGAGTAGGTTGAGGATGCTTTATCCCCTAGAGGGTGTATGGACTAGCTGAACCAGGCCATTTATTTTGCAAAAGTTGGACCTATGAGTTTGGGATTGTGTAAGATTCAAAGTTTTATGGTGAGGTAGTTGAATTCCCCCATGAGTATGGTATTGGGATGAATGGAGAGTGACTACAGTATATATAAGTAAGTGGCATGGATTTCCTAGGTCACTGAAAGGGAGTAGTGGCTTGCCAAAATATGGTATGGTGCTTTGTTTACAGTGAGTTGTATATAGAGAAGCTCAAGTGTGTCAGATTGCTTGACCAGTCTTCAGTGTGTTTGTTTCTGATGTAAATCGACACCCTTCCATTTTTTTCCCCTACCTGTGTGTTGCAGTAGATGGTCTAAATATGTGGAATACACTGCAGCCCTGCACTGCCTGGGTGCCCTCAGCAGCTTTAAACCACATCTAAGTAACTACACAGAAGTCCGAATGGAGAGATGATAAATCAGCAAGCAAAGAAATATTGCTGAAATTAATTCATCCTCAAGTCTTGGTGAGTATCTTCACAAGGTGGACCCTGTTTTTCACAAAACCTCATCAGGATGACACTGGCATATAGACTGTATTTTATGTAGCATATATTACAGACAGAAGTAGGTTAAAAATAAAAACAGACAGCTGAATGTACAAGTCTCAGAATAAAACAGTGCCCAAATCTTGGTAGGGGCACTGTTGCCAGGACTGGAGAAATTATAGTGTAGAATCCTCAAGACACACAAACATTCCTACAATGGGGCTAGGTCAGACTCAGGGGGAGGATGGCCTCTCTGTTGTAGAAGGCACTAGTAATCCACAAAATTCACAAAAATTGACAAGCCAAAAAAGAGCCATAAAGATGATAGAATATACTATTAAGAATATAAAACAAATATCAAATAAATAAATAAATATGTCTTGTTACTATTATTTAAGAAGCCCGGCATTTCTGAACAGAAGATATACAAAAAGATTAAGAGAGAAATTAGAAGAAAGAAAAATACTTGCACAAGGGAAAACTGTCAACAGCTTCAAATGCAAATCTGTGTTCATTAAAATAACAGATTTATGAAAAGCATTATATAGACCAAGAAACCTTGGGCCATTTGGAAAAAGAAGTGACTGAGGAAGTGCAAAAATATAAAGAACAAAATCTAGAGATTTTTTTGAAAGGTATAAAAAAGCAGTATGAACCTGGGCAAGAAAGGGAGATCTGATATGCTGCAATATTTATGCAAAGAAGAAAGCCAAATTAATCAATATAAAAAACAAGCAAAACAGGCAAACTTATTTCAGATATGGAAAATTTGCAATATAAAAAAATAAGATCACAATGAGAGAATGTAAATCAGGTGATTAGTAAAGTAGAAATTAAAAAAAAATAAAAGCTGAAGTTATCGAATACCTGCAAAGTGAAAAATTAGTGTAGAAAGTCTAACAGAGGTTATATCACAGCATGATGGAACAATGAGTCTCCCAAGTAAGGAAAAACAGGAGGGGCAAGAGACATCTGAAGAAAGAATATGGACATAGGAAAGAAAAAGAGATTTAATATGATTCAATACAATACTAATCACTACAAAAAGAGCAGCTCCACAGATATGTGCAGAGAAATACAGGCTAAAGCATCCAGATATGAAAAAAATTGCAATACAAAAAATACAAACAGGTAAACTAGAAAAAGAAAATACGATTAGTAATAGAGTAGTTAAAGAAATAGAAAATGAGGCTATGGATTACCTGCAAAGTAAAGGATTTAGTGTAGAAAATCTAACTCTGATAACACCACAGCAGGAGAGAGCAACAGATCTCCAAATTAAGGAGAAACCAGTGGAGCAGGAAACATCTGATCAGTTGGCATATGAAGATATTTTGGAGCCTTCCACAGGAAGCTAGTACAAAAGTTCAACTGGATTTGTACTGCAAGGGAAGGAACAGGAAACAGTAGCAACTTTGATGAAGTCAATGTTGTGGCCAGTGAGTTCCCATATGAAAGAGCAATGCATGACACAGGAAAAAACTGAAGGGAATGTGACACAGGAAGATACTCTGGAACTTTCTGTAGAATGTCTGCAGGAAATGGAGAACAAAGAATGTACCCTCAGTTTAGAAGAAAATGATCTAAGAGAAGAGTTGCTTGCTTTAACATAGATGGATAGACATATTCACTCATTACAGCTGAGTGCACCTTCAGGCATTTCTGCAGTTAACTTCTACTAATACCTCTAGGCATCAAATATTGCGTGCTCATATTTGTATTAATAATTCCAAAACCATGCTACATACAAGGTATCAGAAGATTTCAACTTAAAGTATACAGGATGGCAAATGTATATGCATTGATATTCGATTTCTGTTTAAAGCAGCTAAAGAGATGTTGAATATTATTTGTGTACTGTTTATCTGGATTGCAATAATTTTCATATTTCACCCTATATCTCAACATTCAGATAATACATACAGAACTGCATAGCCTCATAAGAAAGCTTAGAGTTTAAAGAAAATCTGGCTGGCAGTATGTGTCTTGCTTGAGTAGTTGCTGAGATAGCATAAGCTCAAACCACACCCACTGGGAGTTAAAGGTACACACTCAAAAGAGCTGTACTAGAGGGAATGAGTTAAGAGCCATGAACAAAATAGACAACAGAAATAAAACCCAGAAAAGTTTGAAGGTTGATAAAACAAATGAACATAGTAATTAGTACTGTTCACAGAAATTCATACAATATAACAGAAGTGAATAGGATATATTATTGTGCGGCTAAATTAATAACAGATAAAGTCTTACCAAAAAAAAAAAATCACACAGGGCAGTAAAGGAGAGGAAGGGGTGAAATCAAATGCCATCATGGAAGTATCGAATAGAGAAAACTGTAAAGCAATTAAGACAAAATGTGACACTGTTAGAAGAATGCAGAAGGCAGAAGAGATCAACAAAAATATTCAGAAAGATAGATGTGATAAAAGCAATGTACAGCATCAGAACAGATCAGGATTTATCATGCACTATCGTAAATAGTAAATTAAAAATATCAGGAAAAGTACAAATATAGGTAATTTATTAGGAACTGAAACACCACCAAAAAAAGAAGAAATAGATACATTTGGGAGAAATATCTATAAAGATCCTGTTGAACATAACGGAGATGCTGAATGGATAGAAGAAGTAACAGAAGGAATAAAGTTAAAATGTACAAGATATGAAATGGGATGAAGCAATGGCCAGAGAAGCTGAAACAATATTAACAAAAGTGTCTAACTGGAACACCCCAGGCCCAGATGCAGTACCTAACTTCTAGCTAAAAGTATTAACATTTTTACATGAAGATTTAGCCACAAGTAAAAACTATTTATATGTGCATCCCAAACAGATGCTAACCTGGTTAACAAAAGGAAAAACAATACGCCTACTTAAGAGTTAACCTGCAAGCTATCCTAAAAACTATAGACCCCAATAACTTTCCTTACGAAGATGTATAACTATATGCTGGAATTGATACCAACAGAATTTACAGTCATTTAGAAGAAAACTCAATCATAGCAATAGAACAAAAGGGTAACAAAATAAAGTCATATGGAACAACTAATCACATGTTATGGCATGGATAGACTACAGAAAAGTATTTGACAGTATCCCACATTCATGGATAAAAGAGTGCTTAATAATGTATAAGCTACTTCCTACATTGATTGATTATATTACAGTGATCATGAAACAGTAGCAAACCACTTTTCAGTTAAGCCATGATAAAGGACAGATTATTATTCCAGGGATAAAAAATCAATGGGGGATATTCCAGGGTGACTCTTTGTCTTGCTCTTAACCCATTAGTTTATCTACTTAAAAATTAGGTTATGGCTACAATTTGCCTCCCAGAAAACAAAAATTTGTAATTATTCCCTCATCTTCGTTTTGTGGATGACTTAAAACTGCATAGTTCATCAGATGAGGAACTGAAAACACAGCTGCAAGTGGTCAAAAAATTTTTCAGATAATATAAGAACATCATTTGGTCTTGGTAAATGTGTCAAAGCAACCTTTAAAGCAGGAAAGCTGCAGCACCAAGAAAACATCAGCCTGGGACAGGAATATGATATAAAAGAACTTGAGTAAGAGGGGGAATATAAATATTTGGGAATTAATGAAGGATCAGTGATAAAACATGAACAAATGTGAATCAAACTTAATAAGGAATATATTACAAGACAAAAATTAATACTGAAAATGCAGCTGATATCTATGTACAAAGTCCAAGCTATCAACAAACTTGCTCATCCTCTCCTAACTTACAGTTTTGGAGTGACTGACTTTCCCCAAAAGGTGTTGGATTGGTTGGACAGGAAAACAAGAAAGTTTATTCACGCCTATCAAATGCTTTATAAAAATCAATGTATATCAAGACTATATTTCCCCATTCTGAAGAACGTCTGGGCCTCCTCAAAACTGATTACACGTATAGATCTGCAATACTAGACTGCCTACATAACAGCTGATCTCACAAGACCCAAACATAGTGAAAGTTTTAAAGCATGAGAATAAGTCTGAGATGACTTCACTACTTAGTTTAGCAGAAACAAATCGGTGTGAAGTGGGAATGGAAATCAAACTAGAAGTAGATAAAAATCAAGCAGAAAGTGAATGTGCCAAAAAAACAAAAGAAGGAACATAAGGTGAAGGATCACATGGGAAGGCAAGAAATGTGGAAAATACATAAATATAGTTGCAAGTACAGAAAAATCTTGGAACAACCTCATGTTGATCAGGATCAAATGCAGGAATGGTTAAGGACAGGTAAATTTAAACCAAAAGATGAAAGGTTAATATTGGTGGCCCAGGACAGTCGACTATGTGCATGTTGATTTACAAAGTCCATTGAACATATGGGAGGACCAGACCAATCTAGTTTTTGTAAAACAGAATTGGAAACAGTCACACATCTTGTTGCTGGTTGAGATATACTAATGACAGAAGGACTGTATACTGAAAGGCATAATAATGTGACAAGACTGTTAGACTGGGGATTTTGCAAACATTATAATACTGACGTCGCTGAAAAACACTGGAAACATAAGTCACAAAGTGTTATAGAAAATGATGAAGTTTATATCATGTGAGATCACCCGTTGCCAACATTTCAAAAAATAGATGCAAGAAACCAGCTATAGTACTTCAAGAAAAGATGACAAAAGTAGCATTGATCGTTGAAATTGCTACATCCACTGACTACGGTGTGTTATGTACAGAGAGACAAAAGTCATAAAATACCAGGATTTGCAGACAGAAACAAGGGCAATGTGGATGAATGATACCCAGACAGTTTCAATAGTAGTAGGACCAATGGATCTAGAATTTATAATCGTATTTAGATATTTTACCAATACATGTAACGCCATATAAATTGTAGGAGTTAATTTTGGGTACATTGCGAGGACTGTAAATAGCACTTCAGGCTAATATCAAAGACTGAAACAATACTAATTTCATGAACTTTAATCATACTTTGACTTAGGAATGTGGTCCATTCCTATCATAGTATTAGCAACCCAAGAGTCTTGGAGAAATTAAAGCAAGAGAGCATCTACATTATCTAGGATGAGAAGAGCTTTCAGGGAGTGGAGTTTTTGTTTAGACTCCTGACTTTGAGCAGTATCGCCTTTAGATTATCCTGGGTAGGTCCAGCTATGTCAGATGATTTTTCAAGTTGAGAATGCCTAAAAAGGCACTGTGGGGCTGGATAAAGTGCTAGAGGTGCAGTCCATCCCTAGTGAAGCAGCATGGTCCATCACTCATATCCTCCCAGGCTGATAAATATTATACCCCATTTGAATGATACCAAAAACTGAGCCAGTAGTAATTATCTTTTGTTCATATTGTGGGATCATTGTCAGAGAAGACAGAGAGTTCTTCAATGCTAGGCTCGTGCCACCTGGGAGAAGTATATTGCTTTAAGGTAGGGTTATATGTTATATCCTTTTAGTTTAACAGTATTGTACCACTGTGAATGTGAATGCGTGTAGCAGGGTGCTAGTTAACATACATCACAGCATTTTTTGCCATTTGTCCAGATGGTAATAACAGACAGCAGACATTTTTTGAGAGTGTGGGGAGTGTCGCATCCTCACATACAAAGACTTTAACTCACTCTTTCTTCATGGGTTTAATTAAGCAATTTTCATTTATTGAGGTGTATGTGGTATGTGTAGGCATCAAAAGTCAGTGGGTATACTTTGATGGCTTACCTTTGATGAGGTATCCAGTACCAAGAAGTCTCCTGACAAGGCCGCATCTGTCATTGCAAATTAACATACAAGTTTATCATAATATTTTTTTTTTTATGCTAAAAGCATCAATAGCTGTACTATACTTTTCGCATCTTCTTTCATTTTGCTTTACTGATGGGGAAAC
Organism: Protopterus annectens; assembly: GCF_019279795.1. Classification (NCBI taxonomy): domain Eukaryota; kingdom Metazoa; phylum Chordata; order Ceratodontiformes; family Protopteridae; genus Protopterus; species Protopterus annectens. The sequence continues at coordinate 1,730,735,078 of NC_056743.1, forward strand.
AACACAGATGAACTGTTAACTCTGCCATAGAGAGCTGGAAATGCTGGTCCCTCATCCCTGTAGATTTTTTTCTCTTTTCATGTAATAAGTTCTTATTTGAAATAGCTATTAAATAATTGCATTGAATTACTGACTTTTCCCCCATTTTGTATCCCTCTGCAGGTCATGAGTAGTTTGAGGCATGTCAGCCGAAGTCCTCCACTCCAGCAAGGAAGCACTCCCCCTCAGCCATTATGTCCATGCCCTCCATATCAGAAAGGGATCAGTCCCCATTACCCATTACATCCATGTCCTCCGTACCAGCAAGGGATCATTCCCACTCACCCATTACATCCATGTCCTCCATGCCAGCAAGGGATCATTCCCCCTCAACCATTACATCCATGTTTTGCATAATCAGGGAAAAGTGACTTTAGGCTTTCCAAAATGTTAAGGTCACGTCCATACGCAGCAGCCAGTTGCAAGCTTTGGGTAGGCAGTGGGACCCATGTCAATGTCTAATGCAGCACTTTAAGCATCACTGGACTTGCCTGCTTTGAAAATCAATCATCTAGAGGCCACACCTTCAACATCAGCATCTGCCCACCCAGAAACTTCTGGACAAGGTGCGCAGTGCAGATCAGTGGGCTGATATGCTGGTTGCAGCAGTCTTTTACCTACCACCTACTATCGTCTGTGCATCCACCTTACATAGCCATATCTTCCCCTTGTGCTTTGTCTCACATCTTCTCCATCACTATTTTCCCATCCTTCTCTTTGCAAACCATGTCTATGGTGTGACCGTCAACCCCCTTTGTCTTGTCTGTATTTTTATGTTGCTCGTCCAAACCCTTACCTTCCTTCTATCTGTCATATCTTTCCTTGCATCCATATATACTTCCTTCTCTCCCCTTATATATTTCAGACAAAGTGAACTAACCTGACCAAAATAATAAAATATCCTCCTGTCCCACCTCCTCCAGTGCAACCCGCATTTTCATCCTAATGTATTTCTCTTGTTTAATTTCTCATCTTTTTCCAACATTCCTATCTGCCTATTTTCCACACTTAAAATGAAATAAGTTAGTATCCATCAATCAACCCATGTAGAATAAGGCTGCTGGTGAAAGTGGGTTTATCTGCTTGCCAGTGCCACTGAGATAAAGTACACAAAGCTTATAGCACTAATGTCTTGCAATATTAGAGCATGCATGCACCTGACAGCTTACTATGGAAACCTAAGAAGTTACATCAGACTTCCTCATAACTGCAGCACATATGCATGTGTAAATGCACTGCCTGCACACTTGTTAGTGCAGTATGCATATTTACATTCATACTTACATCTGTGCAAACTTTGTTTGGACAGTTATTCACGGGCTGCACATATGTGAAAACCAGCATCAATGATTTGTGCTTACTGCATTCAATTACTTTTAAAGCACCACTGTTTATACATTTGCCTTGCACACTAGTGCATCATATAACAATGACTTCATGGACTAAAACAAGATCATGATGCCAGTTATCAAATGCATACTCTGGGTATGTTGAATTCATCTTCTTTCACTTTATTGCTTTCATTGTCTTGTTTCCCAATTAAAACTTCCTCAGCGAGTCAGTATGCTATGCTTTGGAATGAATAGTTTTGAGCATTAGAGCACAATCTCTTAACTGCTTTCATCTGTAAGACTGAGACACTCAAAAAGTAGTGATCATTAAATGCCTTTTTTGGAACTACTAACTCCCTCCTGCCATTTTGTATTTTAAAGGTGTTTCAACCACAGTCCTCCCTCTGGAAATAATTTTCAAAATTAGCAGGTATTTCATTCTACTATGCATTCTTACTGTCCTAAGAGTTTACCCTATTTATGTTACCCATACGAAGACTCCACATTTGAAAATGGAGATCATCATCTGAGTCTGGCTACATTAAATAAAGGGATAAAGTCTTGATTATGATCCACAAGACCTTCATTCGACTAGTGTCTTTGACATTGGAAGGGCCAAGAAGAGAGGAGTGGAGTAAATGGTCAGTGCTGGTTCATCCATCCTTTGAGAGTGAGACAGAACACATGATGTTACACTAACACTTAGTTGAGTCCAGATATCCAACTCTAGAACATCGATTTCAGCAGCAACTTGGTTGGAATGAGAGGTGTGCTTATTAATTAGTGTTCCCTATAGCTAGAACCAGGCATGTATAGTAGTGATAAGGGAGCTCAGGCACTAAAATATCTGGTAGTGTCTGCCCGAATGACATCTTGCTGTGACCAGCTTTTAATCCAAAGGAAGTGAATGGGGCACTTTTAATGTCTGGTAGGTAATGACGGACCTAAAAAGAATAACTAAGGACAAAATACTAGGAAGTCCATATGAATTCCTGGTCAATGCTGCATTGTTATTTATTGAGCTTATATCAAAGTTTAACTTTATAAATTATCTCTATATCCATTTAATATGCTTATCTTTGCTTTCCCATATTTCACAAGTCTAACTTTATTGATATTTAATTCTAGATGTTTGCACTTGGTCCACTTGATTATGCCATCATTTACTTCTTCAATTTCAAAATTACTATTGTTACCAATAATTATAATTTTAACTTCCTTTCCTCATTTTGTACAGAAAACATTATTACTGTTTAAATTATTACAGATTTACAAAGAACCCCTTTGTAGTATACCAGAACCCATTTGTACTCCCCCACTTAACAGCCCTCCCTTCATTATCTGTATCTCGTTCAAATGCAATACATGTAAAAAAACAGTGACATATCTGTCCCTTAATAATATTCTTTCCTGGAATTTTATTAAATGTGCCTGCAGATTAACACTTAATTCATATCAGTATGATTTCCATTTTAACAAAACATATACTTTTTACCTGAGTTTTGTAAGATAAACTGAAGTTTCCAGAAGAACATTGAAGAACATTTGTATTTTGAGACTCAGGACAGCAGGCACATGTCTGACCTAGGGATAAAACAACATATTTATGCTTTGTCATTCTTTTTTCTTATTATTGTTGTGGTTTATTTGTATTTCCAAATGTTGCTTAATGCTGCACAACCCATAAGTCAGTTTACAAGAACAATTGCTTATACTTCTTACTGAGATGTGGCAGGCTGTGGACTGTCACGAAGTAAAGTACCACATTTCTTTCTTCATTACACAAACTGTACAGTAGAACAACAATAAATGTCCTGTTAAATGCAATTAGTTCACCACAAAACACAGCCTGGAGTATCCTATTCCATTTAAAATGTGTCATTTAAGTATATTAACACAGCTGATACATTTCAAAACAAACTGTACTGTAAAACAAATAATGGCATTATAGGTTATATATTTTATTCATGATTAACCACTTAATCAGTGGGACATATATTATAACAAGTTAACTGACTGGAAACAAATGCTGGGACAAAATCATTTACTACCTGCTACTACAATGTACATAACAGTTTTATTTCTCACGCCTGTATGGTCTGAACACAAAGCATACAGTCTATTTAAAAGCTATAAAAATCTAGTAAATATTTCATTTTAAGTTAAAGATTTAAAGTCTGCCCTTGTAAACTTGCAGTACTCTTAAACAAGGGTATGATTTGAAGAAGCTGTAGCCCTTTCTTTTTCAGATCAAACATCTGCTTACCAACAATTGGAATTAATGATTATTTGACTAAGTATGACATAAATCCAGCTTGTCAGAAGTTTAAAAATACAATGCTTCTTTCATGTGAGGTGAAATGGACTTCTGGAAATCAAGGAATCATCTGTACCATTTTTGGCCCATAATATTAAAAATCCTAATTGTGAAATTGTGCACTAAATTATATTAATAAGTTATAACTTGTGCCACTGCATAGTTCTATTGAATGGGATGTTCAGCATCGTCTACAGGTCCTAGCCATTTGGTGAGTGATTAAAACGAGAAACTTCAGCTGTACTATATTCAGATCAGAATACCATTTGACATATGTGGAAACAAAACAGAGCTGAAATAGCATACAGCAAAATGTACCAGGCCATACTCATTCTCCCTGTGAAAGAATCTGGCAGATTTCTCACATTATTTTGCAAGCTCTGTGGTTTTGTTTGATGGCATATTACCATTTTAAGTTTATTTATTTAGATGTACCAACCCGTTCCCCTTACAATATAAAATATCATAAATCAATGAAAACATTAAAACATTAAAATTCAAGCAACAAGAAATACCAATAAATATACACAAGGTGTATTAAACAGTAAATAAACAATAAAATCAACTATATTTAACTGGAAATTGTTTAAAAAACAATATTAATACCATAAATCTTGCTGTAGTTTATGTAAACTTTCTGCGGGATTTCCTAAAGGCTGAATTAGTCACATGTGCCCTTAACTGAAAGGTAGTAAAGTCCACAGAGATGGACATAATAACCAGATGACTGATAGTCAGGTGAATCAATACTGATACAGATACATAAAATCATCAGCAGACCAGGGCTGTTAGTTGGAGTGCAAACAACTAAGAGCACCTTTAGGTAGAAGGGACTCTTATGATTCAGGTCTCACTACGTAAGAGCTAGGACATTAGGAAATGACCAAGAAAGGACCAACAGACAGCCAAGCTCCTGCCACACTGTAGTAATGTGACAATAAAGTAACATCTCACTTAATAATCCTGTTAAGAAATTCTGCAGTCAAGCAGTATATAAAAGCTTAAGGTACAGGTCATTGTGTTAAGTTGTCATGATACCACTGCAAGGTCAATTTACAATGTCATATGTTTAATCCTGTATATGTGCTTGGCCTGGAATGATGAAGGCTTTACAAACACTCACACTTGGTGTTAGTGTGTTATACAGTAGCACTTCAGGGCTCTGCATCTTTATCACAACTTCCAACCTAGTTTCCCATAAAAAAATCAAAGGTGACTGAAAAAGAACCTGGGAAAGACAAACAGCAATATACACTAGCATCAGCAAGTCATTTTTGATATAAACAATTTAAAATTTAATAAAGGGAGTCTTCTTAAAGGATAAAATCAGGTATGCATTCCTGAGAAAGACAAACGTAAAGCTGAATACTCTGAGCAATGATGTTGTAAACTGCTCCGCAACAAGACATCTCTAAACAGAAGAATGCACCATCTGAACAACACCAGCATCAAAACCAAACATTTAGAAATGCCACGACTCAGTGGGTGCTTATGTCCAGATACCACCTACTGGCAGTGCCTTAACATTCAAGAGACAAACTAAGCAAGAACTGTTTGTGAAAGTCCAAAGTAGGAATGCAGGTATCAAAATAAGCCAGTGGTCAATAAGTATTAAAAGATGCAGAAAGATCAAGAAAGACCACAATGAAATGTTACTGTTTGTCATGCTCTGCCAGCAGTTAGTTCATAACCTACAACCACCTGCTTCACTACTATGTGTGGATTGAAAGCCTAACAGTGGCAGTGTTAGCACTGGGTGTAATAAATATGGGTAAGGTGGTACAGAGGGAAGAACCCTAACTTAATCCTGCCCCAACCACCAAATTTACACACCACCTTATGCAAAACCTTCCCCTAACAATACAACTTAACAAGACACAAACACATGCACACACACACACACACACACACACACACACACACACACACACACACACACACACACACACACACACACACACACACAAATATACAACACTTCACCAGTATAAGCACATCGTACAGGATACAAAAGTGATTGACTAGCCTCTCTGAAGTGGTAATTCCTGATAGAAGAGGGTAGGTGGTCAGGTATGCTGAAGTGGAAATATGTGGATCATGAAGATCTAATGGTCTTGGTAAGTATTAACTTTTTATTTCATGTGATACAGTCTGTCCACTTCAGTGGTCGGACAGAGTCCAGTGCTGATACTCTTTTGTGGATTCATGACAAAATAACATGAAAATGGCATATCTAAAGGTCAACCTGGATTTGAAGATCACAACTAGCTTGTAGTGTCTTGCAAAAGTGTGCAGTGATTCCCATATTGTTCTGGCACAAATGATATCAGCAGAAAAATTCCTAAAATAAGCTAATAAAATTGAAGAATGTATCTTAGGGGTGCCTGGCAAAGATATGTATGTATTTAGAGTGAAAAAAGTAATGCGGTCTGATAGTCACCTGGATAGAACAACCTTTATCACCTTTTTTCAAATGTAGACAGACCAAAGGAAAGAAAAAAGCTGGTCATCCTTTCGAGTGTTGTTTATGTGCAGATAAAACTGTCAATATCTGTAAACATCTAGACAGTGTTACTTGCATTCTTTCTTATTAGGAAACAATTGAAAGAATACTGTTAGATCAAGAGATTGGTTTAAGTTAAAATCAGTAGCCACCTTTGGTATACATGCTGGATTAGTACAAAGGCAGATTCTGTCCTTATCCAATATTAAGGAAGGAGATTGTGCTGACAAAACATGAAGCTCAGCTACCTTTCTGGCATAACCAATGGCAACCAACACCGTTTTGCAGGAAACTGAAGGAGCCAAATGAAAGTATGGTTAATCTCTCCTGAACATGATTTAGATGTCATGGAGGAAAAGGTTTCCTAAATGGAAATGTTATTAAGAAAACACCTCTTAGAAAATCCTTGAAGACTTCTGATGAAGCTAAAAAAAGAGTTTAGACCCTCATGAAACTAAGGTATTGCTGTCAAATGAACATTCAAAGTTTAATAGCTAGATTCATTGTCAAAAATATCTGCTGCAAATGTGAAAACTCTGTGTACAGGTGTTGAAATCATTATGTGGTTGTCCACAAGGGAAACGGTGTTCACCTGACCTTATAGATTTTCCTAGATGAAGGATTTAGGGCTGCATTAAGGATCTGGGAAACTCTAAAGGGATATGCCAAGTCCCTGTCCATTAAGCAAATTGGAGAAATCATACTGTTCATTTAAGGAAAATGTCACAGAAGAGGAAGCCATACCTGTTGGGGACAGAAGGGGGGTAGGGGAATGACTTTGACCTTGCTAATCATGGTTTCTGCATACATATCATGATGAACAGTAAAGGAGTAACTACATACAGAAGTCCCAGGGGCCATTGATGATCCAGTGTTAACATTATACTTAGGAACCAGTAGTGTGGCATCAGTAAAAAATCTCCTGAACTTGTCCACTACTAGAAACTGATAATAATCTTGGCCAGTTCTTAGAGTCACATGGCCTCACATCATAGAAGATATGATCAGGTTCCCCCTTTGAAATTTTTTGTACCATACAACTGCTATATTGTCAGAGTGGATGTAAATTGCACCACAGGGAAAGAAATACTGAATAGCCAGAAACAAAAGGAGAACTACCCTCATTTCTAGTTCATTTATGTGCAAGGAGGCCTCTTGGTCTGTCTAATTTCCATTTGTCCTGAATAATCCCCCATCCCTATCTAAATGTCAAAGGATGCATGATAACTGTGACAGTGGGAAGCAGAGTTGTAAGGGAAGAGCTCTGTGAAAGGCTGGCCTAGTTCAGGCATCATTAAATGTGTCAGTGACATGCTACAGAAAGACAATTGGTTTGGGACAGAGGATTGGGCATCTAAAACTAGTGAATATTTAGGGTCCACTGCAAAATACTCAAAGTACCTAGCAAATGGAACTAGATGAACAGAAGCTGTTTTAACCTCAGCATTTTGAGGCCAAGGTTACTGTAGGAGTAGGATGAGACAGCAGAGATTGTACAGACACTGTATAGAACAAATCCTCTCTATTGGAAGGTTAACTAATTTGCCTCTGTATTCAGGTGGCAAACATTAAATGTTTGTGACTCACATTTTACATCATTCACTGATAGCAGCAAGGACCTTAACAGTTGCAGCAATTAATTCCATGCTCAAATGAATGACTGCCTGGTGTGGCAGCTAGGAGCCAGTCATCAGAGTATGGGAAAACAAAGAACCGTAGGAAATTAATAGACCATAAAAAATCACGGTAGTCCACGTTGCAATAAAGGCTGTCTTCCTAAATCCAAAAAGGTTCACCACCACCACTTCCAAATGTCAGAAAAGTATCGCAAAACTCTTTTATTGAACAAATACATGTAGGTTTAGTGCTTTCATCTCCACACTGGAGACCTCATCAGAACCATGTATCAAACTCATTGCAAACCTTATATACATATAAAATTTAAATGAACCAATCAATACAAACAAACAATTAATCAATAAAACAATTATGCAGTATACGTCTGTATGCATAAGGAATAGCTGACCATATTAAGTTAAGTAAATAAACATCCAACTGTGCTTGTGTGGATAAAACACGTGTTATGACATTAAAACTGTTACATTCACACACTGTATAAAATTTCATACTAAAATGTTGTGTATATTAAAATATTCTATCTCTCCCTATTAAAAAATGCTTTAAATATTTTTATATATATTTGTTATGCAAATATAGTTTTAAATCTTTAAAAACATCTTTACATGCACATCATAAATATAATAAAATTGATGTATATCTACATAACTAATAAATTATTATTATTATGAATATAATATATAAATTGTATAATATGAAAATATATATAATATAAAAAATATAAAAGAAGTGTTGAATATATAATTTTAATAAACAAATACATATAGGTTATAAGAATTAGTCACATAAGACAACTTTAATAAATAATACTAATAAAATGTGTTATATGTTGTTATATATTTTTATTATATATATATTTTTTATTTTATATATATTTTATGTATGTTTTTTAGGGTCATTAGATAATAATTTCAGGGCTGGCACAATGGATATATGGTCATTCAGGCCCTTGCCACTAACGGCATCAAGCCTGAGTTGCCATATCATCTCTCTATAAGCTAATTTCATCTCCCAGTCACCCCCTCTATCAAACTGGTCCACAACCTCAACTACCCAAAATTAAAAATTGGCCTTGTCACATGTTGAGGAATACCTATATAGTGCATTATTTTCATTTTTACGATTTATGTCTCTCATGTGCTCATATATCCTTTTTCTCAAGTTTTGCCAATATAAAAACTCCAACAAAATTTACAATATACTAAATAAATCAACCCCTTAGTGTAACAACTGCTATACTTCTTAGACTTCAATGTAATGTTTAAACTAGGTAGTGTAACTGTTTTTTCCCCGGCTATAAATGGACATTGGGAGCATCTACCACATTTAAAAGTACCTATTTTATTTAAAGCTGTTTCTCCTTGATTTATGTATTTCTTTTTTTCTAGGATATTTTTTATATTATAGCCTCTCCTGTAACTATCAGTTAGTTTACTTTGAAAAATTGTAGCTCTTGTAGATACTGTTTTAAATAAATCCCATGTCTCACTTGACACATTTCTGTAACCACCCTATATTCTGGAAATATGTAAGAGTCAAATAAGGTAAACCATTCTTATTATTGTTCTGCAATACTTTTTCAGTTCTTTCCATAGTTCTATCATTCGTATAATTTAATAAAGGTATATATTTGTCACCCCATCCCTTGACTACATATTCTTTAATAGGCTGTGTAATTTCCACAGGATAATCTATTTGGTGGAACATATTCTGTACTTTATCTATTTCTATAAGAAATTCATCCCTGTCTGAAGTCATACGGGCCACCCTAATCATCTGTCCGTTAATTATATTCCTCTTGAGATGGTCAGGGTGGTCACTATTAAAATGCAAATATGTGTTAGAAAAATGTTCTTTTCTATAGATATTTGACTTGTACGTATTGGCCCAATAGTCCTTACGTAACTTAACATCAAGGTAGTGAATTTCATGTGAATCTATATGATGGGTAAATCTTAAAAAGGTAGTACTCTGATTAGTATAAGAAATAAAACTACCTATAACTTCATCAGGGCCATCCCACAAAATAAATATATCGTCCAGGAACCGATAGTAGCTTTTAATATAAGTAGAAAATTCAGTACCAAAAACATGTTGTCTTTCCCAATATAACATTACTATATTGGCATAAGTGGGGGCACATGCTGCCCCCATAGCCACTCCTTCTTTTTGGTGGTAAAAATCACCTTGAAAGAAAATAAAATTGTTTTTGAGTACCAACTCCATACATTCTAAGACTAGCTTAAATTCATTACAGGTTAATAGGTTCATTTCTATTAACATATTTTCAAACCAGTCCATCCCTGTGTTATGTGGTATGACCGAAAATAAATCTTTGACATCTATAGTAATGAATTTCATGTCCTCACTATAAGGGTCCTTGCTAAATTCCAAATTTCTGCAGAAAGTCCCATGAATCCACCAAAATATGAGGATATTTCCTATGGTACTTCTTACGTTTGGTATCTATGTATATAGCCAAGGGTTGGGTTTTTGAACCTTGTGATGAGACTATTGGTCTCATTGGGGGGTTGTAAATATTTTTGTGGGTCTTCGGTATGCCAAAAATGGCAGGGATGACTGGTTTGGTGACTTTCAAAAAATTTGATAAATCAATATCTATAAGCCCTTGAAATAAATTGTCTTCTATAATATAATCTATTTTGCAATACGAAATATTAATTTCATTTTTAGAGACCGAATTGTAGCACTTATCGTTATTTAATATCTCAAACATTCTGTTTTCATAATCCCACCTATCCATAAGGACAATTCCACCACCTTTATCCGGTTTCATTACCCGGATATTCCTATTTTCACTAAGCTCACATAAAAGCTTATTTTCTTCTTTGGTTAAATTACTACTATTCATATTCGCATTCTGCTTAAATTCCCTTCTAATTCTGTTGTTAAGTAAGTTTTTAAAACTGTAAATATCTTGGTGAAGAGGAGGGTTGTAAATACTATGTCTACTTAATTCATCCCTCTTATGGTGAGACTTGTCCTCACCAAACACCTGCATCAAATTTAACTTCCTAGTAAAAAGCCTGATATCTAACAAAATAATATCTATATTAGGTTTAGTAGCAGGTACAAAAGTAAATCCTTTTGTAAACAACTTAAAATGAACATCCTCAATTTTCAAATCTGTATAATTGAAAATAAAAAAATTATTACATGAATACACAGATAAGGGTTTGTATATGGACGTAACATCTCCACATTCACCTATATTAAATTGTTCTATCTGTATGTTGTTCTTCTGTAATGGTTGTAGTTGTTGGTCCCTGTAACTTGGGCATAAGATGGTTGTTGTACCCGTTTTTTTAACCTTTTGGACCTCCTTGGTCCCTCCCCCCCTAAAGGGGTCCCTTCATTACAGTTTAAATCATCATCACATAAATTATATTCTTGTTCATACAAGTTCACCTCGTGTTCCCTATTAGCATTCCTCTTGTTGTTCCTATAGTTGTCTTGAGACTGTAAGTCTGAATCATAATTTTGTTTCTCATAACCTCTATTACTTCCCTTAACAAATCTTTTATCACAATTATATGCTAGACCAAATCTGTATTCATTAATATCCCTATCCAATTTTGATAACTTCCTATTGTAACTACGTGTAATAGTATAATCAACATCTTGCAAAAATCTTAAATACATGTTTTTATATTCTTGTACAGAAAACAGTAAATCATCATTAATTTCTTTGTACAGTTTGTCAATGTCCTTCTTTTCAATTTCCATTCTTTGTTCATTATGTTTAATTAACACCCTTAGTATGGCCAGTCCACAGTCATTAAAAATATCACATATATTTTTAAAAAATTCAGTATCAGTAGCACCATTAATATTATTAGGAAACTTGTTAATTCTCAACCCTTTCGGTACAATTTTGTCATGCAGACATCTATTGAAATACCAGTTTTCCAAAGATAAAGATTTGTACCTGGTTCAAAGGGTTTTTGACACCTTACACTTCTCCTTGTAACCTAAACCATCGCTCCTATTGTCCTCCCGGCATCTATTGTTGTTGGTGAAGGATGAATTCAACCAACTATTAAAATCCATGTCCTGGTATTTGTGGAAATAGTCTTTAGAACCAACTCCCTCTGCTGATTCTTGGTTTCTTCGACTAGAAACCTTAGTACGAATGCCCTGGCAATTAGAACACACCTCAGTCTCTTTCGACTCCATTCTCCTGTTCGTAGTGCCTGTATCTGTCTCAGTATCTGATACCACTTCCGTTTCCCCTCTTGCCGACGGACTGCTCTGTGCACAATGTATTTCTTCCCTTGAACATATTTAACACATATAACACATTTTATTAGTATTATTTATTAAAGTTGTCTTATGTGACTAATTCTCATAACCTATATGTATTTGTTTATTAAAATTATATATTCAACACTTCTTTTATATTTTTTATATTATATATATTTTCATATTATACAATTTATATATTATATTCATAATAATAATAATTTATTAGTTATGTAGATTTACATCTATTTTATTATATTTATGATGTGCATGTAAAGATGTTTTTAAAGATTTAAAACTATATTTACATAACAAATATATATAAAAATATTTAAAGCATTTTTTAATAGGGAAAGATAAAATATTTTAATATACACAACATTTTAGTATGAAATTTTATACAGTGTGTGAATGTAACAGTTTTAATGTCATAACACGGGTTTTATCCACACGAGCACAGTTGGATGTTTATTTACTTAACTTAATATGGTCAGCCATTCCTTATGCATACAGACATATACTGCATTATTGTTTTATTGATTAATTGTTTGTATTGATTGGTTCATTTAAATTTTATATGTATATAAGGTTTGCAATGAGTTTGATACATGGTTCTGATGAGGTCTCCAGTGTGGAGATGAAAGCGCTAAACCTACATGTATTTGTTCAATAAAAGAATTTTGTGATACTTTTCTGATGTTTGGAAGTGGTGGTGGTGAACCTTTTTGGATTTAGGAAGACAGCCTTTATTGCAACGTGGACTACCGTGATTTTTTTTAGAGTATGGGAAAACTCTGATCCCCTGCAGTCTCAGGTGAGCTGTCACTGCAGCCCTATCCTGGGATTATGTTGAGACCAAATGGAAGGCCACACTCTGACACAAAAGCACAGAAATGCATTAGACATCTTGGCAATTCTGATGTGCAGATAGCCTTCTGGAGATCCATAGAACACATCCATTCACCTTTTTACAGGCATGAAAGACTGAACTGCACTGTGAGTATCCAGAATTTAGTTTTGGCTATATGATGATTTAGGCCGCTTATATCTAATATGGGTCTGAAGTCCTCCATCCTCTTAAGCAACAAAAAAGAATCTTGAATAAACCCTGAACTGCCTCAGCTCTAGTGGAACATCTCGGATTGCTCTTTTTCCAGAAAATGTGCAACATCAGCCATGAGAAGATAGCCTTGGGAAAAAACTAAGGGGATCTTGTTTCTTTTGGATATGACATCCATTATCCACCTGCCCTGTGCTATAGTATACCATGCTTGTAGATGAAGGGTTATTCAACTTCCAACTGCTTCTAGAGTTGGACACTTAGGAAAGTCCTCTGGGATTCTGTCCAAGTTCCTACAAGGAGAACTATGGACTCCTTGGTTCTTTCATCCCCCTCTGTCTGTAGAGCATCTATTTGGAAAATTCCTATGTTCACATGTATTTCAGTCTGATCACTTCTTGAAGGGTTGCTGTTGGGCCTTTGTTGGCCACAAGTTATGTGAACTCTTCTAATGCCTTGAAAAGGTCCTCTCAATAGTACATAACTTGATACCAACAGTCACAAGCATTTTGATTCCTGATCACTTTTCTACAACTTGTCCTTCATCTGGTATCTAAACACATAGGTCATATTATATGGAGTGAAAGATGTCTTAAAAATTGTGCTCAAAATGACAAGATTCAGCCAGAAATGCCAGTGTATCTCTATGCCTGTCCCAGCTGCTCTTGCTGTTCCATTGACCACATTATGAATCAATCTTCAAGGAAATTCTGGTCATCGCTATCAAGTGTGGCTCTATTTTTCTTCAGTAGTCACCTTTTCCAGCATATCTAATGTACATTCTGTTTGGTTGCACTGAAAACATATCATGCATGCCAGGTAATTCAGTGTCCTGACTGTGAACTGTAAACACAATTTCATATCCAGTGAATCCCTATCTTGGGGATGGATCACAGAACTCTGCTCCAAGGGTTCTTTCTTGAAGCCGCTGCTTCCATGACAGAATTAGCCAAGAGAACATTGCATTAGCCATGTCTGTCCTGATGGGGTGAAGGATTTTATCCAATCTCTTGGGGATAATTTCCACCATAGCTGACTCACCATGTCATAGCCACTACCCGCTCAGTCATTTCATTAATGGGCAGGACAACCTAAGATATATGTGGGACAGAACAGAAAGCCTTCTGTAAGATCTCTTTCATGTGGAGGTTGCATTAAGTGGAGATGATCTAATCTGAGACATTATATCTAGTATTTCCCAGACTTTGGGCCATTGGAAGGGGTATGGGGAGCTTTCCCTGTGTCCATAGTAGTACCTGAGGTAGGGAACTCTACTGGGGAGCCTATAAGCCACCATTTGCATCTCATCTTCCTTGATATACTTTTGTGAATGCTCAGTTGAGGACTAGGCTCTGGACACGGGAAAGTATTGTCAACATTATGTCATTTTGCCCTTATATCATGAGGATAAAATGATTAAGATTTCTTGCTGGGGAGTATCCTTGGGTGGGACTAAAGTGGAAGTAGACTCCTGGGAGTCTACCAACATGACAGTTTGGATTGTTTCCATCTCATGACCCCTAACAATGAATGCTGAGACAGCCTTGACTGGTGATATTGGCCTCCCAGTAAACACCAAAGCCCCAGAGGTTGATGATGACTTGGTGGAATCAAGACCTAGTATTTGTGCCAGTACTATCTCTGAGATAAGCTTCAAAGGCTCAAAAGCAAATGAGGCTGACACAAAGAAAGGCACCAAGGTTTTAAGAGCCCAAGTCTATGCCAAACCATCAAAATCAATTACAGAAGCCTAGTGATACTTGGTCTTGAAGTGCCTTTTCACTGGCATAATTGGTACTGATAAACGCATCCAGAGTAGAAGGGGTCACTAATGTCACTGTCAGATTCTGCTGGAATATTGATGGGTCTGATCCATGGAGTGCTGAAGGTGGGCCACAACAAAAGCTGAAAATACTGATGCAAGGGTCCTTATTTAGTTGCCCAGGAAATGGGGAAGGGGATACTCACCTTATACCAGACCTTAATCAATGTCCTCATCATCCTGTTCCAGTCAAAGTGGATGGAGAGACTGTGGGCAAATGTAGTTTCTACTAAACATTGGGGATAGCCCTCTAAGGAACCCTAGCTGACTTGTCCTTTTCAAGCTTGCACTTTTCTTTTCTTGGTTCTTATTTGGTGAGGAGGAGAGTTTTCAGAATTACTTTATTTCTCATCTCTTTAAGGGTCCTATAGTCAAAGTTAAGGCAGATATTGTACTCAGTGTCTAAGTATTCCACTCCCAGGCACACAATGCAAAGTTCATCTGTGTCTTGGGGAGGAATCTTGTGGCAACATTTGCTATATTTCTTAAATTCTGAGGCCTTCTTTGACTTGTCTTTGTCCATATATTTAGCTAAATATCTACTGTTCCCTAGCTAGCTAAAGCATTGCTGTAGAACATTAGGCCTAATCTACATGAATAACTTAGACAAGAGCTAGAAAGGATACAAAAATAACTCTCTAACTATTAGCCCTGGATATGTTAGCCTATCTATAGATTTTCAGAAAAAAAGTAGATCTACCTACATTTGAAATGAGGAAACAATCTTTGGTCTTGGGAGGACCTGCAATGATGGTCATTCCAGAGAAATGGCATTTGGAAAGACAGAAGCCTGAAGCATTTTGGAAGTAAGAGGAAGGAATGTGAGCTTGGGAAAACTTTATGGATGTTAAATTAAAGTTTTGTGCATATTGATGGGTCCTTCTTAGCCTGTTCCTTCTGTCTCAAATCTAGGGTAATTCACCCTTGTGGTGGATCTGAGTTTGCAACTTTTTCACTCAAAAGCTCACTACAGCAGTCAAGCTCCTTCCTTGTCTCACAATGTGTCTGTGTCCTTTCAGTTCATCACACTGAGCCTGCACCCTAACAGCAAGAAATACAGAGACAGATGTGCCAAGCAAGAACTTGAGAACATTTTTGGGCTTATGTCTACTGGATCTATCCAGAGATATGGAGGCAACTGTTTAGAGGTGGGTGGATTGTAGTGGCAGATACAGTTGGCCAATTAACTCAAGTATTATTGTAAATACATAACTTCTGTATCCTATATTCTCCCCTCCATCACTTTGACTTATGGGTAGAGTTTCCAGCTACATGCAGTCCTGGGTGAAATCATGAGAGGATAACTTTTAGGATGGTAGATCCAAAGGAAGATCTGGATCTAGAAATTATATCCAGTTTGTAGTGTTTAATGAAGGCAGGCATTGTTGACCAGGCTGCTGTAGCACCGATGTAACCAATTTAGGAGCTCCTGAAGAAGGCCATGGAAGCCTCAACTGACCTTGTAGAATTAGGCTTTAGGCATCAAATTGTGAGATTTAATGTTGATGGAGTAAATGTTCATAATATAATGTGATAGCCATTTGTTTAGAATAACTTTGGAAACCTTGAAGCCTAGTGTAGAAGATGAAAATGAGGAAAAAAGATGGTTATCCTTAGGGAAGTCTTCTGTATGGTGCAGAAAAATATGAGTTGACTGTGAAAATCTAATGTGCAGAGAAGAAATTTCTACCTCTGGAGATATACACCCAAATCCCGGCCCTTCTGCCACTCCCATCTCTCCCTCCCCATCTCCTGTTCCCCACTCAATTAATAGGCCCCTCCACTTCTCCGCACTCAATGCCCAAAGCATATGTAATAAAATCCCACAACTTCATGCCTGGCTCTATCATAACAAACCTGATTTTCTTTCCATATCAGAATCATGGCTCAAGCCACACATTAAAGACTCAGAACTTACTCTACCTAACTACAGTATTATCAGACATGATAGAACTCATAAAAAAGGAGGAGGTGTATGTCTCCTCTTCCCCTCGTCCCTCTCAGTCACCCACTACTCTAAACCTGTCCCCAATTTTGGAAAAGTTGAATTACTTTTAACCCTTCTTCAAGTAAACAAACAAAAATCCATCTGCATAGCCACTCTTTACATCCCGCCTGGGGATAATATCCCTGTCCTAGAAGACATTCTCTCCTGGCTCTCATCCAATATCACAAATGAAACTATAATCCTTGGAGATGAGATGTTAACATTAACTGGGAAAAGATATAATCCCTATCCAACTCCATCAATATAAATCTTTATAACTTCACACAACTTATTAACTCCCCAACCAGACCCTCCAAAGACCTCATATCTGGCAGCACCTTAGACTGGATTCTAGTTTCCCACCCACACTACTACTCCAAGAGTGGTACCCTTCCTGATCCACTTGGAGACCATCTCCCCACATTTGCCCTTCACCTTCCCTTCTTCCTTCAACTACCCCACTCCTACATCACTACTCGCCTCTTAAAAGACTTTAACCACGATGCTTTCTCCGACACTCTAAAAAGCACCAACTGGAATCCATTAAGAACTTTATCCCTTGATAACGCAGTTACTTACTTCAATACAACCTTCCTAGGCTTGCTTAACTCCTTTGCTCCATTAAGAACTAAACGCATAAAAAGTAAATCCTTCCCTTGGCTAACTAGGAACACCCTAATTACTATGCAAAATCATGATAAAGCCTGGAACCACTATCACAAAACAAAAACTTCCATTTCCTTTAATGAATACAAAATACTTTGCAAAAAAGCAAAAAAAACTCATTAACACCGACCGCAAAGCTTATTTTTCCACTCTCCAAAATAAACACAACAATAACCCCAAGAAATTCTGGGATGGTATCTCTTCCCTGCTAAACCCAGGTAGAAAAGAAAACCCGTGCCCTGACCCAAATGCCTCTGACTCAGATCTAGCTACCCAACTTAACTCATTCTTTATTGACTCCATCTCTAAATTAACATCATACTTTACCACAAAGCTATCAGCACCCCAGCAACCTCCTCAGAACCCCTTCTCTCAAAACTTCAATACCTCCCAATGTCCTCACTTCACCACAAACCCTATTCCCATCTCTACTATAAAAAAACTTCTTCAAAAACTAAAACCATGTTCTAATGCTCCCAATGAAATACCCTCCTTCTTCCTAAAAACTGCTGCAGAAGCCATAGCCTACCCTATCAGCATCCTAATAAATCGATCTATTTCTGAATGCCATGTTCCCCAGATTTGGAAAAAGGCCTACATTATTCCACTCCACAGAGGTGGCAATAATAATGACATCTCCAACTTCCATCCCATCGCTATCCTATCCCCATCTCTAAAATTCTCGAAAAATGCTTCCACCTACAACTCCTACCATATCTCATCAATAATAACCTACTAACTCCCACTCAGCATGGATTCCGTCCTGGCCATAGTACTACCACAGCTCTCCTCTCCTTCCTTGAAACTGTAAAAAAGGCCCATGACTCTGGTCTCATCATTTCCACCCTCCTCTTAGACCTCTCTAAAGCATTTGACACCATCTCTCATAACCTTCTTCTTACTAAGCTCTCCAAACTACACTTATCCCACTCCTCTATTAACGGGTTCACCAGCTACTTATCAGATAGGCAACAAGCAGTCAAGTGGAAAAAAGCAATTTGCCCTTTCCAATTCACAGCCACTGGTGTACCCCAAGGCTCATTTCTAGGACCCCTTCTATTTAACATCTGCATCAATGACTTCCACCAGGCCATCCCTCACTCTAAACTTGTTCAATATGCAGACGATTCAACAATAATCTGCTCTTCCTCCTGCTCATCTACACTAATGAAACTTACCCAACAAGCATTCTCTGCTACAGAACTATGGATGCTTCAGAATCATTTAGCACTTAATGCTAATAAGACTAAACTGATGTTATTTTCCCCCTCCAGAAGCATTACCCTAGATAAACACTCTTTCCTTATTACCAGTAAAGATAACACTTCTCTTGAAACTGTCTCTACTGCCAAACTCTTAGGTATCCTAATTGATGACCAACTAAAGTTTGACAACCATTTGCAGGCAAATATCAAAAAAACTCACAAAAAATTAGGCATGCTTTACCGCCATTACCAATTTATCTCTCCCCCCACCAGGCTCACTCTTACAAACACTTACCTAACCCCATCCCTACTATATGGAGCCTCTATCCTTACCAACCTGCACTCCTCCCTCAAATCTAAACTCTCCTCCTGCTACTATAAGATTGCAAAATTCAGAACTGGCCACAGATCCAACACCCATCACTGTACCTCCCTACACCAACTGAAATGGCTTGAACTCCCCAATTATCTCATCTATACACAACTCATCCAAGCACATAAACTTATATTTAACGCCTCTCTGCCCCTCCCTCATCTCAACCTTTAAAATGCATCTTCCTAACAGATGCCTACGATCCAACCAACAAAATCTAATTGAACTGCATAAACCCTCCCACCCACCTGGCAAACATCTCCTTTCCTTCTGCCTCGCACGCCACTGGAACTCCCTCCCACCTCTCATCCATACCACCAGTAGCCTCTCTGTCTTTAAATCACTTCTCCACTCTCACCTAACATCTCTGTGGGAATGCTCTTGCTCTCATCCTACATAATATCTCTATCTATAATCCCTCCCTACCTCAAACACTTCTGTTGACACCTTCTTAGTAACTGTCTCTCTTTATTCCTCCTTAAAACATTTATATTGGGGTACTTTGCACTACCTTTTACAACTGAACAAACTCAATTATCAACACCGTGATTCTTTTTCTACCCTGACATTGACTACTCCTAAAATTGTAATACTTTTCTACTCTGACATTTAACATTGGGATATTGCATCTACCCTGCTATTGATCATTGCTACAACTCTGATACTTTATCTACTCTGACATTTTATTTTCTAAATTCTCTTAATCTCTGCATCAGTATCTAGTAGATTCACAGTTATGTCTTCTTAGTATTCTGTGTAACTTAGAATTATTTTTTAATATTTTTTTGTAACACTAATTATAACTAGTTGTAATTTTTTTTTTTTTTTGTAATACTGTTATTATAACTAGTTGTATCTTTGGAGCTTTTCTCCCCAGGACTCCATTGAAAACGGGCTCTTCAAGGCCCAATGGACCACTCTGGTAAACAAACTGCAAATAAAATAAATAAATAAATAAATTCACCTTTGTTTATGCTTTGGAAAAACGATTGGAAGGTGAATATTCTAGTTTCAGAAGTGATCTTAGGTAAAAAGGAATGATTTGTGCTGAGGTAAACTCCTTTATGGAAAGCTATATACATGAGGGTTTGAAGGTGAGAGAGACTGTAGCTCAGATATCCTTCTTGACAAAGTAATGGTAACAAAGAAAAACATTTTCCATGATATATGTTTAAAGTGCAGCAACAGCCAGACTCAAAGGGAGCCTAGTAAAAACTTGTAAAAACAAAATCAAATCCCATGACCATGGGGAGGGGTCTATAATGGGAAGTCTAAGAACAGAAGTGCCTTTTAGACAGACTCTTCAAAATTCTTAGGAGGCTAATGAAGTAGAGTTGACAAGTTGGTGAAAATTAGATATGGCCACCAGAAAAGCATAGTGGAATAACTATAGCCAAAATGAAATTGAGTTGCCAGAAACTGAAGGACTGAAGGAATAAAGACCAAAAAGGGATCTAGGCTTCGATGTACTGATCAAAGTGAGAAGGTCTTCCATTTACTCTTGTGAATGGTTTAGTGGTGTCTTTTTGTGAGGCTGAGATGATCTGAACAATACTAAAAGAAAAGGTTTAATCATTGGCCATGAATGAAATTGCAGAAACCATACAGTTTGTTTCAGTGAGACAATGTCCCGGTAATGCTTGCCAAATGAGTGTGACAAGAGATCAGGTAAGGCCAGCGCAAGTGTAACCAAATTTGCCTGGGCCAAAAGGGGGCAATGAGGATGACTGAGGCATTGTGAATCTTGTCACAAGCAGAAGAGGAGGAAAGACCTAAAGAACACCAGGTGGCCAAGCAATGATCAGTTTGTCCCTGGATGTCTGTCTTTATTACGGGATGAGGGCAGAGTAGCTGCTGCATGACTGCTGGATTGATGAACCAATCATGATAAATTAGGATAAAACAGCTGACCCTGTTTGCTAGGAAACGAGTCCAAACTGAAATATGTATTGTTATTAGAAAGCCTTGTGAAGATATTACCCATTGCCACTCTCTCATGACCTCTTGAATTCCTTCTTGTTTGGTGATGTACCACACTACTGAAGTGATGTCAATGTAGATGAAGGTTACACCCACACCTATGGGAAGGAAGTCCTGTAGTCTGCAGTGTTAGAATAGCAATCCTCATCTTTGGGGCATTGATGTGAACACGAGCCTCCTTGTTGTTCATATGTCCTATGGACTGTCCTGCACTTAAAATGCCCCCATCCCAAGGAAGAGTCATCTGTAGTGACAATGGCCAATGGAAAAGAGTCAGCCTGTTGGGAGTGAGGGCAACTTATTCAACAATGCAGATGATGTCTGCAGACTATGGTGAGATGTACGAGAAAGTTGAGGACTGAAGCCATTTTTTACCGTATGTCTAATGCAATACTCTCATGCGATATCTGACATGGGTATATAGAGTTAAGGAGGTTGCCATTATTTATTTATATATTTATTTAATTATTTATTTGATAAGTGGGTGAGTGGACTGGTCTGTTGACGTTTTTCAGCCACAACCTGAACAGTGAGCAGCAAATACAATATAATACAATATTTTTACAGCATAATAACAGTACATAGCTTATCAAGTGTTAAAAAAAATCTATTAATAAATCATCTATTAACTGAAACTTCCTGAAATCATCCCCTTAGATGTTTCTCTAAATGAATTCAATATAACTTTCCTGAATATCCTACATAACCCTGCACCTCCTAGAAGGAAGGGACTAAAAACAAATAAGCAATTTGGCTAACCAGAAAAGTATAATGCTAATGCAGGACAGAGACATATGGAAAGAATGGCAAAAATAGAAACAACACAGTATCTTGAAAACATCACAATGCTTCACAATCATAGCAAAAAGCAAATTAATGAAGGCAAAAACCTATACTGTAATAACTTTCAGAATAATCGTAAACACAACACTAAAAAATTCTGAAAAGCCATTAAAGAAATCTTGCATTCTGGTCACAGATTTAAGGCTAAGCTATCTATCAATAACTCATCACTCAAAACCACAATAACATTCAACTCTTATTTCATAGATAGTATAGAATCTCTAACCAAGTATTCCCTAATATCTAATCCTACCCTGCCAGGAGCCATGTATCACCACATCCACTTTCACCTTCAAACCTGTGTCATCATCCTATACAAAAATACTCTTAAACAAAGTCATACCATGCTCTACTTCAGCTGAAGACCTTCCAAGTGAATATCTTAAAATAGCAGCCAATAGCATTGCCTACCCTTTCTCAGTCCTGGAATCCCATCTCCCGTCTCTCAGGAAAAAGTCACACATTATCCCTCTAAACAAAGGAGAAAATTTAACACATATTACTAACTTTAGACCTATAGCAATCTTATCCCCCCTCTCCAAAATACTTGAAAAATGTATTCAAAAACAATTGCTAAACTATCTCCTATCCACACACAACATTGTTTGCATCCTTCCCATAGTACGAATACTGCACTTTTAACCGATATAGATACTGTCACTAGAGATAAATGCAAATTAGTCTTCTCCTTATTTCTAGAGTTGTCTAAAGCATTCAACACAGTTTGTCACAGCAAACCTCTATTTCATTAGGTTTCTCTCAGCCAAACTTTCTATGGTTCAAAAGCTACCTCTCCAATAAGTATCAGTCAGGAAAATGGCAATCTATCCTCTCTCCATACCTCCCAGTCACTACCAATGCACCACAAGGCTCTATCCTTGGCTCCCTCTTCTTTAACATTCTCACCAACACCCTCCACACAGCCACACAACAGGCTTCCTTAATACAGTACTCAGATGACTCTATACTCATATGCACATGTGACATCATGGCACACTTCCAAAACATTATTCAGGAAGCTTTAACAGCAACTGAAACATGGCTTTGTAACTTACAAATCAAGCTCAACACTAAAAAATCAAACTACTACTTTTTCACCCAAATCCTTCTCACATGAAAAAAATAACATTTTAAGTCCCCTCTCTTGATAATACAACAATCAAAGCTAATTCTCATAGCAAATTATTAGAGATGATGGTGGATGATAATCTTAAATTTGACCTGCAAAACTGCATAAGAAAAACACATAACAACATTAGGGATGCTTTGTAGAGCCAAACATGTTCTCATCGACATAACTGAAGTTACACTTGCCACTACCTATCTCCTTCCCATACTTCTTTATGGCAGTTACATCTTCAGGCATCACAAAAATCAAAACTTGAGCAATGCTATAACAAATTTGCTAAATTTGGAGCAAATATCCCTTTCAGAACCCATCACTGTATAACACTATGAATCCGAAATTGGTTAAAACAACCCCATCAGCTAGCATATTCACAGCTTTTCACCGCCTATAAAATTATCCAGAATCTGTCTGCTTTTCCAGCACTAAATAACATTCGACATAGCTATGTTTACAATAGATCATTACAAATCATTGATGAAAAACTATCTGTTCACAGACCTATCAAATGTGCTGTGCATTACCTGGACTCAAACCATGTTACTAAGGC
The DNA here is from genome assembly GCF_019279795.1 of Protopterus annectens. Taxonomy (NCBI): domain Eukaryota; kingdom Metazoa; phylum Chordata; order Ceratodontiformes; family Protopteridae; genus Protopterus; species Protopterus annectens. The sequence goes on from NC_056743.1 coordinate 1,730,758,781, forward strand.
CTGATTCTCCTTATGCCTGTCCATCAGATCAATACCTTCCATCCCATCCTTCAAAATCATTCTGAAAGACTTCCTTGCCGAACGAAAGCTGTCTCTGTTCTTGCTCAACACCAAGATAAACTACATCCTTAAAAGTGAACAAATACCTATTCTCTGTATCTCTTTAGTCTCTTCTTTACTTCTATCAGTTTCTCTTCTCTGGCTTTCTCTCTAAATATATTTATATTATAAGTCTGCTTTTCTCTCACTTTGCATTGCAATTGCTGTTTGTATTATACTAACTTACTACTAATTTCTCTATAAACTGGCTAAAATTTTCTACCTGTTAAATCATTGTCATATGTCTTGTATCTCTTTTAACCAAAGTTTTCATAATATGTCTTATTTAATTTCTGACTTCACCACAGCTCCACTACTGCTCTCCTCAGTTTTACCGAAATCATAAACTCTAAGCAAAACATTGCCAACCTATTATCCTCCATCTTTTTAGATATGTCAAAAGCAGTTCACATAGTTTCACACCATTACCTGCCTCATGAACTATTTTCCCAGGGACTCTCCCATTCAACTCGTATCTTACATTACATAAAATGGAAATGAGATTTCTCCCCCTTTCTGTCTGTCTCTGTTGTCAAACCACAGGAATCTATTCTAGGCCCTTTACTATTCAACATATTCATTAATAATCTTCACAGAGCTACCACAGAAGCCTCCATAGTACAATACACAGACAATGCCACGCTCATGTGCTCTGCACCAAGTCTACAGCTAATCCACAAGATGACCCAGGACTCCTTTTCCTCAGTTGAGGCCTGGCTAGATGACTACCAACTACTTTTAAATTATAAAAAAATATGATATTAGTGCTGTTTTACCCAAATCTCTGACAGCACAGAAACCGTCCTGCAATATCACTTCAGAAAATAATACCTCATTTGAAACACTTTCCAGCACATTTCTTGCTGTCTTAATTGATGATGTCTTAAATATGACAATTCATCACTCAAGACATCAAGAAAACTCACCAAAGTACTGGCTTCCTCTATAAAACAAATCCTTTCTCACTGACTACTCCAGCAATTATTTATCAACATCTTATATTCTCTCTCCACATCTCTTTGCAGGACCTATCCTGACAAACCTTCATTTTGTCTTAAAAATTAAACTAGAGGCTTGCTACAATAAAATAGCTAAGTTTGTATCCAACTTACCCAACCATTCACGCCACTGCCTAGCACTGAAACACCTACACTTGCTTGAACTACTAATTACCTTACCCACTCCCAGCTGTTTAATGCCCACAAAAAATAAACCAGCACTTGCTGATAACTATAACACATCTTCAACCACTATTTCCTTCCTAGGAATCTTCAATTACAGAACAAATTATCTCCTGACCAGGGCCAAATCTCATATACATGCAAACCACTCACTCCACTCAGCCTATGTTGCTAATCACTGGAACTCCATTGCACCCACCCTAAAACAAGACAACAGTACCACACATTTCAAACACAACATAAAATAACACCTACCTTTCACATGGCTATGCTCATTCTCCAATCCTGACTAAACCCACCTTTCTTTCTGTTTCTCTTTCATTGTCAGGCTCTATCAATCACCCTGACTCCTTCACCTTTCTTATGTTTGTCTCTTTCTCTTTCACCCCCTCTACTGCTCCTCCAACTATCCTATATCCTTAATCCTCTCCTAATGATACCCCCTCCTTACCTTCCTTATCATCTGACCTATCTACTGATATCACAACCTCTCCACTATTAGAAAATGTTCACTTATGTTTTCCTGATTATTTCTGCTTATACACTTCCTCCTCCTCTTCTTCATTTTCATTTTATTATTATTATTATTATTATTATCATTATTATTTCCACATCCAGGCACACAAACATACAAATAAAAGGGAGGGAGGAAGTAGCTACTGTATCACCTTCTGTTATGATAAGTTTATTTACCCAGCTGTACTATGTTCTTCATATAGATCACTTCTGAAATCTCCTAACCTGTATGAGGTAGATTACCATAGCTTATATTGACTGTAAATAGAATGAGGGACCAGGACCCCTGTAGAATGATCCTAGTAAAGCCTGATCTAGGGAGAAGAAATCTAGCTTATTGTGCTTTGAAAAAAATTGTGCACAGAGGATGAGGTTGCTGTTTCCAGAATAGTTCTAGAATCCAACCCTTTTCAATAACCCACAGATGAAGCCAAGACCCTGGTAGAATGAGCTTTGACCTTGCCTGGAGTAGTTTTGTTATGGTGGGTATAAGAAAACCTAATAGCCTGGAAACAGCCTGAATTGATGCAGGTTGTCATTTTTTAAGCTTTCAAGAAATGAACAACAGGCCAGATATCTTGCAGGATTTTGTTGTGTCAAGATGGTACCTTTGTTGTCTGTGTACATCCAAGGTATGAAAATTCCTTCCTCCCTTATACAATATTCTGGAAGGAAGAAAGGGAGATGGTAAACCTGGGTAAAGGTAACATTCAGATCCCACTATAGACATAAATAAAGGATTAATTCTTAAAGAAACCTTATTTATATGTGAAATAAGATAAAAGCGACACACGATAAGAGCTTGCAACTCAGATACTTATCTAGCAGAAGGTCAGAGCAATTAGTAACACTGTTTTCCATGTTAAGAACTTCAAGAAAGCATGATAAGTTGGTTCATATGGGGCAATACATGGTTATGCTAACACCAAATTAAGATCCCAAGGAGAAGCCACCTGAATTCAAAGAGAGTTCATTTGCAATATCCTTTCAAAAACATTTTCACATGAAACTGCCTTAAAAGAGAATAATCTATGGCAGACATACAGAAACAGACAAATGTACCTTGACTGAGGGGAAAGACAGCTGATCAGATAATAACTCACAAAAGTACTTCAGAACCAGAGAAACACAAGAGAAACACAAGCCCTGAATGGGTACTGTTTCTTTTCTTGGTACCAACTAGAAAACCTTTTCCATTTAATAATATGTGGTTTTCTAGTAGTAGGATTTGTTGCCTCCTTTAAACCTGCTGCATGACCTTATAAGTAAGATGCCTACAAGGTATAAAGATTCTATTATCAAGATGTTATGGTTAGGATGCATCAAACACCCCTGATTTTGTATAAGTGCATCCAGTCTATGAGGAGCTTGCAATAATTGCCCTGTCCATTCCAAAAGAATGAAGAACCAACACTGTCTGGACTAGAATGAGTCATCACAATGATTATAGGAACATCCCACTGAATCATCAAAATGACCCTGAATATTATTTGAAAGGGTGCAAAAATATACTGGAAAATTCTTGAAGGAAAAGAAAAATAATCTGTTTTTCAGGTCTTCAAGGATGGGAACCTTGAGCAGAATTTCACCAACTGATATTTGATTGTGGAAACAAAAATCTAAATCAGGTGTTCCCCACAGTCAGATCAGATCATGGAAGACCACTGGTACAATTTTCATTCATGAGTGTTTATCCTGGACCATCCTGCTTGTTACCTACAAACTTTAGCTCTGAGAGTGTGTATGGTGCCTGTAGAATAACATTGTGCTGAAAAGCTATGTCCCAGGCTAACATGGCTAGTCTGCAAAGAGGGTAAGAACGGGTTCCTCCTTGCTTATGTACCACATTGCAGGGACTGGACCAAAACTGAATGACAGAGTTGAGAACATTTGTAAGTGCCAAAATAATTTTTACTATATGTATTATGGCCTGCTTTGTCTATTCCAAAGACGTTGTAGTCAAATGCCCATATACACTGATCCCAAACATAGGAGGCATTTGTAGTGACCAATGGTGTTGGAGCTGGGAGGGAGACTGGGATACCTGAATTAAGAAAAAAATCTGGTGTCTCTGTCAAAAATCTCCCTATTCACAAATCACAAAATTGGAAACTGAAAAGTCATGGAAAATAGATGTTGGGACCAAAATAATTACAGGTAGCAATGGAACTTTGTTATGTGAAGTTCTGCAAAAGGTATAATGAAAATCATAGATGCCATGAGACCCAGAATCCTAAGGAATTTACTTACAGCAACAGTAGTCTAAGTAGAAAAACTCAAGAATAGATCTAGATAAAGATCTACTGTGGAAGAAAAGGTCTGAACTGAGGTGTCCTCAAGATACCCCAAGAGAACAATTTTGTGAGAAGTAGTCATATAATACATCTGTAAATTCTCCTGAAATCCCACTCTGTGTAAGAAATCCCTGACCCTAATGAAAGATTCCTGATGCATTGAAAAAAATGCAAAGAACAAGGCATCTAAATAAAAAATCCTTGCAGTCTGTAGTAGGTTATCAAAGGAGCTAGACACTTTGTATGTACCTTTATAACAGCGGCTAGACCAAAGGTTAATGCAGAGTAACAAATAATGTTCTCCCAAGTCAGAAAACCTTTAGACACTTCTGGCATGGATCTAGGAATATGATGATATGCATCTTTTTCAAATCTAAGGTATAACTCAAAAGGAAATTAAAATATAATTAGAACTTGGTATAAGGCACTTTTTAATAAAACTCTTCTCTTAAAAGAGGAGTGAGAGCTGTTATCATTAAGAATTGTGTCTTGTAAGGGATGGGGAATCCCTCAAACAGGAGGGAGAGACTTCCACTGACTAAAGTAATCTTGATGGATTTAGGGCTAACCAGGCAGGAAGGAAGTCTTGTAAATAGTCACAAAGACTTATTTTACTGTCCTTCATACTGGAGGGATCCACTACTCACTGGATACTCCTTTCTATACCTTTTTAAACATTTACTTACCAGCAACTTGCTGGGACAGTTTATTTTGCTTGAAAAAAAGGTATTAGGGGAGCATTAAATCCCTAGGCAGACTTGGAGATGGAATGCTAAAAAAATTGAAAAAACACACTAATCTGCATACCTCTCTCATTACATTTTGTAAAGACCTTTGCAGAAAATTCAATACTAATTCTTTATCCCAGGGAGAAGAAAAAAACTTTATTTTGAACATCATCTGGAAGATTTTAAGAATGCAATCAAGCAAACCAAGCAACCAAGGAAACCTATTAAAAATAGTCTTAATGTCCAAAGCCCTGAAAGTGACATCAACAAAATTATACACACGTATGAATATGTGGGTAGCCACTTGAGTCACAGTAGCATCCAAATTACACAAAACAGATTTCCCCACAGAAGAGGAACCAGACACCAAAAACATTCTTCATATTTTGAAAGAGGCAAGCATAAACATAAGCATATGAGCTCTACAGCTGAGAATTCTAAAAACAAATGTTGGAGAAGAATACACGTTTTTCCAACTCTATCAAAAACCTTCCCATACTGCTAAGAATGAGAAAGATAAGTATTAACCAAATGTTTAGAAGCAGCTGGGTTCAGACAAGCAATAGCTGCTGTGTCTGACCTGGAAAGAGTGTATAACAACTTAAAAGAATGAGGAACTATATGCAATCCATCTGGTTTTTAGAGGGCATCATGCTGCCTGTCTGTCAAGTTACAGGCTGTGGCAAAAAATATTCTCCAAAGCAGAAAATACAATAGGACTGCTGGAAGGATCTGGAAATGTCAGTTGCAACAAATACTAATACTTCCTGAAGGTTTGTTTCATTCTGGAAATAGATACAGAGAAAGGTAATCCACAAATCATAATACTTCCTGAAGGTTTGTTTCATTCTGGAAATAGATACAGAGAAAGGTAATCCTTCAAAGGGTTGTCTGAAGCCACACTCTCCTCAGAATCTGAATCAGAAATCTGTGGAGAGAAAACACAAACTCTCCCTTCAAAATCATTTAGAGGTTTAAACTCTTCAAAAAATGAATAATACAGAATTTCTTATACAAGAGATAGCCGTACTACAACAACAGCCAACAGCCTGCACTAAAGCATGAGCTAACCCCCAAAATAACGTGTTCAGAGCAAGAAAGGCAGGAGAAGACATATGTTTACATTTTGTTTCTTTTTGACATGAATATATTAAGATATAGACATAGTATTGTCAGCACTGACTTCCCCAGTGATGGGCACAATGTTCTGGCTAGACAGAGAGGCACTCTATTCCCCTTCTCCTAGATGGAACAAGAGTGCCTCTCCCTTGCCCACCAAGGCTACTCCAACAGCCATAGAGGACACATCTAACCCTTGGTCCATGGTGGCTGAATGGACTATACCAGCAAAATGCAAGGAAAAGATGAATGGGCTGAGGAATCTGCTTTGGACACAACAGAGTCACTGATTTGCAGCTGAGGCATTTTAGATGCTTACTGTGGTGCCAAAGGCTGTTTAAATTTTTTCTTCAAGGTTAAACCAAAAAGAGTGCCTGAATCCATGGGAAGATTAGCAACAATAGTCTCTAAAATGTTAAGTTGTAAAAAGTACCTTTTTCTCTATAAAACACAATAAAAATCATTTTAAATATTTATTCAGCCCCCAAAAGTCATTAGGTAGGTTTTAACAACTTTTTAATACAAAAGTAAAAAAAAAATCTCATTTAAATTTAAATAATATCATGTGAAAGCCATTAGAAAAGTTCAGTTGAGTAAGTATTACTTACTGGTAATAACAGATGTTTAAAATCCTCACTGCCTCAATGGCATGTTGGGTTATTTACCAAGGTTACTCAATACTGACCAGCTTTCAAAAGCTCAGACTCACCTCCCTCTCTCTTCCCGTGACACATGATTGCCTAAGCATATCCTGAAAGGGAAGCCTTCAACTGTCACAGGGAGTGAGTGTTCAGGCTTTTTCACTTCCACAAAGAAGGAGAGCAAAGTACTTGAAGACAGAATCATGTAGCAAGAGTAAATTCACAGCCAATCATAATACCACATAAAAAAACAAATCCAACAACTACTAAATCAAAGAGGTTTATACACAGCTCAACTATGCATGGTCTGATAGATGGCAGATGGGCTGGGTGCTGCCACTAAAGCAATGAGGGGTGCAAATATATACTGTTACAGGTAAGGATGGTTTATGCAACTATACTATGTGCATCATTCCCACTGCCACTATGGTATCTTTGGTAGTCTCAACGTTTACCCTACATGGGAGGTAGGAGGATAAGAATCCAGGATCCGTTGAAGAATGGTCATTGGAAAGACTGCTCTGGACCTTGAAAAGGAATCCAGTTTATAGTACTTTGTGAAGGTATGAGCAGAGGACTAGGTTAATGCCTCTAGAATGCTGCTAATGCCTGCACCTTTCCAATATGCCACTGAATAGGAAAAGGCCCTAGTTGAGTGATCCTTAACTTTGCCTGGAAGAGATTTACCATGATGGGAGTAACAGAAAACAACAGCAGAGGACAACAATTATACAATAGTTTGTTTAGAGACGGGTTGGCCTTTCTTAGCTCCATGTATAGGAAGCAGACAGCTATTCAGCATTTCTAAAGGGCTTTGTTCTGTCAAGGTAGTACCTAAGATGCCTGTACACATCCAAGATTTATAGAATCTTTTCTCCCTTGCTTTTGGATCAAGACAGAACACTGGGATATTGAATGTACCTTGAATCAAGCCATCAAAAACAACTTTAGGCATGAAATGTGGATTAATGGGTAACACAAACCTGTCCTTATGAAAAATCAGATATGGTTGGCCCACCATGGTTCTTTGAAGCTCAGAAACTCAACTTGCAAACGACAGAGAAATGAGAAAAACAGTCTTCCAACAATGAACGATAATTCAGCCTGAGAAGAAGGTTCAAAAGGAGGTAAGGTCAATTTTACAAGAACATAGTTGAGATCCCGGGGGAGGGGGAATTTGCTTTTGGCAGGGGGTCTCACATACAACACTCCTTTAATAAACTGTTGACCTCAAAAAGAGATGAAAGAGGACTCCCTGGGCTGACAAGCTGAAATGGCTGCAAGATGTACTTTGACAGAAGCAACCTCTCCAGTTTTTATATATTTCTGTGAGCTACATAGAAACCCTTTTGGGACTTTTATTACCTGCTAGGCATCATCTAGAAGACCTCTCTCACTTCTAAATGTAAGACTTTCTAGTTGTAGATTTTCTTTACTCCTTAAATACCTGCTGCATATCCTCATAGAATAAGTATTTAAAAGGTATCAACATATAATCATACAGGTTTTCAAGTTGCAATTGCTCAGAGCTGGTGTGCACCATTCACCCCTGATTCTTTATGAGCAGATTCAGTCTGTGAAGAAGCTTGTGGTAACTGACCTTGGCCAAGTCCATTAAAAGGGAGAACCAAGTTTCCCTAGGCCAAAAGGGGGTTACTACAATGATCTTCTGCAATTTCTAAAACTTTAAAAGTACCTTTGGAATTATTGGAAAGGTGGAAATGCATATAAGAACATTCCCAACCTGGGAATGGTAGAACATTTGCCTTCCAAACATGGCTGTAAGGATGTCTTCAACAGATTTTATTCAGGTGTCTGTTTTGAAAGGAGGCAAACAGATCTACTTGAAGTGTCCCCCTCTATGTGTAGCTTCCATTCATGAGGGCCTATTTGGGATCTGCTTAGTCTGTCTGCCAATGTGTTTTGCTCTGATGGAATTTATGAAGAACTAAGAGTCAGAGAATTTTGTAGAGATAGCTCCCAGCCAATTTTGGACAACCAATGAAGAGGGTATGACCTTGTACCCATTTGCTTGTTCATGTACCATATTATGGTAGCATTGTCTGTAACCACTAGAAGAGGGTCTGGTGTCCCTAAATGTAAAAGAATGTTAAGGCACAAATCACTGCCAACATCGCTTTCTCATATTCTGAGGACCACACAAGCCTTGCACTTGAACTCCCATGGCCACTACTTTCCATGCAAAATCTAAAGAGATTATCTAGACAGATTGGACTTGGGTCTGAAGAGAGAAAGAGAGTCCTGGATTCAGAGACAGTTGATTCTTCCACCACTGTGGCTTCTGTTTCACAAATCTCAGCTTTGGTGCTTGGAAATACAAGGGATGAAGGTGCTACGTTCTGCAGTTCTTCAAATACCACTGGATTTTTTTTTCTTTTTTTAAATTTCTCCAAGTCATTTGGGTTTCTAACACCATGTTGGTAATGGACCCCACTTCAAAGTCACAGATGATTAAAGTTCATGAAAATTAATATTGTTTCAATCTTTGATGTTATTCAGAAGTGCTCTTCTCAGCACCCACAATGTGCCCAGTATTGACTTCTTCTGCAATTCATATAGAGTTACATGTATCAGTAATGGGTCTATTCAAAATACTGAATGATGGCTTCTCGTCTGTTGTGTGATCTTGGAGTTGGTATGTATGTATATATATATATATATATATATATATATATATATATATATATATATAGTCAGCAGGGGATGTGGGGGTGCATCTCCCACATGAGGGGTGCAAGTGGGTTTGCCTCCTGAATTAAACATATGTTCATTATTTTGCATTTTCAGTCTTTTGGGATTCAGTCTTTTGGTTTGTCAGTCTTCTGAAGTAGACCCATCGGTAACATATCTAAGTACAATTACAATTTTTTTTTATAAGACCCGTTGCTCCTACTGTTATTAGAACTGTCTGGGTATCCTTTTTCTACATTGCCTTCATTTCTTCCTACAAATCCTTGTACTTTATGACTTTGTCTCTGTACATAAGACACTGTTGTAACTGGGTGTAGCAATTTCAGTGATCAATGCTACTTTTGTCTTCTTTTCATGGACTACTATATCTGGTTTTCTCACATCTATTTTTTGAACTGTTGGTAATTGATGTGATGTAAACTTCATCATTTTCTACAATGTTTTGTAGCTCATGTTTCCAATGGTTTTTAAGCTACTTCAATGTTATAATGTTTGCACAATCCCCATTGCAACAGTCTTGTCACATTTTATGCCTTTCAGCATATAGTCCTTCTGCCATTAATATTTATTTTTTATTTAACATTTGTTGTCTGGGAAAGTCCAACTATTACAGAGCCTATTTTCAGCTGAGACCTGGGGAGAAATGCTCCAGAGGCATGTGTTTGGATTGTGGGAGGGAACCGGAGTACATGGAGAAAACTCACGCAAATGCAGGGAGGATATGCAGACTCTACACAGAAGGCACCCCAGCCAAGAATCAAACCTGAAAACCTATTGCTGTGAGGTGACAACGTTAACCACTGTACCACTAGTATATCACAGCCAGCAACAAGATGTGCAGCTGTTTCCAGTTCTGTTTTACAAAACTTACATTTGTCTGTTTCTCCCACATGTTCAATGGACTTTGTAAACCAATGTGTACATAGTGCACTATCTTGGGCTACCAATATTAACCTTTTGTCTTTTGGTTTAAACTCACCTCTCCTTAACCATTCATGTATTTGATCCTGACCAACATGAGCTTGTTCCAAGAGTTTTCTATACTTGCAACTATATTTATGCATTTTCCACATTTTTTGCCTTCGCATCTGATCCTTCACCCTTTGTTCTTTCTTTTGTTTTTTCTCACGTTTACTTACTGCTTGATTTTTATCTGCTTCTGGTTTGACTTCCATTCCCACTTGACACCCATATGCTTCTGCTAAACTAAGAAGGGAGGTGATTTTACACTTTTTCTCCTCATGTTTTAAAACTTTCACTACATTTGGATCTTCTGAGAGCAGATATTTCCAAGTATTTTCAAGATGTTTTTACTTCTTAAGGGATATTGTTATTCTTTGTTATGTGAGTTTTATTTCTTTAATTGTTTTGAGGACATGTGACTGTTTTATGCTACTGCGATTGATTGAGCAATGTTTTTAACGGCCTAATTTTGTTAACTGTTTGTTAATGGTCTGAAGAAGTAGAATACTTTATGTGAAAGTTTTAACCTGTTTTAGTTAATAAAGGTTTTTGTTATGTACAGAGTGAGAAACGTTTTTACAGCCATGTTTGGAAGGGTTTTTTCTTCTTTGTGGATTGTGCTGCTGTTGTAAAATCTCCAAATTTCACTGGGTGGTCTTCATTTAACCTTTGTGTGGTTCGTGACTGCAGATCTATACATGTAATCAATTTGTAGGAGGACCATACTTCTTTCAGAATGGAGAATATATAGTCTTGGTACACACTGAGTTTTATAAATCATTTGATAAGCATGAAGACTCCTTCTTGTTTTCCTGTCCAACCTTTCCAACACCTTTTGGGGCCAGTCAATCACTCCAAAACTATAAGTCAGGACAGGAAGAGCAAATTGATTTATAGCTTGGGATTTGTTCCTGGATGTCACTGTTTTTTTTCAGTATTAACTCATTCTCTCTATTGCAGCTGTTTTCAGTGTGTACCTTTAACTCCCAATGGAAGTGCCTTCAGCCTTTATAAAATGAAGCTAGCAACTTACAGTTCTAACAAATACTCATTGCCAGAGGTCAAATTTCAATACAATTGTGTTTGCCATCATGTATGATTCAAGATAAAATATTCTAATATCTTATACGTATCATGGTTTTGGAGTTATTAATGCAAGTATGAACAAGCAATATTTGACTCCTAGAGGTGCAGTAGAAGGTAACTACAGTCATGCCTGGAGGTGCACGCAGCTGTAATGATTTGATTTTAGTCTTCTAAAATATTCTTTAATAAGCTTTATTTGCATTTGTTTTATTTTTGATCCGTCATCAATTTCCAAATATTTATATACTCCCTCTTGCTCAAGTTCTTTTATATCACATTCCTGTCCCAGTCTGATATTTCCTTGGTGCTACAGCTTTTTTGCTTTAAAGGTTACTTTTACACATTTATCAAGACCAAATGACATTCTTATACATCCAAAAAAGTTGTAACCACTTGCAGCTGTGCTTTCAGTTCCTCATTTGATGAACTATACAGTATTAAATCATCCACAGAAAGAAAATACAAAGTCTTCACACTTTGTTGTTTTCTGTGAGCCAATTTTTTTCTCATGTGTAGTCTGGCTGGTGGTATCATAATGATCACTGAAGCCTTGAGGCCTAGACTTTTGAGGAACTCTCTTACTGGGACCATGTCTGAAAGAAAGAAATAAAAGAAAATGCCTTGATAAGCCAGAACTTTGTCTTCTCACAGGAAGGCCATCCTTCTAACTATGTCTGTCAAATACCCCGGGAAAGCAATTCATTGAGAGGGTGTGAGGAAGGACTTTTGAAGGTTCAATCTGAAGCCAAGTGAGAAGGGAGGGATGCAATCATGTCTACATTCTCCAAGCACTTGGATACAGAATTTGAACAAATCAGCAAGTCGCCTAAATAAAGAAAAATGTGAATGCCTAGGGTTCTGCAACAGGCAAGCACTGAGTCCAGACACTTTGCAAACACTCAAAGTGCAGCAGGTAGCTCAAAGGGTAAATGCAGAAGACTGATAATTTAAGCCAGATACAGCAAGTATCAACATTTTCCTGAAATTGGAAGCAATAAGAATATCATGATAGGTGTCCTTGAGATCTAGGGTCAACATGAACAGTGGTCTGGAAACAATGCTAGAACTGACTGTAAAGTGAGCATTTTGAATTTTTGGAATGTTTACAGTAGTGTTTAGAAAGGACACATCTAGTATGTGTCTCCACAAGTGCTCTTTTTTTGGTACCAAAGAGGTTCTGAAGTAAAATTCGCTCCATCTGGTCTGGTGGGTGTGGGGGAATCCCCCTGAAAGTGGGAGCATTTTCTATTCATTACCAAATGTATCTACTCTACATTAGTGTTAGAACCCATGTGTCAGAGACTGCTTGTGGCCAGGCTGCAGGGTAGAAAGATAGCCAGGGAAGGAAGAAGAGAAGCACAGGTAGGGGTTCTCTGTGGCTCAACACAGTCATTCCTTTGTAGGGTGTCGATTAATTTTTGGAAAGGAACATCTCTTGTTTGGTTTCAAAGAATTATCCTCCTGCCATTTCCTGTTGGATCCCTGACTTTTGTTTTGCTGAGAATTTGTTCTATCACTTGAAGGAAGATACCTTGTTGTAGGAGAACAAAGGTACATGAAACATCCTAGATACCCTAAACATTAATTTGCCACTATCATCCTACAATTTGAGACTTTGTGTAACAGAGGGCACACACATAAATTCAAAATTTAAAGGTGCATTTAAAACTTCTGCTTTTAAATCATCAGAGTTCTGATTACATAACCAAGCATACTATCTTAATATGGCAGAAGAAGCATCATTTCTCAAGACTGTATCTGAACATTCAAGCACACCTCTCAAAGCATATATCAAAATGAAATTCAATGAGAAACAATTTTGTTCATATAAGACTTGTTCTGCAGTTAAAGATGCAGCAAACTTATTCAAACTGTATGCACACTCTAAAATAACTTTCTGTATATAGCCCTGATAATTTACATTCTAAAGGCTAGATTACTAGAAAGAGATATCCTTTGCTCTGATGATCTAACCATTTTCGCTCTTTATCATGGGACATTGGATTAGATGCAGCCAAGGACTTATTTGAACAGGCATCTGTGGTGATCCAAACTGGGTCAGCAGTCAAATGAGAAAAGAGAGCTGTTATATCTGAGGAGGCCCTGTATTTTCTCTGAACCTTTGAAACAGATATTGGTGTCCTGCACGCAGTTTTAGAAACATCTTCCAATGCAAGAAAGAGAGGGGCATTAGCAACACAACTGGGTATCACATCTTCTATAATGTCATATACTCTGGTGTAGTTTCTGACTCCTTACAAACAAAAATATAACTAAATATAGCAATCATCTGAGGAAAAGTGAACACATGTTTGGATTTAACTCAGGTTCACCTTGCAAAGAATCAGAGTGACTAGACTTGGTGCCAACTAGGAAATCCCCATTTTTCTCATCAAATTCCTCATCATTCTCTGAAACAACAGAAAGATCTCCAGCTAAACTAGCATTAGAGCCATGTATGGGAATGCAAAAACAGAATTAACTGTCTGAAGAACATTCTTAGCCAAGGAAACATCACCAGCTTTATAAACAGCTATAATCTGATTATCAGCTGTAGGATGACACTTCTGGTTCTTTTTCTTGTGAACTTATAGGTTCATAGGTTGGTACTGGGCTATCTGCCCGAAGGCATATATTAGCCCAGCCACGTTGTGTGGTATTCACTGCCCCTTTATTAGTTATCTAGACCCTTGTACTAGCAGCTAGTACCCTTGGCCCCTATCTAGTAGTGCTGTTGGTGTGATCCCCGCTGTAAACTTTCTGTTACCCATCCACTCATCAAGGCTCCTCTTGAAGAGTGATAGTGAGGGGCTCTGTCTTATGTAGATCGGGACCCTGTTCCATAGTAAGGGAAGTCTCTGCAATGGGAATCTATCCCTCCAGCATGTTCTATTCATTGTTGTGTTGTGGTTTATATCCCTAGAGCGTGTAGCTCGAGTAGATTTGGTTTTGCTAAGATGGAGCATGTTCAACAATTCTGGGTTGGACATGGCTCTGTACGTTAGACAGAGATTGCCTCTGAGAAAGCGGTATGCAACAGAGAACAGTCTTAGCTTTTTCAATCGTGCTGCATAGGACAACTGTTTGAGGCCAGTAATCCTCTTGGTTAGGTACCTCTGTGGTCTCTCCAGTTGCTGGAGATGTCTAGCCAGGTACATTCCAATTGGTGCATTGTACTCAATAATGGGTCTGATGAGGGAAGAGTAGAGGGGCACCATTACATCCTTAGATCTTGATGCAAACCCTTTCGTGATCAGATGGGTCACACAGAAGAATTTTCTAACCACTTTGGCAACATGGTTATCAAAGGAAAGCTGACTATCTACTTGGGTCCCTGGATTCCTTATTTCTTCTTCAGATTTCAGGGGATTACCTTCTATGCTGTAGTTTGTGGGTACTCTGTTTTTTCCAAAGGGGATTACTATGCATTTTTTTGCATTTAGCTTGAGACCATGGCTTTGACACCATGCATCAATCTCATTTAGGCCCTTCTGGAGGATCTCCATGTCGGCCGGAGACTCTATTATAGCACCCAGTTTGCAGTCGTCTGCAAACTTAGTCAGCCACAGCCCTTCCGTGTTTGCCTGTACTTCTGAAAAGTATATGCCAAACAGGAGGGGCCCCAGGACAGAGCCCTGAGGCACACCACTTGTCATTGGCCTGGATTTGGACATAGATCCCGCTACTCTTACTTTATGGGATCTGTCTGAGATTCTCTACAGGATAAGATATCTGAAGACAGAGTATTATATTTGGCAAGGGGTCTTTTACTCCAGACTACTCCTGCATCTAAAGGGCTTGGTTCTCTGTACCAAATACTGAAACAGACATGGAGGATGTGTCTAAACCCACTTCATAGCAGCCAGAAAAGCTACACTAGAGAAAGATGGGGCAAAAGGTAAGTGGTTACAGAACAAGGAGTGGCCTAAACAGAATTGTTAACCATAGGCTGAGGCATATTTTTACTTTGTTTTTTTTTTTTTTGAAGTTGTAACAGGATTTGATGGAGGGGTATCAGAGTTAGGACTCTAGATAAGTGTGTGTGTTGTCCCTTTAAGAAGCATTTCTTAGGAAGGCATGCGCATAAAAATAGCAAACGTGCTAGCTTCAGTGCCATTTTGAGAGTGCAGCCAGAGAGTGAACATACATGAGTGTAATAGTCAGTTTGTTTATTAGTCTATTTAAGTTAAAGTTACTAAGCCTCATTCCTGATGTTTTTGTACATAATAAAGCTGCTTGAACAGAAACTGCAACCACTTTTCTGTTTATCCTGACCAGATGAGCGACATGGTGTCAGAACCGAGATTCCAGAGACTGCTTTCCAGAGCTATGAGGTGCTGAGCTAACAGTAAAATCAAATTAAATGAACCGAGTGCAAAAAGGGCCAGAAACAAATTAAAGGTAAAGAAAACTTGCACAAAAGATTTATTTATTAAAAAAAACAGAAACCGGAGTGTTATAAGGGCACAGAATGCATTATTAAGCACACAAATAGCACAGAAATGTTTATTCAGCAAACAAAAGGCAAAAAAGGTTTCTAATTAAACAAAATGTTTGAAGTTAAGATATTTGATAAAACGATTATCAAAAAAGTACATAAGGGGTTCAGAGTTGCCTCAGAATTGCAAAATGAGCATGTTTAGAGTAAAACAAGCACAAAAAAAGTATGATAGGCAAAACAAATATAATAAATGGCAAAAGAGTACATTGAGCATAAATAAAGCAAGACAACCACATGTTTTTTGGCAAACTACTGTGTTTTGGCATAAACTAATACTTCACATTAACCAAAGCTATTCAGAGCATAACTAGAGTTATTTGAAGTATTTCAAAGTGTGTACAAGTGCTTACAGTGTGTGTTTATTACTGTGCATTTATTCTGAGGAGTTTATTGTGTGCAAGGTGCAACTATTTTGTGAAGTGCAGTCCAAATTACAGTTATTTCAAAAAGTTTCTTGTGCTAGGTGTGTATATTTGCAAAGTGCCACCATTACAGAATGTTTTTTGCAGTGTACAGAGTTATTTAGCAAAGTACAGCCATTTTGGAAGAGTTTCCGTGTGTTGCGTACTGTTTATTCGCAAAGTGCAGTTACTTCGAAATGTTTTTTACTCTGAGCTTCTTCTGCCCAGTTTAATCACACAGTGCAGTCATTTTGAAATGTTTCTTACACTGATAGGAGGTGTTTTCTCAAAGTGCAGTGATTTTGAAAGTGTTTGTGCCACAAAGAGACTTATTACACAAAGTTCAGTTATTCAGAGGCTTATTGTGCTGTCGGGCATAAATTTCTGGCATATGTACATGTGTGTGTGTTCGTGCATACTTGCAAAAGCCTTCACTGGTATGTGTTAATATGGCAGAAGCATTTCGCAGACCAGGTCCACTTGCATTTGATCAGAATATTGCAGAGAACTGGAGAATATTTGAGCAAGAGTCACTATTTTCATACAAGCAGCTTATTCCGACAAAGATGCACGCACCAAGGCTTTCATTTTGCTAAACCTAGCAGGGTCAGAAGCCTTTGCAGAGAGCATTCATTTGTGCATTGACCAGCAGTATATGAAGGAGAGGGAGAAAACCTTCATATTGTACAGGCTGAATCAAGAGATGACTGACCCCAAGGGCTTAAAGTGTAAATCAAATGTTACATTAGAAAGGCATTTGTTTTACACAAGAGATCAAAGACCAGGAGAAACTTTTGCAGCTTACATTACTGATCTGCGAGACAAAGCTAAAATATGCAGCTTTGGTGATTTGAAAGATGAGTTAATAAAGAACAGGCTTGTGTGTGGTACTAATAATGCTGCAGTGAAAAAGATTTTGCTTCGTGACAATGATATAATCCTGAGCAAAGCTATTAAGATTTGTAAAATCCATGAAGTTACAGAAAGGCACACAAGTATGGCTGTAAGTGAAAGGAGCATGGTTTCAGCAGGCTCCAGAGTGAATGTAGATAGCATACAGCATGTGGCTAGCAGAGACAAGCCTAAGCACATGGCAGCTGCAGCCCCTAAAAGTTTCACTGGGAAATAAATCATGTAGTGGAAAGTTCCAGTTGCTATGCAGAACAGAGTCATAGCCGAGCTAGACAAAATGGTGCAGCTAGGAGTAATTTGTCTAGTAGAAAAGCCAACTGAATGGGTATTCCATGGTAGTAGCTCATAAGAAAAGCTCAGATGATATAAGAATATGTATTGATCCAAGAGACTTGAACAAAGCATTAAAAAGAGCTCATCATCCTATGTGCACAGTTGAAGAGGTTGCTGTCCTCATGACAAATGCCACTGTTTTTTCTGTTTTAGATGCAGAGTTCATTCTGGCAAAGTTTACTTGATCATAAATCCATTGGGAGGTACAGATTTCTGAGAATGCCATTTAGAATAATTTCTGCTAGTGAAGTATTTCAACGTGCAATGGAACAATTTTTTCTGCCTATTTGTGTGCTGTTATAGTAGATAATATACTAGTAGGAGGCAATGGTGAAATCGAACATAATGGAAACCTCAAGAAAGTTCTGGAACGAGCACTGGAAGTGAATCTTAAGCTGAATCCCCAGAAGTGCAAATTTAGGCTATGAGAAATTCCTTTCTCAGAACTAAAAGAAAATTAATTGCCCATCCCTTTTATATAAAAAACAAATCAATTATCCCCAAATAAATCAATTGTTTTAAAGTTACAATACTCAATAGTAAAAAGCAGTGATCAACCACATAAATTTATAATCTAGAAGTTCATATTTAAAAATACATTAATACATCCCTATCTGTTAATAACATAATAATATTCTTTCCATCTAATACAAAGATAAAAATGCTTATAAAAAGGTAGTAACACTTGTAGGGTTAAAGAGGCACAAAATAATGTACCTGTTAAAGTTTAGTTGCCCTATACTTTAGCTTCGGTCTAATACAAATGTGATCATTATTTCCAGGAACAACAGTGGCATTTAGTTTAGGATGCCATCTCATCTCAGCCCTTAACAATTTATTTGTCCAGTCACCCCCTCTAATGTGTTTACTGACCACCTCTAAAATACCAAATAGAAAAAAGTGGTCTGGGTTCCCTTTAATATGTCTAAATAATGCGTTGTTCTCATCACCCTTTGAAATATTACATAGGTGTTCATAAATTCTTCTCTGCAACCTCCTTTCGGTCTTACCTATGTAAAATTAACCACAAACCTGACAAACAGTGACATAAACTATTCCACTGGTAGTACAAGATCCTGTCGCTAGCCTTACTTCTGTATTGTTGGATCCTAGACTCACTGTGGGTGTAGCTATAATGTGTTTACAATAATCACATGCCCCACATTTTATAGTTCCCTTGCTTATCCTGCTTTTACCCACAACAGGATGTTCCAACAAGGTTTTTAAATTTCTGTTTGTCTTGTAGGAGAAAGTTGGTTCTTCACCCACAACTGCCATCAAGTCCTGGTTGCTTTGGAACAAAATCCAGTTCTT
Source organism: Protopterus annectens (assembly GCF_019279795.1). NCBI lineage: Eukaryota > Metazoa > Chordata > Ceratodontiformes > Protopteridae > Protopterus > Protopterus annectens. Next base: position 1,730,777,581 of record NC_056743.1, read on the forward strand.
TTTAATAATATTTCTTACTACACATGAAGTCTCCCCATATGTTAGTACCATGGAATATGAAAAATCAGTGGTTTGCAGGTGGTTAGATTCAACCACCTTATCCTGTTTAGTACCTAATAGCGGTTTGTACCTAAAACCCCACTCGTTAATAACCTCTTCACTAATACCTTTAACAAAATCCAATGGGTATCCCCTACCCGTAAACATATTGGTCAGTTGGTCCATCTCAGATGTTACCAACTCAAAGTTAGAACACATTCTAACTACCCAGACCATCTGACCTTTTACTATATTCCTTTTTACAAACAGTGGGTGGCTACTCCAAAACTCAAAATAGTCATTAGAAAAAGTGGGTTTACGGTACACACATGATTGGGAACAGTTTTGACTTAAATCTTTCCAAAGCTGAACATCCAAATAGTTATTATTAGGATTGTCACTGTTACCTGTAAACTTAAAATAGTCACAAATCCCATTAATATAATTTACAAAATTAGTGTGCATGCCTCCCACCTTCCAAAGAATGAAAAGGTCATCCAAAAACCTCAGGTACAACAGCCAAGAGTCCTTGAAGGGACTGCTCATTATGAACATGCTTTCCCAATGGTACATTACTAAATTAACAAATTATGGGGCTCAGTTGTTATCCATTCCTACTCCATTAGTCTGTCGGAAAAACTCACCATCAAAACTAAAAAAGTTGTTCTTTAAAATAACTTCCATAAATTCCATAGTAAAATATATCATAGCATTACTTAAGTTGGTTTTCTCAACCAACACTTCATGAAAAAATTCCAGTCCCCCTATCATGTGGTATTGATGTAAATAGATCCACGACATCAATAGTTGAAAAATTGACCTCCGTGCTGTAGTATTCCATCTTAATCCTACCCAGGAAATCCCACGAGTCTAATAGTAGATGTTCGATGGGGGCTAGAGCCTTCCTAACCACCCTGTCAACAAACACTCCCAATGGGTATGTAATGCTGTTTTGACAGGAGATAATGAGCCTGTATGGGGGTTCTAAAATATTTTTATGAGTCTTCGGTATCCCGAAGGCCACAGGAATAGTAGGATTTTCATTGTTCAAAAAATGAAACATCTTATTAATAGCTCCTTGAAACAAGGAATCCTCTAGTGATAATCTAATTTTCCTATATGAAATGTTTATTTCATTTATTGACACACACTGGTACTTGTGTTCACCCTGTAACACACCAGAAATACTATTATTATAGTCCTCGGTGTTAACTATAACCATCCCCCCACCTTTGTCCAGTTTCATAAATCTCAAACTGGTACTACACCTAATTTCTCTTAGCAAATCATTCTCATCTTTAGTTAGGTTGAATTTTTTAGGTCTGTGCTATTGTAATACTTTATATATTTCTTGGGAACATATCTTTTCAAATGTGCCAATAAGAGGATGCAACGGTGCGTTAAAACAACTTCTCTTCTTTAACGTGTCCCTTCCTCCACAAGTGGGGTGGTCCTTAAATAGGAACTTCAAATTGATCTTCCTAGCATAAAGTTTAAGTTCTGTTAATGTAGAACTAACATCTTCTTTCCTGGATGGGACAAATTTTATTCCCTTGATAAGGAGCAAAAAAAGTTCTTTACTAATTTCAATACCCACATAATTAAAAATGTTAAACCCCTTGTATGTGTGGAGAAGACCACCCATGGGATGTGATAATCTCCTACCTATCTACCACCCGTGGAGTACCCATAATTGTTGGGGTCTACTGATAACTGTTCTTTCTCCATTGGTGTGGGTTCCTGGGGTTGTTGGGCCTTCCCCCTCCCATTGGTCCTAAAAAAACATTATTGTCATTCCTATAATTGTTCTTGTCCTGTAGTCTTTCAGACCTCAAAAGGGTGGGGGTATTCTCGATCGTACACTTTGTCCCTACCACCCTCTTTCTGGCCACAAACTGGCCTAGTGTTAACATTGCCATTACTCTGTTGAACATTATCAGTTTTCCCTCCATCAACATAGGCTTTTGGGAGGGGGTATGCTAAATGATTGGCATATTCGAATTCGTCCCTCACCAACTTTCTTTTTTTCCTCTCAATATTTTCCCCTAAATCGTGTTCCACCTTGTCAAAAACTTTATTATATCTGTTAGAAAATGTAACAAAATTAACATCATTCAAAATACTTTTATTATTCAAATCAATTTCCTTTAAAAAATCCAGGACTTGATGGCAGTTGTGGGTGAAGAACCAACTTTCTCCTACAAGACAAACAGAAATTTAAAAACCTTGTTGGAACATCCTGTTGTGGGTAAAAGCAGGATAAGCAAGGTGACTGTAAAACGTGGGGCATGCGATTATTGTAAACACATTATAGCTACGCCCACAGTGAGTCTAGGACCCAACAATACAGAAGTAAGACTAGTGACAGGATCTTGTACTACCAGTGGAATAGTTTATGTCACTGTTGGTCAGGTTTGTGGTTATTTTTATATAGGTAAGACCGAAAGGAGGTTGCAGATAAGAATGTATGAACACCTATATAATATTTCAAAGGATGATGAGAACAACACATTATTTAGACATATTAAAGGGAGCCCAGACCACTTTTTTTTATTTGGTATTTTAGAGGTGGTCAGTACACACCTTAGAGGGGGTGACTGGACAAATAAATTGTTAAGGGCTGAGATGAGATGGCAACTTAAACTGAATGCCACTGTTGTTCCTGGAATTAACGATCACATTTGTATTAGACCGGAGCTAAAGTATAAGGCAACTGAAGTTTAACAGGTACATTATTTTGTGCCTCTTTAACCCTACAAGTGTTACTACATTTTTATAAGCACTTTTATCTTTGTATTAGATGGAAAGAATAATATATTGTTATTAACAGATAGGGATGTATTAATGTATTTTTAAATATGAACTTTTAGATTATAAGTTTATGTGGTTGATCACTGCTTTTTACTATTGAGTATTGTAACTTTAAAACAATTGATTGATTTAATTGGGGATACTTGATTTGTTTTTTATATAAAAGGGATGGGCAATTAATTTTCTTTTAGTTCTGATGAAGTCTCATGATGAAAGCGCTTGACTACTTTTTTGTACTTGGCGTATTTGTACATTGGTTGACATCGGTTGTGGAGGAATAAAGTTTGCTACATTTGGTCCAGGTTTGGCTACTGTGAGTGGTATTTTGACGTTTTTTAGTGTTTTATTGCCACTCTTATACACCTATCTTTGGTTTCTAGGCTGTGAGAAATGACTTATGTTGGTCATTTCTTTACCAGTTCAGGTTTACGACCAGATCCTTCCAAGCAAACAGATATTCTCAAGATGCCAGCTCCAGACAATGTTCAAGCCTTACAACAATTTCTTGGCATGGTCAACTACTTAGACAAGTTCATTCCATGTTTAAGCCAACTTTCAGCACCATTTAGAAAACTGAGATACAAACACAATCTGGCCATGGTCAGAACAACACCAAAGAGTATTTGATGCCCTGAAACAGAAAATTGCTAATCCATCTGCTCTATGTTACTATGATGTTCACAAACCAGTAAATCTTTCCTGTGATGCTTCTAAGTTTGGTCTAGTTGCAGTCATTCTTCAAGAGGGTAGACCAGTAGCCTATGCATTGAGAACTCTTACCCAAACCAAGATGCAATATGCCCAGCTTGGTAAAAAGATTTTGAAAATTGTGTTTGCATGTTCGAAGTTCCATGATTATATTTATGGTTGACCCATCCAGACAGAAACTGATCACCAGGCTTTAGTTACTATTTTGAGAAACCCTATACATAAATCTCCTGCCAGATTGCAACATATGATGCTCAAATTGCAAAAGTACAATTTCAGTCTTGTTTACACAAAAGGCAAACTTCTTTATCTTGTTGATACTTTATTCAGATTGCCCAGAAAAAATCACAACAGCATAACAACGAGCAGCTTGATTTTGATGTCACAGAAGTGAGAAATCTTTCTTCCACACATGCTGATGAGCTTAGAACTCACACAGCTTCAGATACAGTTCTTCAGAAGCTAAACCTCTTTATCAGTCGAGGATGGCCTTTGAAACAATTTTGTTTACCAATAGAAGTGCAGCAGTATTTTCCATACAGAGATGAGATTTTGTTTGACAATAGTATCATCATGAATGGTCCAAAAGTGATTGTCCCAAAGTCCATGCAACAAGAGTACATTAAGATCTTGCATTGTGGCCACCCAGGAACTGACTAGTATTTTGGCCTTCTGTGTCAAAAGATATCGAGAAAGTACTTTCATCTTGTTCAGTATGTAATAGTACAAAGCTGCATCAGCAGAAAGAACCACTTCATTTAAGCCAGATTCCTGAACTACCTCGGTCGACAGTAGCCACAGATATATTTGAGTGGAATGGTCAGCATTATTGGTGTTAGTAGACTTTGATTCAAATTGGTTTAAGACTGACCATACTGCAGAAGTGTGCAAACCAAATACTCCACAATAAAACCACTGGTATGTTGATGCTGTAAAAAATGCTGGTAGTCCACAAAGTGAAGCAAAAAAAGTTTATTGTAAGACAAAAAAAAGCTGGTAAGCACTTTCGTCCTTAACAAAAGAACTTCATCAGACAAATTAAAATCAAACACAGAACACTTTTTAAAGACTCCCTTTGTGCTTCACATGATAGTAGCCACTCCCCCTGAGTAACAAAAATTTAAAAGGGCAATACAAACTATGATGTCATTGACAAAATGTTAATAAATACATGTTAATAGATATAAAATAAGATAATCATCCAGTTCACAATTATTTTTAAAAAGAGCAATCAATAAATATGTAAATAAATATATAAATAAATAATCATCTGTTTAAAGCTCTCAATTTTAAAAGAGAATTAATGGAGAGGGATTCATTTAAACCTGGCCAGTTGTTCGCATTTAGTAACAACTGCCAGTATAATTCTCTCTTTTTAAGTAAAGCAGACCACATGAAGTGGATGACTATCTTATTAACATGTATTTATTAACAAGGATTTTCATGCTCCTCTGCACTGTGTGCTGCTGAATATCATACCTCTCAACTGTACAGATTTTAGTAAAATGTCCAGATTTTTGTCTCATATTTTTGGTCCATTTTTTCATAAAATTGTGTCTTTCTGGCAAACCAGTGGCAAATCATTAAAGAATGAAGTTAGAAAATAATGACAAACATTTGAGTTTCAGGCTTCATACCCTTCAGAAAAATCAGTGTTAACGCACAATCTGTTATTACATCAACCTTTTAAGTTTGTAGGAACAATATTTCAAATTTGTCCTTTGTCTTACTTTTATTTATGGCTTTGTCCAGATATCTTGCTCTAAGAGGCTGAGAGGTATGCTGCTGATGAGTGCTTAAGGACTCAGATAGAGCAATGTTTATGGGAGGCTTCAAAACACAGGGTGCATTAATTTTTATTTATTTTATTTTACATTTGTTTACTGGGAAAGCCTGACTGGGATAATATCCCATTTTCAATGGAGGCCCTGGAAGAAAGCTCCATATTGACATAAGATAGTTACAGTCGAATAGAGTTATTACAAAGCCTAATACAAAATAATTACTTATTAATTAAGCAAACATTCAGATTTGTTTCATATAGTGTGAACCTATATGTACATAATACTAATATTTGGACAGCTATAACAAGGTGGAAAGGAACATTGTCAATAGATAAAGTATTTACAAGTTGCAGTTCATAAATGCAACATTAAAGTCACTGAGTACACTCTTTGGAGCAGAAGTGACTAGATAATATAGCTTAGACAAAAATATATTTGTACTTTGTCTAAGAAATAGATCTTACTAATTCCTTCTCACTAAACATAACCAAAGTATGCTGTTGGGGAAGGAGGGAGGGATGGGTGATCATCCTCTTGAGGAACTTGTATGCAGATGAGGACCACGATGGCTTGTGAAACTCCCAGCTGGCACCAACTCCATCCACAAAGAAGATGAAGAAGAAAAGACCAATGCTTCTGACAACAGGGTCCATGGCATTGAAAAACATCAGCAAAATGAAACTAGAAACTTCAAGACAAAGTCCACGGCAGCAGATGCAGGACAGCAACCAAAGCTTTATAAAATATAAAAAATATATACAAAAATGTATAAGAAGTTTCACATCACTGATACATACAATGACATGTTCAATGATCTGGAGCCAGGCATTACTGACAATGAAGTTAGAGCAACCCTAGAAAGAGTTGTTAAGATAAAAAGCTGCACGGAGGGATGGAATTCCAGCAAAGTTGATTAAAACATTTCAAAATGATGCTGTTACAGTTCTGCTTGGAATTTACCAGCAAATTTGGAAAATAAGGTGCTGGTCAATAAATTGTAAAAGGTCAACTTCTATTCCAATTCTAAAAATGACAATTCTAAAGAAGGTTCAAATAATCAAGTAATTGCATGTGTTTCTTATGCTAGCAAAGTAATGCTCAACATCCTGCAAACTACACTCCAGCAATATATGAAACAAGAATTGAAAGATGCAGAAGGTGGGTTAGGAAGGGCCACAGACACTAGAACTCAGGTTGTCAACATCTGCTGGATGATGTAGAAAGCAAAGGAGTACCAAAAGGTATTTACTTCTGCTTTGCTGACTACTTTAAAGCTTTTGACTATGTGGAGAATAACAGACTTTGGCAAGTGCTTACAGAAATAGGAATACCAGGGTTAGCTTATTTGCCTCCTCAGAATATGTATGCAAAACAAGAAAAAACAGTTACAACTGCATATGGAACAACTGGTTGTCTCAAGAATGGGAAAGGAGTACGTTAAAACTGTATATTGTCATCCCACTTATTCAATTTATATACTTAATCATCCCAAAATTCAACATACGTACATCTTTAATATATCATGCAATTATGCAATAAGGTTTACTATTATGTCCCTGAACTGCACAAAGGCAAATCGCAGTTATTCCAAAACAAAACTGCGAAATACAAAATAATGAACAGAAAAAAACTCGAAGTGTGGTGACTGTAAATATCGATTTTGACATTTTTGAACAGTCACCACACTTCCGGGAACAGCATCACTGCATTGCACAGTAAACAACGTGTTTGCAGGAGGCAAGCCCCCCCTGCACCCCCCCATGTGGGGGACTGTGCCCCTGCTGCTTATATATATAAACTCCAGGATCTCACAACAGTGAGGGAAAGGGTACATTTCCCGATCCCCACTATGGTGCAATCTGCATCACACTGTCAAAACTCACAACAGCAAATGCTGTTTTGCATTCGCTGTTGCAGGTTTCAACATTGTGGCATTCATTTTTTGCCGTTTTGCACTAGTGAAAATCGACTAAAGTTATATCGGTGAAATAATAGTGAACCATGCAATAACATTGCTTTAAAAAGAAACTTCTGAACACTGAAAAAATGCCATTATATAATCCATACTCCATTTTTTTCCTCAATTCTGCTTTGATGCAACTCAGTGGAGACAGCTTTGTGAAGTTCTAGACTCATGCTTGCCATGAACATGGATTTATATTTGTAATATGCAGTGAGAAAGTATTCTGTGGTACTGTAATTTTTGACTGGTGCAACATCATATTGGGTAAACTAATCATCATCCTATACCATGACTTTAAAAATGTGTATCTTCTTGTCAGTGTTGTTTAATATACTTCCTTCTCATCTAACATCAGTTGCTTACATTATCATAGTACTCTTTCTTTTGTCTGAATTTTCAAAAGAATATATTGTTATATTTTCTATCTTTGAAAGTCCAGATGGGTAAAACCCATTACTAGTAGAGGCCTAGGGAGAAAAGCTCCATATTTAAGTTACACATTATGTACATTTATAATTGCAGAGTAAAAGAATCTAGATATGATTTCTAAATGTCATTTTAACACAAAAAACTGTAGACAGAAATTAACATAAGCTGGCTAATTACTGCATAGAGAAATATACATTAACAAGTAATGAATTTATACCATGATGTCTGCAGGGAAAAGATCAGATTGGAGTGTTTTTCAGTTTAGTAATAATTTACAGACATGCAAGTAGAATGTAGCTTAAAAATTAAAAAAGATATGAAAGGAGAAATTATGGAAATAAGCAGAAACATAACTGGACAGCGGAGCAATTGCAGTTGGTGGTGGGGTGTGAGAGAAGAAGGAAAAGTAAGAATTTGGGAAGTAACAGTATGAGTAGGAGCAATGAGGTAAAAAAACTTTAGGAAGCAAAGTGGTTGTAAGAGTTAGGGAAACATAAACTCAGTAAAGCTATCTGGGTGAGCAGGAAGAAACAAGCCTTATTTGGCATAGATTCTGTTTAAGCAAAGTTTTACAACTATTTAAGTTTTCATTTTGTTTTGCGTGGGATTTTGTTACAGAATTTTAACATATAATGAGAGTAAAGGGAGTCTCCAGCAGTGTTGAATGTTGCACTGATACATAATAAAAGTTTATTGCTAGAGTGACGGTCTCCAGTGAGTGAATAGTACAGCAAAATAACAAGGATAATAATAATAATAATAATAATAATAATAATAATAATAATAATAATAATACCAATAATATCAATAATAATAATAACCAATAATAACAAAGTGTTCTGTTTTTCTGCCTACCTTCAAACTCCAGGAAACCCAAATAGTTGCTATCTTACTACCATTATAATGTTCTCCAATATTAGACTGAGTACTCATTTCTTACCAAAATTTCCTATTATAAACAGGAGAAATTATTGTATGATTCTACACCTTCTTATGCTATGCATGTATTTCCACATCAAGCAATTCTGGAGACCTTATATATACCCTATTACATGAAAATTATTGAGCATTTTATCATATCCATCAGCATCATACATGGGAGGGTGACCTAATGGTTAAGGTGTTTGCTTTACAAACACAAGGTGCAGGGTTTGAGTCTCACAAGGGATAATTGGCTAGGCTTAAAATGGCTCGCAAGGGCAGTAAGCTAAGTACTAATCTATGAACCTATTAGTCAGGCCCCAGTGGCCTAATGGATAAGGCATTGGCTGACTAAATGAGAGATTGTGGGTTCGAGTCCAATCTAGGGTGATATAATCTTGATACTACTGAAGCTTTTATAGCTCAGATGGCTTAGTGGTAACTTGCTGTGGCTATGATGTGCAGGGTCCTGGGTTCGAGACTTGCAAGGGCTGATTATTTAGGTGGGAGGGTGGCCTAATGGTTAAGGTGTTTGCCTTACAAACACAAGGTGCAGGGTTTGAGTCTCACAAGGGATAACTGGCTAGGCTTAAAATGGCTCGCAACGGCAGTTAGCTTAGTATGAATCTATGAACCTATGAATCTATACTACTAACTGCCCTCATGTCAAACAAGCACTTTCTTTTAAATCTCAAGTCCACTTCTGAATTCAACACACCAGCCTCATTCAGTCTTCATTGCTTTATCCCATAACATTCAACAAATTATTCTCCCACTTCATAACTGAACACATTAGCCCTGGTAGTGTCATTTAATTATACTGCCTGCACAATTCTCATTTAAGTGACAACAAGATCTTCTTCACTGCCCAAAGAGGAATCCCGCTTGTAAAAAATATAGCTAAACCTCTAAAATGAAACATTCTGAAACTCATTTTTTAAAAGATAGTTTGTCATAATTTCCAAGTAAATAATATATTGATTTCTTAGTCACATTATTAACACTTTCAAAATTAAATATGTCAAGCAAAGTTATTCATTAGCGCTCTTCAAGAAAAATCTTGATGAGTGGATGGAAAATAGGAAATACACCCCGGTGATCACTTCTGTGTCTCTGCTCGTAAGCCAGGGAATCCTGTTGGCTAGGCTTACGTAGGTCCTTGGGCCGATAGCCTAGTACCTACCTATAAACCTATAAATTAATAAACATTTAAGTATTGACTAATCCTTGTTTTGTTCATAGAGTTGAACAGGTTCAGTTGCAGGCCTAGTAATAACACTTTCACACAGCTTGTGAAAATAGTTAAGAAAGCGTGATTTTTTTCGCTAACATCTTAATCTATGAACACAGACTGATACAAGATTCTGCCCTTCATTTATATGCAACAAATAATAATTTTGAAAAGCCTCATTTGTGTGTTAATTCCCGTTAATAATAGATTAGCTTTACCTTAATAAAGTCTTACCACTGAAAATTAGTCAGTTTGAAAAAGAAAGTATGTCCTCCAGTATGGACATACAAAATGTGTCTTTTCTCTTTGAAAATCATGCTCTTAAACAGAATTCATGGACTTCATATCAGTCTTGTCCAAGATATTTCCCTCATTTCCACTGTATTCTTTTGCAACTTGGAAACTCCGAAATAGATCCAAAGCTTTGGAAATGTCTGAAAACAATCCCACCCTATTCAGGAAAAAATAGTAATGTAAAATATATGCATTTATTATTTATTTGTTTATGTATTTATGTATTAGCATTTGTTTATTGGGAAAGTCCAAATGGGCCATAACAGGCCCCTTTTCAGCAGTGGTCTGGGTGGAAGCTCCACAGGTAACAAATCTTACAAGCTGTGATACAACTCTACAATACAAGCAAAACAGCGAATGTTAACTATCATATACAAAAACATAGAAGAGCTAGATCCTGGAAATCACTACATTCCACAAAGTAACACTTCAGTTTAACTGCAGCAATGCTAATCTACTGAGTCTTCAGATGAAATAAAACAAGAAAAGAAGATCCAAACGGCCACTCAACTTGTCTTTATTTACTTAAAACAATCCAGTACCTTGGCCTTTTGCCTTCACAGAATCTGACATTAATAATATATTCCCATATATATATGGGCATAAAAGCACTTTGAATACACTTTGTATTTTTTGAAGCACTTTGTGAAACGGGTCTTTTTAATTTTTATTGCACTACTTTATATGGGGGAGAGGTCATTTAACTCATTTCTTCCTACAAGAGTACAGTTGTCAGAAAAGCAGAGTTCTATGTACCCTCTAAGAGTGTATTCATTTTTTAAGGAGACAGGTATACTTGTCACGGTTTTCAAAGTCTAATTAATGAAGTCCTTGTAAAGGTAAATACATAAAACTAAGGCAGCAATGTGGCAGTAACAACCACCATTTTTTGCTAAGCATAACAGCTAAATGGTCAGCATGAGATGTGCAGAGCTAGAGTTATTAAGGAGTGTTTACAAAAGGTTATGAAAAAACAGGGCATTTCCATGTTTACATTAATAATGCAAAATGTAGCATGGAACTCTCATGTTGGAAGTGGTATATTCAAGCAGGGGGTCTTCATAAAAAATGAAATTAAAACATAATGGGTAATGTGGAGAAATTTTGAGATATAAATGCTTTTAGTAAAGCAGTTACAGAAATTATGTATAGATTCATAACTACATTCATTTCATAAAAGCTGTGTAACCTATAGGTGTGCAAATGGAGCCATTGTATGCAAAACATTAAGGCACACAATGTTGCCACTGATGCTCACCATCTAACATAAACAGTTTTGTAAATTAATATTGTTTTGACATATTGTGGAATTATTATATGCATAATTTACATAATTTCAGCAATTTCATAAAACAACAGCAATATCATTTTGTTTCGTCACAGCACTAGTGTTTTTTAGAAAACAAACTATAATTCTCTTTTATAAATTTGCAGTACAACATCAGCATCTACAGACAGATTTTGGATACTAACACCAGTGTATAGACCATTGTCTACCAAAAAAATAACATATTTTACATTTTTGTAACTCACAAAATTTATCAGATATTATAAAGCTAATGAAGTCTGGAGGACTTTGTAGAAAAGCCCCAAGGAAGCACATAGTTTCTTTACTTAGACGATATCAGATAGCAAAGGTGTTAACTAGCTCCAGGTGCAGAGAAAGTTAACGAGAACAGATTACTGTGGTTCAGACTCATCTGCAGAAAAACAGAAGACAATCTGGTGAAGAACATTTGGGACAGAAAGGAAGAAGGCAAGAGGAAATGAGGGCATCCAGAAAAGAGATGAATGGATTATGTGAAAGAAAACCTGAGACAGTCATGCATGACTTTTGAAGCGGGTAAAAGAGTGACATTGAATTTAGAGAAATGGCAACAGTTGATACAAAACCCTGACCCCATGCAGAAAATTGGAAAAAGGGGGCTGATGATGACTTTTAGGACTAAATAAGTTAAGAAACAAATAATATTTAAATCAATTTTTCTTCTTAGCAGGGATAAAAAGGGTTGGTAATTGTTTTAGGTATCTCAGACATTTATGTCTGTATACAGACAACAATAATCTTGGTGGTGTACATAAGTTCATAGGTAATTACTTGGCTATTGAGTCCAGGGAGCCTTTTAGAAGGCCTCGCCATGCTTCTTGAAGGTGATAATCAAACCCTCTACTTTGTGTTTGTAAAGCAAACACTTTCACCATTATGCCAATCCCTAAACCTAATCACATTTTACCTCTTGCTTGGATTACAATTCAGCAGGAGGTAAGATGCTCCAAATGAAAAGTAAAGCATATGTTGTAATGTGTTTCTGCAGGTTCACTACAGAATACCAAAATTCCACAATCCCGAGACTCTGAAAACAGAAGACCAGAATCTCGAGATTACAGAATCTCAAACTAAAAAAAAAAAAAAAAAATTAAAACATAAAACAAACTATTCTAACGTTTATGCAAGGGAGGAGCTTGTGCCCCCCCCACCCCCTGCAACTTAAATATATCAACTCCAGGATTGCACTACAGTGGAGTGAATGGCAAAGTTCCCATTCCGCACTGTACGGCAATTCACATTCACTACTTACAAGATTTCACAATCTCGAGATTCTGGACATCGGTATTCAGAGTCTCACGATCGTGGATTTCGGTATAATGTAGTGAACCCATTTCTGCATAGCTATAAGCTTTAGGATGCATGGCTGATGACCATGACAGTAATCCGGACAGTTATCAGCTAAGCACTGTAGAGTTATAAACAACAGAAAACTGAGAAAACAGCTAATAAATGAATTATTACAAATAAAATGATTAGCAACAAGGAAAAATATTACATGGAGAAGTATGTGTGAAAAACAGTACAACGAGGAGACAAAATGTGGAGCAGTTTAAAAATAAACTATCTTGGCAAATGAAACCAAGTCCAATCAAGCAAACTTCAAAATCCATGAGCATCTCAAGAAGCTGTGTGAGTACACAGTCTAATCGATCAACATAAATAATGTTGGAAGGACAGTTATCTTCTGTTTGTACCCTATACCAGAGATAATCCACAATAACCCAGATGTGAAGCTAGACTTCATCTTCAGACAATCTAGGACTTTGCTATTATTTCCAAGATAGTCATTATAACATCATTAGTTCAGCATAACTCATCTCCTTTCCTTTCCTTGTTTTTTGGTCCATCCCTGAAGTGCTGACATCTGCCTAGTATATTTATTTGTCTTTCAACACCCATCACCACACTTGCAACCACAGATGCTGATGTAACTCTAACTCAGCTACACAATTTAAAAACAGTCCAAATTCAGAAGTCTGGAATAGGTAAGTAAAATCTGAAAAGACATCAGCAAAGATCTTTCAGAAGTTCTTGGCACATCTAGAACTGACTGCATAGAAATACCTGGCACAGTTTAATGTTGCTGGTACCTTTTATCCATGGTCAATTGTCTGAAACCAGGATGTGAGCACTATTATGTCAAGGACAGACAATTTGAGCCTCCTGACCTTGATTTATATATTTACTTAATCTCAGTGATGAAACTAAGGATAATTTATTCTCAGAAGACATCCTTCTTGCTCTATAAAGGCTCAGAGGTATAATCTGGTCTCAAGAGAGTCAGCTGGGTTCTTCTACACAGGGTTCCATGATTGAGGCCACAGACTAAAAATAGCAGACTAAAATCTGATGGTACCTGTTCATGTGGGTGAGGGACTCTACATTTAGGGATACAGGTGGACAGTGGTCTCACCTTTGATAACCACATCGCCATAACAGTCAGGAAATCCTTCGATGTGGCACACCTCATCACTAAGGGCTTTTCATGCAGAAAAAAGGAGGTCATTGTCCCACTGTACTCATCTCTCATTAGACCCATTATAGAGTACAACACTCTGTTTGGTATGTACCTCACAAGACATCTTCAACAGCTGGAAAAGCCACAGAAATACCTCACTAAAAGAATCACAGGCCTAAAGCAGATGCCCTATGCTGACCATCTAAAAATACTCCTGCTATACTCTGTGGCATATTGTCTACTCAGAGGCGATCTCTGCTTAACATACAAGGCCATGTCAATCCCTAAGCTGTTGGACATGCTCCACTTAAAGAAATCCCAATCCCTCAGAGCCAAATGCTTCAGGGACCTAAACCTTGTCATCATAATGAACAAAACATGCTGGAGGGATAGGTTCCTGACCTAGAGACTCCCCATACATGCCAAGCAGAGTGCCTCCTTGGCCCTCTTCAAAAGGAACCTTGTCGATTGGATGGGAGATAGGAAATTCACCCCGGCAATCACATCAGTCACCCTGCTAGACAGGGGTCTAGGGAAGTAAATATTGTAGGAAGAAATATCCAGGGAATTGTTATGGCTAGGCTTGTACAGGCCCCAGGGCCAATAGCCTAGTACCAACCTATGAACCTATGAATCTATAAAGGGAACATGGCCTGATCTCTGGACTGCAAATTTCCATTGTCAGGCATGTCCAGTTGCTAAACCCCTTATATGTTAACTAACAGCAGGCACTGCCATTAAAACCAATAACATCCACAAACAAGTACTGAGACCAGGAACTTTATCAGTACCCACTTTAATTGATAAAATAAAAACAGATATTGAACACTTTCATCCATTAGGACTTTATCAGAATAATCAACACCATAAAAAAGAAGCTTTATATAGCGTTCATCGACACTAAATTAAACCCAATTACAGTAATTAATTGTCAGTTGTAAAACGTTCAACACTTTTAGAGCCCCACACCCACAAAAATACAAATAAATAACCTGTTTTTACACAATCCAAATTACCTAGTTCATATATGTTCTAAAGACATGCGTCTGGAGCATTTCTCCCTGGGCCTCCGCTGAAAACAGGATCTGTGGAACGTAGTCAGACTTTCCCGGTCAACAAATGTTAAATAAATAAATAAATATAGATATATATATATATATATATATATATATATATATATATATATATATATAGTACTGGGAATGATTTAAACAAATCTTTATATATATATATATATATATATATATATATATATATATATATATATATATATATATATATACATATGTGTGTGTGTGTGTGTGTGCAAACAAACATCAATACATCAGCTAAAAAACTCATCTTAAATATGATCCTAGAATCCTGTAAATGTGAATGTGTACAAATTAAAATCTAATTTAAAAATGTCAGTAAAAAAAGGTTGTCCCATAAACTGATTTAAGAATTGATGTAAATGTAAGACTTATGAAAAAAGACTTGTAAGGAACCCAGGATTAGTCATCAAGAAAACTGGGCTATATAAAAATCAACACTGATAAAAATAATGCCAACTCCTGCCCATCGTATTGGTTACAAATAAAACCCAGCCAACTAATTGTCCGGGTATAATATAACAATAATTTGTGTATTTCCAAAATCTTAAATGTAAAAAGCTTCTTTTAATCAAAGCAAACAACCAATAGAAATCATATTGTTGAGCCATTTGTAGAAGTATTAGTTGCCATCTCAGCTCTTTAAGCTCTAATAAATCTTTCCATGGTCCTTCTCTTCTGTCAGTTCTCAAACTAAAACAAAGAATTTGAACTTGTGTGTACCATTCCACATAATATGTTTATTGAGGGCATTTTGCTTATTGTTTCTACTTATGTTGTATAGTTGTTGGTATAGTCTAGTCCTAAGAGAATTGTTAGTTTTCCCTATACAAAATTATTTTTTAAGATTGTGCTGCATAGGCCATAGAGTAAAAATAGCAGACTAAAATCTTTTCATGTTGGTCAGAGATTCTGCATTTAGGGAAAGGGAACATGGCCTGATCTCTGGACTGCATGTTTCCATTGTCAGGCATGTCCAGTTGATAAACCCCTTACATGTTGATAGTGCAATACTATGCCCCTTCTGGAGCTGGTGAGGGTGGGAATTCCCTCTCGTATGACTTCCAATAAAAAGACAAACAAACTAAAGTCCAACAACCCAGAGGCAGATAAAGATAATTTACTAACCCAGAGACAGATAAAGATAATTTGACCTTCTGACTCACTTTGCAAGTGGCTGATCTGTTCTTTACTGTAAACTGCAGTCTCAGTAAATGCACTGTGGAATGTCTCCCAGCCCCTAGTCGTTCTGCCTGATATGCCTTAACAAGTATCTGGGTGGAAAAAGAAAGAAAAGTCCTATGTCTTCCCCGCTACAGAGCCTTTTTATCAGTGTTATCTGTAGCACAGAAGATCCATTATTCCTCTCCTGCATCTCAAAAGAAAGTGGACACCCTTTGCAAGTTCCTAGCTCAATGGCGTGGGATTCTTACTAGACATCACAGAAAAAACATCTTCATGACTTCTTAAATCCAAGCACAGGACTCAGAAATGAGAACATTTCACTACTTTGTCAACAAACACGGAATCTACATTTCTGGAAAATTTTGAAAAGAGAATCTTTTCATCTGTCATGCTAGGTTTAGATCCCTCACCTATTTATCTTACCAGTTCAGGATATCTATTGAAGCAGAGCCTGGAAAAGCATTTGTACATCCCTGAATCTAGATTCAAAGATCATCTGTTCAAGATCATCTGAATGCCTTCTAAAGTGGGTAACAATAGAATGTTTTGAGATGCTGATTGTTTTAATACTATGGCTTTGACAGTGGGCTAATTGTTTTAATATTATGACTTTGACAGTTGGCTAAGGCATGTGCCTATATGTAATGGCCTGGTTGTGGCTGTCTTCCATTAGAGATGCATTTCATTCTGGTATCCACATTTAAGAAGAAAATCATTATACCAGCCTTCATAGCACATGATAGATAACCTCTTGAAAATGAAGGTGGATTTCACCACTGCTAAGACATTTTATGGCCACCTCTTCTACTTCTTTTAACTTAGCCAAATCTCAAGAAAAGGAGCCCCCCTTAAGGAATGAGGAGAACCCTTAATCATTACTCAGTCCTGCATCCCTTGCAAGTACCAGCTAAGTCACCCAAGATGATGATTGTGCTGTCCCAACAGCTGCAGTCCTGATATTAATTTATGGTTTCCCATGTGGGTAGTTTCCCAACTCTTCCCAAGCCTGAAATGGTTTTACAAAGGATCAGTGGGTGTAGCTATAGCCCCAGTATGCCATTTATTAGCACTTTGTTCTGTACCCTCAAGTAAGAGTTTGGTCAGAGAACAAGTCTTTTTTCAAAAGAGCTTATGGTACATGCCCAGACTTGATTCAACAATGAGGAGACTGTCTCTTCTTTGAAATGTGTCTTGCAGTTCTGCTTTAAAAACTTTAGCTCTGAATGGGGCAGAAGAATGATGTCCATTCCTAGATCTTGGTAACTTTAACAAGAACAGCACAGTGTTTTATTGGCATCTTTATTGGGCATCATGTCACTACTGTTGAAGGTTTCCTGGAGGTGTCACTGGTCTTTACAGACTCCACTTGGTATGGGACCCACAAAAGAGGTGCTTCCTTCTATTAACTCTGGGCGGATTACACTTTTTGTACAAAATACTGATGTTTGGCTTGCTCCCACTACATTTATGAAGGTGCTTGTCACTACAGCTTGAAGGAAGAAACTCCATGTTTCCATTAATAGGTGAAAAGGTTCCTTGTAACACACCTGGAGTGAGTATTCCCATGTTTACAGTCTCTAGGAGTGAAGATTAGCTGAGAGAGAGAGAGAAAGTTTTCAGTTCCACCTCATCTCCATCAACTATGTCAAAAGACTACTAACCAAACTTAAACCTACAACCCTAGCAGCTGATGGCATCCTCTCCAGAATACCTGCAGTTGTCAGCTAATGAACTCACCTACCCAATCTCTATCCTCCTTAACAGATCCATATCTAAATATACCATCTCACCAATCTGAAAAACCTCCTACATCATCCCTCTACACAAAGGTAGCATATCCACTGACCTCTCCAACTACTGCCCAATCACCATCCTGTCCTCACTAGCAAAAATACTTGAAAAGTGTATTCACCACCAACTTATGCTATACCTACTTAATAACCACATTCTCTCTCCCATCCAACATGGATTCTGTCCCACCCACAGTACTACCACAGCCCTACTCTCTTTCACAAACCACATCAACCAAAACAGACACTTAGGCAAACTAACATCTGCCATTTTCTTGGACCTGTCAAAAGCCTTTGACATGGTCAACCATCCTAAACTACTTCACTGCCTCACTGAACTGGGTCTTAGTAATCATGCACTAGCCTGGTTTCAGAACTATTTATAAAGTAAGCAATGACCAGTGCAATGGGACAACAACCTTTCCTCACTGCTACCCATTACTACCGGAGTCCCACAAGGGTCCATTCTAGGACCCCTTCTATTCTCCATTTTAATTAATAATCTCCACAGCATCTGCCAAGATGCAGCTGCTATACAATATGCAGATAACTCAACATTCATCTGCTCAGCCAGTGATCCCCACAAACTCTTCACTATCACCCAAAAAGCCTTCCAATCTACTGAAGCCTGTTTTTTTAACAAAAACATATTACTAAATCCCAAAAGACCAAACTCTTGCTATTCAAACCAAACAAGTCCACCACAATGCCCAACTCCTTTAATATTGTGTCCAGAGATGGGACTATCATCTCTCCAGACACTCATACTAAATTGCTAGGAGTGACCATTGACAACAACCTCAAATTTGATCTACATATAAATCAAACAATAAAAAACATCCTCAAAAAATGGGCAGTCTTACAAAAATAAACCATTTCTAACTCAACCTGCCAGAATAACCATAGCTCAAACTCACCTCCTCTCCACACTACTCTATGCTGCACCAATTTTCACCTACCTACTCAAAACTGAAAATGTCAAGCTCAATGTCTGCTACAATCAAATAGCCAAATCTGCCACCAGTGTCCCCTACCAAGCCCACCACTGCCACTCACTAAATCAACTTAACTGGCTTGAGTTCCCTAATCTCCTATCATCCCATCAACTTTCTTTTGACCATAAACTCCTAGTACTTCTAGACAAAACCCCAGCACTGTCCAACCTGCTAAAACTACAAACTAATCCCAAGCAACTTTGCTCTAGTAATAAAAGACTAATCAAAATGACCAAAAGCAATAACACAGCAATAACCTCTTCCATAACCACATAGGCAAAATTTGGAACACCTTACCTTCTTCCATTACCTCAACCGACTCGAAGGTTACATTCAAAAAGCAACTCAAAGAACACCTAAAACTCTCATGGATATGCTCCTGCTCCTGCTCCCCTCTAGACTGACCTCCCTCACTCTCACCCTCCCAACTTTTAGCTCCCTGTCACATCTTCCCTTTATTAGGAACAGTAACTCCTACCTATGGTGTTTTCATCTCCTAATATCTACTCAGAGTGTTTACAAGTATTCACATTCCAACTTAGAACTCTAATACTAGTCACACACTGAACCCTATCATCTCACTTAACCTCCCTTACTTATGTTTCTCAGACAATGTGATAATTGGAACTACTGTACTTTCCATGAACTTTTGTATTTTTAAACTTCACAACTATGTAACCTTTTTTAACTCTTGTGTTCACTAATGTTATTTGCATGCTATGTTGTTTGATCTGTGGCACTTTTCTCTCCGGGCCTCCAATGAAAATTGACATGTATCCAGTCAGACTCTACCTGTCAACAAATGTAAAATAAATAAATAAAATATTTATTTATTACAGTTAATAATGTAGGTGCCAGATTGTCAGTGCTCTTTCTTGATATGCAGGAAGTTTGTCTGCTCAAAGACAGAAGGTGAACTAGAAGGCTCAATGGCAAGGCACATCCTTGTAGGGTGGTGAATTATGTCACAACATAGGGACTATGCCCCTGAGTTTGAAATAGCCAGGGAAAGCAAATACTGAACTAGACCAGAAGAGAGAAAAATTCCTTCTATAGGCTCACCAAGGAGATTTCCAACCTTAATCATCTGATTCTGGTATACAGTTTCAAAGCAAATATTTACGCACATACAACCAGATGTATCGCATCCATGTGTCTCTACTTGTCCACATCTGTGATGATTTCATTGCATAACTGCATCAGGTTGGATTATGTGGACTTCTGCTATTTTAAACAGTGATGTTAACAATTGAAAACAGACTCAAACTGACTTGTAAAAAAATAATCTTTTTAGTAATATGCTTTTGAACACATACTGTCATACAGAAGAAGACAGTATAAATGTGGCTATCATTGCTAGTTGATCAGTTTCACTATCAGATTTTGTTAAATTCAGGACTGCATAATTCATTTGAACAAATCTTTCACTTTGGTAGCAGAGAATATCCATAAATATAGCAAAAAAAGGATGTATCTGAAAATTTCTCAGTTTGAAACACACTTTTTCACAGAAAATGTGAGGTACCATTCAGGTTAATAATTCAAAGGCTGATAGTTTTGAAGTCTGCGGGGGGTGTGTGTGAAGTGATTGTGTATGCAATGTGGCATTCTGTCTTCTCTTCTCCTCAAAGTTAGAAAAATCTGACTCCTATCAAGAAATGTGTTTGACATTATTCTACTAACATAAAAGTTGAAATGCAGATCCAAATTGCTAAGAGTACATAAATACTCACACTTTTGTTTTATCTATGGTAGCATTTACTGTAATTCTATGGAACCTCATACCCTAATATGATAACTTATTAATGCTTTACACTAAAACACCTACAAATTTTCTTCAGGTGTCCCTGCATATAATTTTAATAAGGGTTTGGGCACTGGTATTTTATGTAGTCTTTAGCTGCAGAAACCATTTACAGCAAACATTTAGTAACATCTTCATTGCTTGTGCGATATTAGTTGGTCAAATAGCTCAATGTTAAGAAAACTTGATTCATAGGCAGATCTGGCCACAACAAGAAAGGCCTTATTATTTCATTACTATGTTTCTGAATATAACACAAATGTTGTCAAACTTGTCCACTGTAATGGTCTCCCTAGTAGTTAGTAGTTCATGCATAATATTAACCAAGGCCTATCCCTGCATGTTTACACACACACACACACACACACACACACACACACACACACACACACACACACACACACACAAACACAAAGAAGTGAATGTGTGTGACTAACATGTTTTGACAGCAGTGACATTTTTGTCCTTGAGCAATATTTTACCTGGCTGAGTGAATCAGGAGCTGTGGACATTTGTTGGAGAGGGCATATGGCTAACTATCACTAGCCACGCCCATAGAGGACTGCATTAGCATGTGGTTTTGTCTATGACACCGCGCTCCATGCTGACGTTTTCACTAGGGGTAAACCTCAGTGGTGTAGCTGTTCATAAATTGGAAAAGCTTAAAAAAATGCAGAAACCTTCCAAAAATAGTCTTTCAAATTGTATTATTTCTGAATCTCAGAGTTAGTATCACTGAGTATTGTGGCTGGAAACTGACTTACCTGCTTATACTTCAGCATTAATACTCAGTGTACTTTTACTCATATGTCATTTAAATTGATAGTAATAATATCTGATTGAGGTTATTTATTATATTAGAAAATTTCTCTTACCAATATAAAACTAATTGTACTGTAACATTTTACTTGAGCATTGTCTTATTAATTCTGCAAATATTTTCCAAGATATTTTACAAATAGCTGAAAAGTACTCTGTCTACCGTAAATGTAAAAACTTTGCATACATTTATCAATCATTAGCTTTAAATATCAGCTAATTTATTTGTTCATTATCTTGATGCCCTCCTTAACAATGAACCTGTTTATCAGTTGGGCTATATGTGATCTGTATTGACTGTGATGAATTATATGATTAATTTGATAGACTTTTGCCAAATGGCTGCAGTTGTACATGGAAGTGGTCATTAAACCAGTTCACCTCCATGGTTAGCAACTGCGGTGGTGGTGCTGCGGTAGCGTTGTCGCCTCACTATAAGACATTGTCCTGTTTGATTCTCAGCTAGAGTGTCTTCTGTGCGGAGACATGCGTGAATGGGCGTACCTTAGTTGAAGGTTGTGCGTCAGGGCTGGCAACTCGGCACGTAAAAATCTACTGCCAATCATTAGCAGACCGGAGTTCCGCTGTGGCGACCCCTAACCGGGAAAAGCCAAAAGACACAACAACCTCCATGGTTAGCATATAAACAAATGAAATTATATTGTAGGATTCAAAAGTGTCTCTTGCAGTCTTGGGCTGATCTTGTTCATGTATACTGTATAATCCCTAAGTTATAAGTATTTGGAAAATAAAATAATACATACAAATTTAGTATGGCATTACAGACTTAGAAGTTAATATCAAGTTAGGAATTTGGTGTCACTTCTATATTAATAACTTACCATTGCAACCAGAAGAACTTGCACTGCTGGAAAAGCTTTTCTTAGAAACAAGCCTGAAACCTTCTTGACACGTACAGGAGTAACTTCCAATTGTATTGTTACAGACAGCATAATCACCACATATTCCCTTATTTGCTTCACATTCATCTAGATCTGCAGTTCAAGGAATAAAACATAATGTTTAACACACAACAAAACTATAAAGATGTATTCATTGCCAGCAAAACTCAAATGTGCACAGTTATGAAATTTTAATTCACTGGAAACCAAAATGCATCACTGGTATGTGATAAGTAGTAGCATTGTTTGCTGCAAAAGTTATCACACTGCAAACACTTGAAAACACAAAAATAAACATGTAATTTAATTTCCATTGTACTATCATTTGTCATATTTAATTAGTTTTACTGTTGTAATTTAGAACTCCATGAGGGTAGCAGGGTGAAAGGTTAAAGGGGAAAAGATGCTCACTGTTCAGTTCCCTGCTGATGGTAGTGATACTATAGAAGACCGGACTGCTCACAAGTACAAATCCAGAACGGTGAGTGACAGATACATGAGGTCCAGTGTTCTCCATTTTTCTCCACAAACTCTTATTACGGCCAAAAATAATAAAAGTAATTGCCATTGTTCTTAATTGTTGCTGAAAGCTTTGGCTTTCAGTTCATTACATACCTTTCAACTGCTTTTGATTTTGTGTCAAATGTTTTGTCATGTCCATCATAAAAATGTTCATATATGATAAACCGCTGATGATTGCAGTCAGTTAATAACACCAAACATTACAATTCCATATTTCTTATTGTTCAGAAATTCATGTTTTTGTGAAATCAAATCTACTAAAGCTTTATGTGAATTAAGAATTATATTTAAAAACTATCTCTGATTTGGGCCTTTGTCCACTCAATATTTTCATCTTTGTCTGTGTTTCTTGAGGAATGAAGTTGAGAGCTATGATTTGGTAGCCAGTATTTCATTGCAGCTACACATTTTCAAATCGCTTACACAAGAATTGCTGGATTTACAATAGGCACATTGTTTCACTTCTCCAATAATAATGAGGTTTTACTATCTACCTATGCTGAAACAACATTACTAATTTTTGGGACTACAGTCCAAAAAACATTGTTTCATCTTGAAAGCATTTTCATTTTACTCTGTAAAAGGTGAACTTTAATGAATTTCAGAAAAAGAATAACCCTCTAATTAAAAGGAGAAGGCAATATTCAACAGTTCCTATCCTCAGAAAGGGTCATGCTGTTGTCAAAGTACGCTTCTTGTGTAACATTCTGACAGCTACTTGAAAACACTGACACTGTCCATTGTGCTTCATTATTACCCTGATATTGTTGTCACAAAATCCTAGGAAGGTGACCTTGTGGGGATGACTTCAGCAAAAGGCCAAGCAGTGAGTATCCTTCCTCTCTTCAATGTGTGTGTGTGTGTGTGTGTGTGTGTGTGTGTGTGTGTGTGTGTGTGTGTGTGTGTGTGTGTGTGTGTGTGTTTGTACACATTTTAAAATAGATTTGAGCTGTGTCTTGCTTACATCCAATGAGAAGCATGATAGAGTTTCAGTCTTTATAATTATGATCAGTTCTTGTACAGTCTATATGATCAGCTCTTACACAGTTTTCCCATCTGTCTGAGTTTCTGCAGCCATCTTAGAAAATGTAAAAGAGGTACTTATGTCTGACATCCAATCTTCCTTTAGTGTCAGTTCTTCTTGCATTACAACTTTTCCTGGAGGAACACCATGAGAATTCTTTGACTGATATTCATATCACAGGCAGTCTTCTGGTATGGTACTGAAATGAGAAAGTTCATAGGTTGGTACTAGGCTATTGGCCCTAAAGCCTATGCAATTCTAGCCATAACAGTTCCCTGGAAATTTTTCCCACAATATTTACTTTTCTGGACCACTGTCCAGCAGGGCAACTGACATGATCCCCAGGGTGAATTTCCTATCTCCCATACAATCATCAAGGTTCCTTTTGAAGAGGGCCAAGGAGGTGCTCTGCTTGACATGTATGGGCAGTCTATTCCAGAGTATGGGGAGTCTCTGGGTCAAAAACCTATCCATCCAGCATGTTTTGTTCATTGTGATGACAAGGTTTTGATCCCTGGAGCATGTGGCTCTGAGGGATTGGGATTTCTTTAAGTGGAGCATGTCCAACAGCTCAGGGTTTGACATGGCCTTGTATGTTAAGCAGAGATCACCTCTGAGTAGATGATATGCCACAGAGTATAGCTGGAGTTTTTTTTAGATGGTCAGCATATGGTATCTGCTTTAGGCCTGTGATTGTTTTAGTGGGGTATTTCTGTGGCCTTTCCAGCTTTTGCAGATGTCTTGTGAGGTACATACCAAACAGGGCATTATACTCTATAATGGATCTAATGAGGGATGAGTATAGTGGGACAATGACCTCCTTTTTTCTGGATGAAAAGCCCTTAGTGATGAGGTGTGCCACATAGAAGGATTTCCTGACTGTTATGGCGATGTAGTTATCGAATGTGAGACCACTGTCCATCTGTGTCCCTAAGTCTTTCATCACACTTTTGATGTTTAGTGTACTGCTACCTATGTGGTAATTCATGGATACATGTTTTTTTCTCAAAGGGGATATCCACATCATTTGGGGATTCAATAATGGGTCCCAGTTTGCAGTCATCTGCAGACTTTGTTAGCCAGTCCCTTAGTGTTGGCCTGTACTTCAGAGAAGTAGATGCCAAACAAGAGTGGTTCCAGGACTGAACCCTGAGGTACTCCACTTGTCACTTGTCTGGAGCTGGATTTGGAGTTGGCTACTTTTACAGTCTGGGTTCTGTCAGTAAGCCAGTTGGCAACCCATCGAGTAATGTAGGGATTTATGCCCAGCTTAGTAAGTTTATCTATGATTCTAGAGTGGGGGGTGGTGTCGAAGGCCTTGGTGAGGTCCAGATAGGCTATATGGACTGCCTTACCCTCGTCCACAGCTCCGGAGACTGATTCGAAGAAGTCAGTCAGGTTCAGGAGACAAGATCGGCCTTTCACAAACCCAAACTGCGTGGGGTCCAGTGTTTGAAGGCTGCCAATGTCTTTGTTTATAAGTTCCATGATAATGTGTTCCATGCTCTTGCAGATCAGGCTCGTCAGACTGATGGGGCAGTAGTTCCCCGGATCCAAGGTGGATTCCCCCCTTGTGGAGTGGGATAAATGTAGCTGTGCGCCACTCAGTGGGCACGAAGCCTGAGGTGAGGCTATGATTAAACATGACACTTAGGTGAGGTGCCAGTTCATTTTGTAGTTCATGTAGTACACAGCCTAGGATGTCATCTGGTCCTATGGATGTTGTATTCTTAGCTTTGGAGAGTGCGGTTTCTACCTGTGTGGCCATGATTACCGAAATTTGGCAATCTTTTGGTATTGAGATGGACCCTTTAGGGGGTGAGAGGGGGGTGAAGCTGGCACTAAATCGATCTGCCAAGATATTGGCAATATCCTTGAGATCAGTATATTTAATGCTATTCTGTTGAAGCTCAGAGCAGATCTGAGCATTGCCATTTAGATTCTTGACATAACTATAGAATGCCTTGTGGTTGTCTTTGGAATCTTTGGCAATTTTATTTTTGTAACTAGCTTTTGAGGATTTTTTGAGGGATCTCAGCTTCTTACTGAGGCTGGTGAGGGAGTTTTTTGCATCCTGGGATTTTCCTCTTTTCTGCAACAGTTTCTTCCTTCTGTTGTATAGTTTGTTTATAGCAGGGGACCACCAGATTGGCTTCCTTTTCTTGGAGGAGAGCATCTTGGTTCTATTTCTGATGGCATGATTCATGCACGAGTGTATGTGCTCGCACAGTGCCTTAGTGTAGGATTCTGCAGTAGAACTTTGAGATCCCGTCTGCATGGGTATCATGAAGTTTGTCACTTCTGTCACAACACTTCTGTTGTAGAGTTTGATTATAGCAGGAGACCACCATGTTGGCTTCCTTTTTTGGAAGAGAGTGTCTTAGTTCTATTGAGTATGGCGAGATCCATGCATTTGTGTACGTGTTTGTACAGTGCATTGGTGCATGATTCTGTGGTCAAACAACTATTTTGCATTTACATGGGTGCCAAGTTATCACTGGAGTAGTTTTTCATGGTGGTTACCTTTGCGGGGGGGTGGATGGGTGGAAAGGATGTGGATTTTCAAAGTGATTAGTCTGTGGTCAGATCTAACTAGGGAGGAGCTGACTATTGGTGTAGAGCAACGGTCACCCATGTTAGTAATGACCAGGTCAAGGATGTTGCTACCTCTAGTGGGGGTAAGAATGCTCTGGCCCAGGGCATTGGAATTAATGAACTGCAGGAAACGTTGGGCAAGTGTATTGGTACATGAGTAGTTTACCCAGTTAAGGGAGGGGTAGTAGAAGTCACCTAGTAAGAGAGTGATAGGTTGGACCCTAATATTCTCCAGGGTGCTTAGGAATGTGGAGTGCAAGTCTTGGGACATGGTTGGGGACTTATAGCAGGCTACGACCTGAATCACTGTCTTACCCAATGTTAGCTGTACCTGAAGTATCTCTGATGTGTTATGTTGGGCTACCAGTCTGGAGGTGTGTGCATCCTTTATGAATATGGAAACACCACTGCCTTTGGAGCTGCGGTCCAAGTTCTGGGGCCGAAAGGTGTGGAATGAGTTATAGCCTGGTAGTGCAGGGGTGCTTCCTGCTCCCTTAAACCAAGTCTCTGTTACAGCACAAATGTCAATGCTCTCCATTTTAAGGAGTGCTTCGCGTGAGTGCATTTTGAGATTTAGACTTCTAGCATTGAGCAGCCTGATCCTCAGATTGCATTTGTTTGTAGCTGTTACGGTGATAATTTGGTCTTTGGAACACCACCTAAAAAGGCACTATAGGGGTGGCAAGAGCCTTGGCCAGTATCCGGATGCCCAGGGGTGACAGATGCAGGCCATCTCAGGCAAAGCATCAAGGTCTGTCAGTCATGTCATCCCAGGCAGACAGATACTGGATCCCCTTAGAATGACACCAGAAACTTAGCCAATTGTTGAAATCAATCATTTTCTACTTGTACTGTGATATCATTCTAGGTGATAGTAGGATGCTGCTCAGGGCTAGGGTCATACCTGCCTGGGCTACATAATCGGAGAATTCCTCCATGTCTCTTTTCATATAGTCCAGGGAGGTAGATCTTAGGTCATTCACACCCACATGTACAATGATAGAGTCATATTTGTACCTGTTGTTGAGGGACCTGAGTGCGTGTGTTATGTGGTGGATCCTGGCACCTGACAGGCAGCTGACTGTTACTTTCTATTTATTCAACCCACTGAGTGGGACATCAGTGTGCCTCACTATTGAGTCACTTATTACTAGTGTGTTGGGCATGCTGTTTTGCCTTAGGGACGTTGGTTGAGTGGCACACTGTTTAGGAGAGTTATGTGTTTCATGATTAGTGTTGTGTTCAGTGCATTTCTGCCTTGGAGGTCTCTGCTGCTTGGGTAAATTTTTATTGAGAGCCTCCGTGAAGGTGGGTGTGTGATTTGTGTTTTTATGTGAAGACAGTGCTGGTGTGTGTTCTGGAGGTCTATGTGTTCCATGTGGTGTGGTGTAAGTCTTGACCTTCTCCTCTTGACCAGCTATTCTGGTCTTGGCTGCAGAGTGTATGGCTTCAAATTTGGATATACAAGTACATCTCTCACAAGTCTGACTGTTGGAAGGTAAGAGGAGATGGTTGTCAGTGTACATGAGGCAGTTGCTACATTGCCTCTGGATGCCCAAGTTCACCAGGATAATAGGAGAAAGCACAGGGAACTTACCTTTAGACATGCCTGGAGGGGTGGGCATTGATAATAAGTACTGGATCTGTTTCCTTGTGGAATGTTTAGTGCTGGTAGCACTTTTGTCTGCTATAATAATTGCTACAAGAAGTCTTAAAGTGCTAGTCTAATAAGCTAGTATAAGTGCAGGAGAGGACAGAACTAGTAGATCTAAGGGAAAAATTGTAGATCAGACTCTGGCACCACTCAGAAGCTTACAAACAGTCCTGGATATAGCAAGTCTGTATCTGGACTAGACTAGTTACAGAAAAGGTGGGAACCGAGCCAAACCCGGGCTTTTAAACTGGAAAGTTGAGAGAGATGGAAAAACTGTCCAAACAGCCAATAAACTACAATTTCTGGGCCAGAAACCCCTCCTCTTGTGGTAGATAGGCTCCCTAGTGCTTACCACTCCCACTGATAAGCTAGAAGACTTCCCTTCAGCACAGAAAGGCTTGGGGGGCTCAGTAGCTTACAAACAGTCCTGGATACAGCAAATATGTATCTGGACTAGACAAGTTACAGCAAAGGGGGGAAACAAGTGCAAATGTGGACCTTTAAATCAGGAAGTTGAGAGAGATGGAAAAACTGCTCAAATGGCCAATAACTACAACTTCTGGGCCAGAAACCACTCCTTATGTGATAGATAGGTTACCTAGAGCTTACCACTCCTACTGATAAGCTAGTAGGCTTTCCTCCAACACAGACAGGCTTGGGGGGGCTCAGGAGCTTACAAACAGTCCTGGATACAGCAATTATGTATCAGGACTAGACTAGTTGCAGGAAAAGGGGGAAACAAGCTTAGAAATTTTCTTTTCAGTATAGTGGAAAAGGAGAAAGCTGGAACAGGAGATAATTCAAGGTTAAGCACATTAGTGGGCCTTCTCAAATGTTCTGTCTCTATTAGGTAGAATGAACTAATGTCACTAGAGGAGTATCCCAGATCAGATATACAGTATGGGTGGGCAACTGCAAAGCCACCAAGTATAAGAATAAGACAACAATAGGGAGTGGAGGTGGGAAACTATTACAGGTACTAGCTGTAGCCAATAAAGGAAAGTTTTAAACAGATAAAGGTGCAAGAAGACTCTAGAGAATGCTTTTAACTGCAAACAAATCAGTTAACTAGAACACAGAAGCCTCAGAAAATGCACAGAAAAGCACAGATAGAGCACTCACAAACAGAAAATACAACTCTCAGTATGAAAAAGCAGTTTACAGTTAAGTAAGTCAGTAAACGTGCAATTAGAGTAATGAAACAGTATTTAGCAATGAAAAATGCAGTTAAAACCGTACAAAACAGTACATAAATTCAGTGAAACAGTGCAAAAAGCTTTATAACAGTGCAAAATGTAGTAGATTAACTGTATAACACAATTATAAGCATTACAGAAGTGCAATTCAATGAGATAAGTGTAAGAAATAACTTATTCTGCTCTTGGAATCTTAAGGAATTTCTGCTTAGTCCCAGTAATGAATCACAATCCACAGCATGGTAAAAACAAGCACAGCCATTTGCAGATACAGGGTTTATATACCAGAAAGAATGCAAGAAACAAGAAGCTTGAATTACCACTCAGTCCTACTAGAACCTACTGTTACTCAATCATTATTGCTACAGAAGGTAAGGAAACCCTGTTACTCTCAATAATATTGAAGACAACACACCATCAGCAGAAAATGGCTGCCAGAAACACAGGAAACTCAAGAAACAAAACTACCAGGCCTGGACAACAGCAGGACTCTATCAAGATTATGCCACCTGAGTAGAACACAGAAACTTCATGATAAGTGCACACAAATAGCAGTCACAAGCAGAAAATACAAGTCTCAGTATGAAAAAGCAGTTTAGTAATTCAATAAAAATGCAACTATAGTAATGCACACTATTACAGCTACTACCTGTAGCCACTAAATGAAAGTTTTAAACAGATAAAGGAGCAAGGAGACTCTAGAGAATGCTTTTAACTGCAAACAAATCAGTTATATGATACTTGACAAGAACACAGAAACCTCAAAAAAAATGCACAGAAAAGCACAGATAAAGCACGCACAAACAGAAAATACAACTCTCAGTATGAAAAAGCAGTTTACAGTTAAGTAATTAAGTAAACATGCAATTAAATAATGAAATCATATCTAGCAATAAAAAATACAGTTACAACAGTATAGAACAGTACATAAATGCAGTGAAACAGTAAAAAAAAGCTTTATAACAGTGCAAAATGTAGTAGATAAACTGTATAGCACAATTATAAGCGCTACAGAAGTGCAATACAATTAAATAAGTGTAAGAAATAACTTATTCGGCTCTTGGAGTCTTAAGGAATTTCTGCCTAGTCCCAGTAATGAAACACAATCCACAGCCTGGTAAATACAAGCCTGATTCTATGTCCCCTAGGGTGAGGAAATACTTAAGAACCTTAGGAAAAAAATGTGTTTGGTATAGAAGGTATGGTGGAACTCCTCTGGAAGGATGTTTTGTATCCAGGACCAATTGTATGCTTATTGAACTTTTAACATCCATGAGTCTGCACAATCTGTTGCCAAAGGGGCAAGTACAGAGCCAGTTGTGGCCAATTTTTTGACAGACTGGGGGTAGGCGAGAAAGGCAGAAGAATGCTCATATAGTCATTCTGAAAGGTAGATTGTCCATTACAAGGAAAAAAATCTTGGTTTGATTTAGCCCTTCCTGCCCTCTCTTACTGACTCCTTACTCGACTTGAGAGGTAGAACTTGTTTATTCTGCTTCTTAGACATTAAAGAGGATCTGGAAGACTTATTCATATACACACACACACACACACACACACACACATACATATATATATATATATATATATATATATATAGAGAGAGAGAGAGGTCTACTTTTTTTGATCAAAATACCATTATTTTGAACCAAAAAAGTACGACCTTACTTTCACGAAAGTGCACTTCAACAAAAGTACACTTTCGCAAAATTCCGGTTAAGCGAACCAGCTATTAAAATAAAAAATAATTTAAACTCTGTTTTGAGGGGGGGAAAGCCCCCCTGCTCCCCCACTTCACTAAATATATTAACTACAAGATTGCACTACAGTGGGGAAACAGGTATATTCCCTTATCCCTACTGTACTGCTCTGTTTCATTTAGATTGCCGGTTCGCTGAACCAGAATTCGCGAAAGTGCACTTTCGTTGAAGTGTACTTTTGCGAAAGTAAGGTCGTACTTTTTTTGTTTGAAATAATGGTATTTTGATCAAAAAAAGTACACCCATGTATATATATATATATATATATATATATATATATATATATATATATATATATAAAATCTTTGTTTACTGGGGTAGTGCAGCTATTAATATTGACCAATTTCAGGCTCAGCTTAGGTGAAACACAAAACATTTCACAAACAAGAATGGTGTTAGTGATATATTTGTTGAAGCAGGAGTTGAATTCTGAATTTGGAGTAAGTTGTATATTTTCATTAGGTATATGAGGAGAACTTGTCAAAGTGTAGGTGCCTGAGACAACAATGAATGTGTAGTACTGTAGAGTTTAGTTCAAAGGGTAGGTATAGCTTGCGAGTATTGTCTAAGGTTATATGAGAAATTATTTTCATTAAGTCTAGCTGCAAGGGAGATTTGTAAGTGGGGCCATTAAATAAGTTAGAAGCTCCCTGACTTATTTTCCTCTCTGAGGACCTGAGTAGAAGATGGGATCAATAAAATATATTCACCCAAAGCTGAATTCAGAATTTCAGACTATATTATCAAGAAAGCTTTGGTAATATACCCAGTCATACCTCCTTTAAACTGAAGCAGAAGCCCAAGACAAAGTATCTGCACAATCATACATATTATTTAAAGCATGTTTAGGTAAATGAGACATGTTGGAAATAAGGACATGGAGACAGGCCCTACTTTCAGGGGGAAGTGTGGTAGATTTCTCAAACTGCTTGTACAATAAAAAGCAGAAACCTCCACTTATGAGTCAGATAGTTAACGATTCTTTATGTCAAGGATAGCAGAAGAAGAAAATTTTCTCTCAGCAAATCCATCCAGAATGTTTCCCTCTGTGTCTGGGGAGAGGGTTAGATAATTCCTGAAAGCTGTTATTTGCTGACTTAGGTGTTCAGGTAGCTGCAAGGTCAGACCTAGGGTTGGAAGACAAGTGTTGAATATTAGTTTGAAAAACCTTGTTCATAGGTTCATAGGAGGTAACTAGACTAATGGCCATTTGGCTTTTACAAGCCTAGCCATATTATACCCATGTTTCATTACTGATCATGATAGATGGTCTGTCTTTGTAGTGTGAGTCTATGAGCAACACTGACTGACCCTGTCCATGAGGGATGAAGGTGACAGGGTAAACTTACAGAATTATGTACTTTTTATCTGTGCTTGGAAGATTCGTGTTGTGGATCAATAAACTGTGTCTGGAGTGTTTGAAGTACTAGTCATCCTTCCTGAGTGCCTTTTTACTTGTTTTTGGTTGTAAACTTATAGTGTCCCATCCAGTTGTCTAAGTTGAGCTTAAATAGGGTAATTGAGCAGCTCTACTTTATGTGAATTGGGAGTTTGTTCCAGAGGACCGGCAGTCTCTGAGAGACATCTGTCTCTCCAAAATGTCCTTTTAATGTCACATGCTAGGTTAAGATCCCTGGATTGAGTGACTCTTGTCCCATTTGACTTGTGGATGTGCATCATTTCCATTAGGGCAGGGTCAGACACTGCTCTGTAGGCCAGGCACAAGTCACCTCTCCATAGCCTATAAGATACAGAGTACTGTGACAGGGCTTTCAGTCATCAACATAAGTCATGCTGTGAAGACCCTGAACTTTCTTGGAGAGAAACCTCTGTGGTCTCTCCAGCTGCTGCAGGTGATTGGTGAGGTGCATACAGAATTATAGCCTATTAGTGTTCCGATGAGAGTGGAGTACAGAGGAGTTATAACATCTTTAGTTCTGGATGCTAAGCCCTTAGTTATGAGATGCGCAATGTAGAAGGATTTCCTTACCACTGTGAATGCATGGTGATTGAAGGGGTCTATATCATATTTTTGAAAGCTGACAATGTCAAATCTGACATTGTCAACACGAGAATATCGAATGCTCAGAAAATCGAGCGTGTAAATGGAAATCTCTGTAAGGGGAGGTTTCCGTTTACTGCAATGTAGTGCAGTCTCGGAGTTGGTATATTTAAGTAGTAGGGGGTGTGGGGTGCAGGGGGGCTTGCCCCCCCCCGCTTAAACCCATTAGGGTACTTTTTTCTTTTTTTTTTTTTGTCTTTTTATAAGGCTGACATTTGAAGACATCGACCATATGTTGTTCGATGTTTTCAACGGTCGATCTTATAATATAGACCCGATTGAAGTTTAGGTTGCTATCAACTTGTGTTCCTAAATCTCACATGACCAGGTTTGAGCTTAGAGAGTACTATCGATATTGTAATTTCCAGGGACTTCCCCTTCCCAAAGGGGATAATAATGATTTTTTTTTCCATTTAGCTTAAGTACGTGGCTTTGGCACCAATCATTTGTCTGTGAAAGCCCTTTTTGTAGTATGTTAACATCATTGGGAGACTCAATGAATGCACCCAGTTTGTAATCATCAACAAACTCGGTAACTGAAAGGCCATCTACTTTCACTTGGACTGCCGAGAAATAGATTCCAAACAGTAGAGGGCCCAGCACAGATCCTTGTGGTACGTCACTGGTGACTGGTTTACTGGTAGAGGTGGAATCCCCAGTTTTGACTGTATGCATTCTGTTGGTGAGCCACTTGGTTACCCATCTAGTGATGTATGGGTTAATCTTTGCTGGGTGAGTTTCTCAATGACACCTGAGTGGAGAATTGAAAGCTTTGGTTAAGTCAAGATAGACAGTATGCAGTGATTTGCCTTCATCCAGGGCTTTGATGACATTCTCAAAGAAGTCCACCAGGATTACTAAACATGATCTACCCTTAATGAAGCCAAATTGGTCAGGGTCAAGAGTTTGAATGTCACCTATGTCCTTGGTAATTATGGATATGATGATTCTTGCCATGGCCTTGCAGATAAGGCTGGTTAGGAGTATGGGCCTATAGTTCTCAGAGTCAGCTGATGGATTCATTCTGCTAGGTCCCATTTTAGACTGTTTAATAAGCAGCATGGGATGCTACTCACAAGTTTTTTTTTTTGTTGTTCAGATACGGTCACAAAGAATAGTAGAAGGTTACTTTAGGATGATTTACTTGACATGTGTGAATTTAAATGGCAAATCAGGTTAAATTCTCAAACATCACCACGTTTGAATGATGGACTTTCAGTGGCTAGTGTTTTAAGGTTACAGTCATGATGTCTAAAATTTTTTTCTGGGTTATGTGAAGTCTGGCTTTTTTCCTTTTTTTTAAGTGCATGTTTCTTTAACAAACTTTCATGAACTCACATTTGACGCAAATGACTTTGTAACTGGGGGCTTTGATTGGTCTTGATTAATCATGTGATTGGAAGAGGAAGTATTTAAATGTGAGCATTGCATTGATTTGATTTTTTTTGTATTCTGATGAAGTTGTGGTTACAGTCAATGAAAGCACTCACTACTGGTATTTATACAATAAAGTTACCTGTTTTTTACTGGTGGTCTTTGGGATCTGGTTTCTAGTTTCAGCCTGGGATGTTACTTGGTCTCAGGTCTGTTTTGGCCTAGGAGAGCATGGTTATTACCTGCTCTTCAGAGATACTATGTGGAGGACTGGCATCAGGGTTCCCATTCAGAAGCCTGAAACATCATAAGCCTGAAAATCAAAATCCTGAAACCAAAAGCCTGAAAATTCAGAATACTGAAAACTCAAAATCCTGAAAGCCCAAAATCCTGAAAGACCAAAATCCTGAAAACACAAATAATGCTAATATGTCACTATAAAGACACTAATATCTACCAACTGACCCTGACCCTAACCCTAACCCTAAGGTCTAAACCTAACTCACTTAAACCCCCTAACCCCAATATTTGTCACTATTGCATACATGCCTAACCTGCGCCTAACCCTAACTCACTTAAACCGCCTTAACCCTAAAATAAAACCAACCGCACACTTACCTGACCCCAACGCATGACCTAACACCACAGGGCTAACAATAGCAAAGCCACAATGACATCAGTAAGTCTATTTTGTGTTTTAGGATTTTGAGTTTCAGGATTTTGGTCTTTCAGGATTTTGGGCTTTCAGGATTTTGAGTTTTCAGGATTCTGAATTTTCAGGCTTTTGGTTTCAGGATTTTGATTTTCAGGCTTATGATGTTTCAGGCTTCTGAATGGGAACCGGCATCAGGTATGCTTTGGGTTATGACTGGTGGAGGCAGGGGGGTGAAGTTTGCACCAATCTGTCAGCTAGCAAGTTGGCAATTTCCTCAGTTTCAATATGAGTGGTACCATCCAATATTAGTCCTTCCCATTTAGATTTTGGACATAACTAAAGACTGCCTTATTATTATTCTTAGCTAAGGATGCTAAATTAGCTTTGTAATTAACTTTAGAAGACTTTGCATGATGTCTAGTCTGCTTATTCAAGCCGTAGAGGGTGTTCTTCCTCTGCTGAGTCACTTCCCTCTTGTTCTTAGACATTAGTTTCTTCCTCTTGTTGTATAAACTATTTATACTTGAGGCCCACCAGGGTGGCTTGTTTTTTTGCGTGGACCTGGTTTTGATAATTTCAGGTACAGCCGAGTCTATACAGTTGTTTCAGTGTTTACACAGGTCATCTATCTGTGTATACCCCAGCATAGGAGTCTTTGTTGACTGTGTTATCAGGGGGTTTGAAACTATTTATGCCATCTCTTAGTACGCTATATTTTACTTTGGAGAAATTTTTCATTTTTTTACCTCCTGTGGGCAGTCAGGTCTGACCATTACTTCAAACGAGACTGATTTATGATCAGACCTTACCAGGGACAGCAACACACAGGGGGGTAGAGCAGATACCCCCCCCATATTCCTGAGTACTAAGCCTAACAGATTTGAGCCTCTTGCGTGGGTGCAGACTATCTGTTTTAGAGCATTTGTATTGATAAAGTCAAGGAATCTGAGGGTGAGCATGTTTGTCCTTGTATATATCTACCAATTGAAGGAAGGATAGGTAAAATAATCCATGACCAAGGTGTTTGGCTGTATAGTGAGTGAGTCTAGTAAGACCAGGTAGGCAGTGCGTTTCTCATTGTATAGGGTGTGGGACCTATAGCTAACAATGATGTAGAAGGGAGTTTTACCTACAGTTAGTCAGACTTATAGGAGCTAAAGAGAGCCGTACTGTTTAACCAGTCTCAAGGTGTATTTGTCTTTAAGGAAGATGGATACACCTCTGCCGTTGGTTCTTTCTTGCTCATTTTGAGGTCTGAACATGTGGAAGGCATTGTAGCCTTGCACGGCCGTGGTGCTCTCTGTGATCTTGAACCATGTTTCAGTGACTGCACAGATATCAGCATCTTCCAAGGAGAAGAGTGCTTCCACAGAGTGCAGTTTCCTGTTTCGATTCCTAGCATTAAGCAGCATAATCTTGAGTTTGTCTCAAGTGGATTTTTTTTACGTTGGAAATTTTGTTGTTATGACATTGCCTAAGAAAGGCACTATGGGGGAAGTAAGTACCTTTGCTAGTAACCAAAAGCAAAGAAGTGACAGGTGATGACCATCTTTGGCAAAGCAGAGTGGTTTGTAGACCATGCCTTCCCAAGCTGATAGATACTGGATCCCCAGGTTTGACACCAGAAGGTAAGCCAACTATTGGTGTCAATCATTTTTTGTTTATACTGAGGCATCATCTTGGGTGAAGGTTAACTGGTGCTTAGGGCAAGGAACATACCTGCCTGGGACACATAATCTGAGAGTCCAGTCATGTCTCTCTTCATACAGTCCAGTGAGGTACATCTCTAGTCACTGACCCCAACATGGACTATAACAGACTCATAGTAAATGAGTCAACAAATGTAAAATAAAATAAAATAAATAAATAGTGGTACTTGTTGTTTAGAGACTTGAGTATGTGCATGATTTGACAGATCCTGGCACCTGACAGGCAACTAATTGAGAACTTCTCCATGTCCATCCTGTGTGTAAAGCTTATCTTACTCATTGGGAGCTGAAGTATGTGAATACGAGATGTTACAATTAATCTTATCTACCACTGCCAAGGCTTGCACTAGAGGAGAAACAGGCATAGAATGAGTCAAACATATAATATCTCCTCAGTTCCTGGGGAGAATTTGTTCCCCTAAAATTACTTAATTCATTTTGTCAATAATCTGAGAAAAGCAACATTTCTCCATAGGAGAATTTGAAGACCAAGTTTCTATATTAACATAGTTTTGGGCATGGCAATCTGCATAAAATGAACCCCTGCCTCTGTCTGTGTCTGAATCATCTGCATATATCTTCCTTAGGAACATTATTACTGACCTGATTTACAGGAAATGTATGCATTGTACCAGGATTGACTGTAAAACAATTTTTTCTAAGGTAGAAAGATTATCTTTTCTTATAGATAGCATGTTTTGTGATAATGTTTAGCTTTTTGTTTTTGTCTTTACCAGTATCTGTAGTTACAGACTTGGAGAAGAATTATATGCTCCATCAAGTGGTGTCTTCTCCTAGACACATTCTGCAGCATTCCCTAGAAAATCTACATGGCCCAGTAAAGATGGTTCTTCAATGCCCAGCTCAGATAGTCAAAGAGGACATGGCAGATCATCAGTTTGTGGTGGCTGAAGGGACTTCTCCAAATGAAGCCAGAGAGGTATATGAGTTGTCTCAGGAAAACCTGCTGGCCACTACAGAGTTAGGTGAGTTAAAGACTGATCCTGTAGAGTCAGCAAGGGCATTCTGGTAAGTTTTTCTTTTCATTCTAGAAAACATTAAATTTGGACTAGCGGGGGGGGGGGGCTTTTCATAAAACATAAAAAAGTTTACTGCTATACATTTCATCTTGAATTAATCTCTCAAATTAGCTAAAGATAAAATAGTGGTTCCTTATAGAAGGTGTTCAGAGGCAAAAATGAAAGTGGGAAGATTCCTGTCTGATAAGTTGCGTCTGAACAGAGGAACCAGGCAGGGGTGCCATCTTTTTCCTTTCTTATTTGCATTATATTTAGAGTCATTGTCAAAGGAAATAAGGGACTCAGAAATTTAAGGATATAATTAGTATGGTAATTAAGAAAAGTTGGCTTTATTTGCAGATGATATTATTGTATATCTGATAAAATCAGAAAAAGGGCATCTCAGAGTTGTGGAACATTCTAGACAGTTTCAGATCTTTTCAGGATAAAAAATTAATGACGCTAAAACAAAGGCTATAACTATAAACTATGTAACCACACATGAATTGGTTCAGCAATAACCATATTTATGCGGCCATGATAAAATGAGGCATTTAGAAATATGGGTTAAAATGACTCTATTATGGCAGCAAAGGATATGTGGGAAGAGATTAAAAAAAGGTAATACAAAAACTGAGAAACAGGAAGCTCTTGTTTATGGATGTAGATAGCAAGATACAAGCAGTAAAAATGTTTTTAGTCCCTTTACTTTTATATACAGGCCAGAAATATTTTTGTCAGACAGAGGAGATGTTGTGGATAGTAACTGATGAGTTGAAGGATTTTATCTGGAAGTGGAAGAGGGCAAGAGTCAAGTGGGATAAGTTAATCCTTCCAATAGAATAAAGTGGTTTAATACCTGACTTGAGGGGATATTTTAGAGCTACACTGTTAAGGCTCATACACATAACACACGTAGAAAGCTATAATTCAAAGTGGAAAGGGATGATGATGAAGCAGGGCAAAAATTCAACAAATAAGGAGAGAAAGGAATTTTGCATACAGATCCTTAAGGAGAATAACAGCAGCCATACAGGATATTAAATTTATAAAGTAACAGAAAGTATTCTAAGTACTAAGCCAACATGAGAACGGAGAAAGGAGATTCTGCTAATAAGGATGACTACAATTAGGAGTAGAGAGAATAGGCAACAGGGAGCTATGGAGGAACCTGGCAAAATAACCCAGGTATTGGGAGCAAATATCTAGAGAGAGAAAGGTAATGGAGTGGGAAGAAGCCAAGAAGACATTTGGATTGTAGGCTACAGACTGATTGCCTTTCCTCTCAGGGATTACATCAGGGTATAGGCAAAGAGAAAGGGATAGGGGAATTTTAAGTGAAAGACATGTCTGGTAGAGGTTTTAATTAAATCTAGAACAAAAGCTGCTGTTTAAAAAGGGATAATTAGGAGGACATATAAAATATTGTATGATAATTATAGGAACCAGTGAGAGGAGGCTATAAAAGATTGAGAAGAAAGATTAGATAAGCAATTTACAAGGAAACAATTGGAAGACATATGTGGCCCCTAAATATGCAACAAAGTCTAGAATATTCATTTTTTTTTTTTTCGCTTGGAAGTGTTTGTTTAGGTATTTTTATTTCCCAAGCAGACTTTAAAGAATGTTTCCTCAGTCAGAGGGCAAACATTGGAGGTGTGATGGTGAAGAAAGAGGTAAATGAGAATGTATGTTTTGGGAATGTGATGAGTTAGCAGACTTTAAAAATTCTCTGCAGATTACTCTATCAGAAATATTGAGTGAGCAAATGGGTGTAAGCAAGGAAATTATTTTTTGAGCTAGGATACAGAATCTGAATTGACTAGACATAGTAAGGCCATGTTAAGTTTAATTTTAGTGTTTAGTGTTTGCAAGAAAAAGCAATTACTAGAAAATGTAAACCAAAGTCTAAGCCGACTGTATTTGAAGTAATGAATATTGTAAAAGAGATAAAAGAACTGGAACACGTATCTTTAGAAAATGGTAGGAGCAAATTACATAGAAGAAAATGAAAATTGTGGGAACAA
The DNA here is from genome assembly GCF_019279795.1 of Protopterus annectens. Taxonomy (NCBI): domain Eukaryota; kingdom Metazoa; phylum Chordata; order Ceratodontiformes; family Protopteridae; genus Protopterus; species Protopterus annectens. The sequence goes on from NC_056743.1 coordinate 1,730,817,732, forward strand.
AACATGCAGAATAATGTTTTGGAGGGAGAGGTGAGGTTAAAGGTAAGGCAGCAAATGATCAATTGTAGTGTTGGATTGTTGATAATTGTATAAATTTGGACATGTCAGCATTGATTGTTTTCTTTTATATGAATGTATGATTCCCTATGTCTTAAATGATAATTCAATAAAGATGTTAAAAAATTGCAATCCCTTATAGGAAACCTGTGGCATTTAAGAAATACCAGTTTTCTTAAAGGGCCAGAACTACTAAAGAAAATAAAAGTAAAAAAAAAATACTTCTTTTAAACAAACACACACACACACACACACACACACACACACACACACACACACACACACACACACACACACACACACACACACACACACACACACACACACACACACATATATGCACACTCACACATACACACACATGCACACTTATCTATCTATATAGATAGGTGTGTGTGCGTGTGTGCATGTGTGCATGTGCATGTGTGCGTGTGTGTGTGTGTGTGTGTGTGTGTGTGTGTGTGTGTGTAATTGGTAAAATGTCAGAATTGTGAATGCTGGTGTGAGCAAATGCTATTTTTGCCTGCAAAGAAAAGCAAACTCTCATGTGAGCAAACCTTCTTTACTAGGACACTTGTGCCAGGAGACTTTTCAATGAGATCGTTGTGCAGCAGTGTAAGGGAATTTATGCTTAACCTACTGTCGTGTGATCTTAAATATTGTATATATATAATTAACAGAGCTCTTTCACCCAGCAAAAAAAAAATATATATATATATATATATATATATAATTTCCATTTGATAATGGAACTTAGCATTTGAAATTGTTGAGAACACTTTTTCAACAATAAATGGTTTGAAAAGCTCTCTTGTTATTTTATTCAGATCTTATCGATTCATACAAATATAAATCCTGGCATTTTTATTGCAGTAAGCACACCATTCCCCTATTCTTTGATTAAGAATATTAGGCTTTTGTACAGTTTAATTCATACTTTAGTTTACTTCTGAGATCTAGTAGTATTTTCCTTCTCAATCTGATTTAACCCTTTGTATATCTCCTGTAAATGTCATAAGGCTGTAAATAAATCAGATTATTTAATAAAAATATCATTGAGTTGGTTCTTCACAATACTTGAACTTCTCCATGACTGCATGATTATTGTACCCATAAATATTTTATTTGCACGTTGATTTTTTATTTTATTACTCCTAATTTCCTACCTTCAACCAAGCTGAAAAAAACAAAAATCTGTAGGCGGGAATTTACTTTTAAAGAGTTAGTTTGAAAAAAAATGATCTTGCACTATTTATCTTTTATATTGACAGTTACTGCGGTGGTGGTGCTGCAGTAGCATTGTCGCCTCACAGTTAGACGTTGCCCGTTCGATTCTCAGTTAGAGCGTCTTCTGTGTGGCGACATGCGTGAATGGGCATTCCTTCGTTGAAGGTTGTGCGTTAGGCCTGGCAAGCCAGCACATAAAAATGTACTGCCAATCATTAGCGGACCGGAGTTCCGCTGTGGCGACCCCTAACCGGGAAAAGCCGAAAGACACAAACAAATTGACAGTTCAGTTGTTTTTAACCCAGAGGCTCTGACAGGTGACTAGAATATGATAACAATATTGTCATCTTGTATGTCTAGTACCCAAGTGCTTTAGAAGTATTTACAGACAAAATGTTACAATTTACATCTGTACCTAGTTTAAATTCAACATTAATTAATAATATTCAGTATTCATTATTGTTTTTCCTCTTTTCTTACTAGCCATCTGGCTTGCTCCTTTGTCAGAGTATTTCTGAGATATTTTCAAATTTTACTTCATCAGCCCTTTTCACTTTTATAGAAGCAACAATCATGTTTTTCTACTTAATGGCTTACTCAAAGGCATGCCTATTCTTTCTATCACACTTATTTTTACATGTGAAGATTTATAGAATCCATAGGATTTAGTAAGTTTCTCTTTGCTCTTGCAGCTTGTGTGGTGTAAGCTGGTCAGTCAGCACTATTGGAGAGAATTTGTGATTCAGAAACATGATAAAGCTGCACACAGAACACCTCGTTAGCAGCTCATTATCATGCATCTGAAGTAAACACTAAACTGACAGACCTGACCACGCTAGTGTTCTCCTTATCAGTCTACACATCACAGTAATACAGAAACCCCCTACTTATATGTGTTCACACATACACACACATGTATCTTAACATCCATAAACAAAACTCCATATAGTCACACTCACTCATAGGTTCATAGGTAGGTACTAGGCTATCGGCCCTACGGCATATACAAGCCCTGTCAAAAAGGTACCCTGGCTTTTGCCACCCAAGAAAAGCATTTTCCTGTGCCACTGTCGAGCAGAGCCACAGAAGTGATCCCTGGGGTGAATTTCCTATTTCCCATCCAATCATCAAGATTTTTCTTGAAGAGTGCTGATGAGGAGCTTTGTTTGATATAGATAGGTAGTTTATTCCAGAGTATGGGAAGTCTCTGGGACAGGAATCTATCCCTCTGGCATGTTCTGTTTATTGTGGTGAGAAGGTTTAGGTCCCTAGAGCATGTCGTTCGGAGGGATTGGGATTTCTTTAAGTGGAGCATGTCCAACAGCTCTGGGTTTGACATAGCTTTGTATGTTAGGCAGAGAACACCTCTGAGTAGGCGATATGCGATGGAGTAAAGCTGGAGTTTTATGAGATGGTCTGCATAAGGCATCTGTTTGAGGCCAGTAATCCTCTTTGTGAGGTATTTCTGCAGCCTTTCCAGTTGTTGTAGATGTCTTGTGAGGTACATACCAAAAGGGGTGTTGTACTCTATAATGGGTCTAATGAGTGATGAGTAGAGGGGAACAATTACCTCTTTTTCTGGATGAGAAACCTTTTGTGATGAGGTGTGCCACGTATAAGGATTTCCTGATTACTGTGGCGATGTGATTATCAAAGGAGAGACTACTGTCCACCTGTGTCCCAAGGTCTCATCACACTTTCGGTGTTAAGTATACTACCGCCTATGTTGTAGTTCATTGTTACAGAGTTTTTACCAAAGGGGATAACAATGCACTTTTTGGCATTGAGCTTGAGGCCATGGCTTTGACACCAGGCATCTTATCATGTCCAAGCCAGAATACAGAATGTTCTGTTTCACTAAGACACTCCTCAAATTAATATCTCAAACATTACTACTGAGATAGCTTGCAGAATGACATCATTTTTTGTCATCTGACTCTATCCCAGGTGAAACCTCCACTGCTGGAAGCTTGGCAGTATTTAGCATCTACCTGTTTTTTTTTTTTCAGCACAGAATCTGTGTCTAGCTGCATTGAAAACTGAAAGATATCATCTTTTATAGGGTAGCCATAAAGTGATTTAATTTCAGCTATTTTTCTGAAGTTAACCTCCTATGTTCCAGTTTCCACTGCTAAAATATATACACAAACAGTTACAATAGTACATGTATACTTCTGTTCTATTCTGGTAGGGCACAAGCACTTTATAAAATACAGGAACTTTGTGTAAAATCTTACCATATCCAAAGCACAAATGAGACCAGCAAACTGTGGCAATAAACCAATATTTAATATTCTGTACTAAAAGCACATAATAATGTAGGAGAAAGAAACTGACCAGTTTCAGCTTAGTAAATCACATAGCTTTCATCAGTGTTTGATATATGATATGATACACTGATGAAGGTTATGGAAGGTTATGTGATTTACTAAGCCGAAACCAGTTTGTTTCTTTCTCCTACATTATTATGTGCTTTTAGTATAGAATATCAAATATTGGTTTACTGCCACAGTTTGCTGGTCTCATTTTTGCTTTGGATTATGTTTGTGTTGAGACCTTGCAGTTGCCGTACATGCAGAGATTTTTTCATACTAATAAAATCTTACCATAACCATAGATGTCCTTCTCTTCCATGTTGTAGTATTCTACTAGTGGGTTTATCCTTCTTTTGATCAGGTTGTCCGGCCAGGTTTCCAAAGATTTTCTGTCCCTCTTGTTACATCAGATGTCTGATGTGGAGGCAGGAACGTGGGCCATAAAGGCGACATCTGCATGCACCAGCCCTCAGAACATAGATAGCAGCCCCAGACTGAGCCTGTCCAGAAGCCGAGGAGATCAAGTACAAGAGTATGAGGGGGAAGGTGTGTGGGGGGGGAATACTGCAACATAGAAGAGAAGGACATCTATGGTTATGGTAAGATTTTACACAACTTTCCTATGTCATTCTATTCCAGTGTAGCAGTATTCTACTAGTGGGTGAGTACCAAAGCTCAGTGTTGACTGGGAGGTGGCCTGGAAGAGGACTCCAGGAATTCATGCCAGGATAGCCCTGGCAAACCCTACCCTGGCCTTGGAGATATGGTCCAGTTTGTAGTGTCTGGTGAAGGTGTGTACAGAGGACCAGATAGCTGCCTCCAGAATGGAATTAGTGTCTATACCTTTAAAAAAATCTCCAGAAGGGGCCATAGGTCTTGTGGAATGGGCCTTTACATTACCTAGCAATGTCTTTCCATGGTGAGCATAGCAAATGGAAATAGCCCTGGAAATCCAGGATGAAATTGTCTGCTTGCCCACCGCTTTCCTCAGAGACCTGGGGTAAAAGGGGTCAAACAGTTGGCCTGATTTGTGAAAAGGTCTGGTTTTATGCAAATAAAATCTGAGCTGTCTGTGCACATCTAGGGAATTAATGACTCTCTCACTAACTCCCTGTGGGTTAGGGAAGAAGGTAGGTAGGTGGATAGCCTGATTCAAGGACAGGTCGTAGACCACCTTGGGAGTGAAGGAAGGGTTAGTCGTAAGGTTGACCCTGTCCATATGAAAAACCAGAAAAGGGGGTGTAGCCATAAGGGCCTGAAGCTCTGAGACTCTTCTGGCCAAGGTTAAAACTACTAGCAGTACAGTTTCCATGTGTAAAACTTTATGGGAGCCTTGTCAGCTGGTTCAAAGGGTGCCAGAGTTAGTTTTTCTAAGACATGATTAAGATCCCAGGGAGGGAGAGCTGGTTTCCTGGGCAAAACACCCTTGAGGAAGAGTTTGGCTGGGAGCCTAGATGCCAGTGGAGGGTCCATAGGCAGGCAGGCAGATATGGCAGACAGGTGTGCCTTTAGAGAGGAGTAGGACAAACCTGACTGTAAACGTTCACACAGGTAAGACAGAATCAGGGGAATATCGCTGTCCAGCAGATCCATCTGTATTTTATGACACCAGAGTGAAAACCTTTTCAATTTGGAGATATAGGATTTTCTTGTGTTGGGTTTATTGGCCTCTTGCAGGACTGAAAGCACATCCTCATTGTACAGGTGCCTGAAGGGGATCAGAATCCTATCTGCCACAGGGTGAGGTGCAGAGACTGCCATTGTGGGTGTATCTGTGTTCCCTTGTGCTATGTGAGTAGGTCCACTGAGGGAGGTAACTTGTGGTGATTGCCCTTGGACAGATGACGAAGTAGAGGGAACCAGCGCTGCCTTGGTCAGTAGGGAGTCACCAGCAAAATTCTTGGTGAGTCCTGCTGAATTTTCAGTAGAACTCCCTGAATTAATGGGAAGGGGAGGAATGCATATAGGAAGCTCCCCTTCCATGATATTGAGAAGGCGTATTTGCAATGCCTTTAGGTCATGTGTCCTGGAGCAATAGCTCTGGAGTTACCTGTTTGTGGAGGAGGTGAACAGGTCTGTCTGTGGAATACCCCACCTGTGGACCAGATTTAGAAACACATCTCTTGACAGCATCCATTCGTGGCTGTCTGATTTGGTTTTGCTTAGTGAATCTGCTTGTGAGTTGTGCTAGGAAGGGATGTAGGCTGCCTGGAGGATGATTCCCTGAGAGGTAGCCAGCTCCCATACATGTAGAGCTAGTCTGCATAGGAGGTAGGACTTGGTCCCTCCTTGCTTGTTGAGGTACCACATGACTGTGGTGTTGCCTATGAAAATCTTTAGGAAGCCCTGCTGGAGGTAGGGTTGGAAGCCCTCCAGGGTGAGGAGAATTGCTCTCATTTCCCTGAAATTTATGTACTCTTGTTTGTGTGTCGGCCCACAAACCTTGCACTATTCTTGGACTCAGAGTTGCCCCACAGCCCAGGTCTGAAGCATCCATCTGCATGGTCTGGGAGGAGGGAGGCATTTGTAGAGGTAGCTCAGATTTTGGGCTACCTGAGCTAGCCACCAATTCAATTCTTGGTGGAGACAGGGGAGGACTCGAGGGGGTGGGAATGCTGGGTCCACACTGAGTGAAGGTACCATTAAAATTTCATGTGTAACCTCACTAGAGGTAGCATGTGGACAGTGGCTGCCATATACCTCTCAGTCTCAGGAATTGTCTTGCAGACAGTTCTGATGAATGAAGGGCAGAGAGAAGGTGGTAGGAAAGAGATATCACCTTTTCCCCCTGGAAGGGAGGTCATCATGATGTCTTTCCTGATTCTGCATCTCAAAAAGACAATGTCCTGTGCCGGATCGAGTTGGGATTTTGGGAAATGTATCAGGAACCCTAGAGACTGCAGCAGGAGCAGGAGGTCTTTTATGTGATGAAGGAGGGTTTTTCTGTCTGGTGCCTGAACTAAGAGGTTGTCAAGGTACAGGAATATTTGCATTCCCTTGGTCCTGCAGTAGGCAATCACTGGAGTCAGGCATTTTGTGACTACCCTTGGGGCAGTGGAGAGCCCAAAAGACAAGGCACAGAACTGAATGTGAGAAGCGCCTGCTAGGAATCTGAGATATTTCCTGAATTCAGGATTTATGGAGATGTGGAGGTAGACCTCCTTTATGTCCAGGGTTGCCATGAAGGCCTGAGGAAGGATGAGGGAAAAGAGTGTGGATAAGGTGAGCATCTTGAAGCAGGAGACCTTTAAGAACAGGTTGAGTCAGGAGAGGTCTAAGATAGGTCTCCATGGTCCTTCCTTCTTGGGGATGAGAAATATTCTGGAATAGAATCCTTTCCCTTGAGAATGAGGGGGTGCTGATTCTATGGTACCCTGAAGTAGCAGGTTGTTTAAGACCTGATGGAGAAGGGGCAGTTGGGATGCAGGTGGTTGTGGCATGGTCAGTCTTGAAGGAGGGGAGAGCCAAGCCATAAAGTAACCCTCCCACAGGATGGACAAAACCCACTTGTCTAATGTGATGAGGGACCACGTAGGGAGACAGTGAGAGAGGCAGGTGGACAGAGGAAGGGAGGGTGGTGGGGGGAAAGGAGTTGTGGCAGGCAGTAAGACACTGCCTGTCCTGTCAGGAAAGGGAGGCCTCTGGCTACTGGGTTGAGATGTTCTAGGCTGAGTGGACTGTCTTCTGGGGGGTTATCTAGACCTGGCAAGGGCTAAAGGCCTAGAAGTCTTTCTTATAAATTGACTCTTTGCTGGATAGTTCCTCTGGAACTTAGAGACAGGAGGGACCAGGAAGTGCTTGAGGTCCTGTAGTTCCTTCCCTTTTTGTTTTAGACACTTAAAAAGGTCAGCCACTTTAGCACCAAAGAGGGCAGAGTGGTCCAGGGAGGTGTCCAGAAGCTTGGCTCTGAAATCATTAGAGAGGGGCTGCAGGCACAGCCAAGAGTATCTCTGTAACACTGATGCTGATGCAGCTGACCTAGATGAGGCTTCAGATGCATCATATCCACACCTAAGGGAGTGATTGTTCACCTGAGAGATCAGCCCTAGCAAGGAGGACAGGGATGCTTTAGCAGCACAGTCAGGGATGTCATTCAACTACATGGAGGCTTTGTCCAGCAGAGCAAAAAAGTATTTTGCCATGTGAAACTGGTAATTTGTTGCCCTAAAAGCTAGGATGGCAGAGGTGTAAATCTTCTTTCCCTACCTAGCCATAGCCTTGCTGTCCATATCTGCAGGGAGGACAGTGGTGGTAGGAAGGAGTTGGATGCCCTGTCACTGAAAATGGAGATAGTGGCAGGTTCTGCCAGAGGGCACTTGAGCAAGAATTTGTCTGAGTCAGGGACCCTGTGTAATCTATCCACCCTGTGAGCAGCAGGTGTTTGGGAATCTGGAATAGTGGATGCCACAGCAAATGCATCCAGGAAGGCAGCTTGAACAGGTGGAATAGGTGACGGATTATGAGAAACTGTCTGCATGAGGTCATAAATTTGCCACTGTGGCTCCAAATTCAGTCACTTCACTACCCCATGTCCCAAGTATGTGTCTCCATCCAGCTGTTTTCACTCTACAAAAAGTGTAACAAGCACATATACCTTTTGCAGCAGCAGCAGTCAGACTTATCATATTGCACTACCTAAAGAACTTGCACAGCTAAATTTCAATTGCAGGTGGCAATAAGTACACAAGCAACAACTAAAGTTAAATCTATGTAAGGCAATATGCAAATAACTTAATTTGTTAAGTCTAGTTTGCATTGTTTTGTAGTGTTGAATCTGCTGGAATGATATCCCCACCCCCTACTCATTCACCCACACTCATAGGCCTTTTTACTGCTTAAGGTGAAGCTACATTAACACTTCAGCATATTTCACTCTTATTAGTGTAACATATCCATGGAAAGACATTGAAAAGCCCATAAATATAAAATTAGATGCAGTGACTTGAGACAATTATTTAGAGTTCAGACAACTTGTCTTTTGTATCCATGAACATCCTACCTCACAGATTGTTTATGCTGGTAAATCATCTGGGGGGTCTGCTTTCCACTCAAGGAACTGAATGCTCCTCCCTGCATCACAACTTGTTCTTCCATTAAGTTTGCCAGTGTGGCTCCAACTTCAGAGTCACTTCACTACCCCATATCCCAAGTATGTGTCTCCATCCAGTTGTTTTCACTCTACAAAAAGGTACAGTGGATTTTTGTATTTTCTTAATCATTGTGGTTTATTTCATTTTGGTTCAAACTTGTTCTAGAAATATATAACTAAGATTTCACTGTGTTTAATTGTGGCTAAGTGCTGTGTCTTTGCTGTTAATGTGTAGTACATATATCAACACGTCTACTGACTTTTTACTCTAGGTTGCAGTAATAGCATCAAAGTTTGTCTTTCTGCTATTAATGTGTAGAAATTGAATTATCAAGTTTCTACTGGCTGGTGTTGTACAGTAGAATTCAGTGTAGCCATCAAAAATTTTTCTTGTTCTTGTTTGTACTGCAGTTACATCAAGTAAGTCTATAATCTGTTGCCATCTGGCTAAGTGTTCTTTCTTTTTTTTTTTTTTTCTTTCTTCCTGCTAATGTGCAGTACATATGTTTATGTTATGTATATATGTTTCCACTCACTTCTACTGGAGCCTTCTATTGTAATAGTTGATTTTATGTTTGTATGAACAGCACAGTTACTGGATAATGTAGGTGATTGTTAGTATATTAGAGTTTCTGTTTGTGTTGCCATTCTCTAGAGTTGATTCCTTTTTTTTATTTTTATATGTTACACTCTCTAGCTGGCTGCCTTTTCTAAGTGCTTAAATATCAGATTTACAGACAATGTTGCGTAGCAAAGAGTGAGAACTAACGTATAGGCTTGTCTCCTGTCTCTCTAACATCTGTAAACCTACATCTCAGTAACCCCACACTTGCATTCATACACATATCTAGTTTAGTGCATTTTTCTTTCTGTTCTTCTATACTTTGGAAGCCACCATTTTTGTTTTTAGTAATCCCAAACTTGCATACCTACAAATATCTCCTGTATGCTAATTGTCCTGTTTAAAGGTTAGAAATCTGAAATGCAAACCTGCGAAATATAGTGCACTACTCTTGTTTGCCAAACACTACTTAAGCTGGATGAGTATAGACAAATAGTACTGTACCTACCTAGTTCAACCATCAATAAATCCTTAACTTTTTTCCTCTCTCTCTCCCTTCCAGTGAAACAAGCACATATACCTTCTGCAGCAGCAGCAGCAGTCAGACTTATCATATCGCACTACCTAAAGAACTTGCACAGCTGAATTTCACCTGCAGTTGGCAATAAGTACACAAGCAACAAGTAAAGTTAAATCTATGTAAGGCAATATGCAAATAACTTAATTTGTTAAGTCTAGTTTGCATTGTTTTGTAGTGTTGAATCTGCTGGAAGGATATCCCCACCCCCACTCATTCACCCACACTCTTAGGCCTTTTTACTGGTAAATCATCTTGGAGGGTTCTTCCCACTCTGTTCCTTCTGCTCCCCTGCCCTTCCCCCATATCCCACCCTCCTCCAGCACCTCTACTCTTATCCTAAGCAAACCACTCCCCCTCATTCCTATGATCCAATTACATACAACCCAACCATGTCCACACCCACCTTTCATGCACAACTTTATTTCTTTTATTTATCCAACCTTATCTGCTCTCCTTTACATCCATCCCCTTGAACTCACATCCCCACTACTATACATTTTTGCATCTTACTCTACTCTACCATCACGATACAATCACCACCTCAAACTATTTTAAATTAACTCCAGGCTTACCACCTTCTCTTCTAATATACACACAAACTAGCATTGCACCATAATTTTACTATTGACTAATCACATCAACCCCACTCATCCTTATCACAAACTGCAAGGCAAAATACCTAACCACATTATCAAAGCCCACTCTGAAGTCAAAACATTCCCACCTTACCTTCAGCTGCACACATATCACATGACGACAATCTCTATTTACACCTGTACTACATTCAAACACACAGGTTCCACTTTTACTGTTTTTAAACCCAATATCACAGCTGGCATGCTCCTCCTAACTTGCCTAGCTTCTTTATTTTTAATTCTCAGCCTCACTACAACTATATCTTCACATACCCCCACACACCAATACACATCAACAACCTCCTCTAACCCTCTCCACAATAAACAACACAGCTTCTCACGTATCTCCTCCCAGCTTTTCCCCTATACCTTCCCATTCTATTCAAGCCACAAACTGGCCTCCTCACCTCCTATGAAACCACACTTGACACCAGTACTCTCACCTAGGAATAAAAAACACTTCCCGTGGTACGATTCCTCATTACCTATCTACTCAAATGTGGAGACATACATCCTAACCCTGGCCCACCCTCTAATCCTAACCACAAGAGTAACCCCAAATATTTAAACATACTTACACTTAACCTTAGAAGTATATGTAATAAAAATAGCCCCACTGCATGCCTGGAGTGATCAAAATAAACCTGACATACTAGCCCTTACTGAAACATGGCTACATCCCAATGTAAAAGACTCAGAAATAATACTGCCAAACTTTGCAATAACCAGAAGAGAGAGATCTAAAAAAAAGGGGGCGGGATATGACTTCTCTATCCCTATACACTCAACATCACACCCTATGCCAGTAATATACCCATCTTTTCCAATGCTGAAGTACTAATCTCCTTTTTGAACCTTAATATATCAAAAAAAAATTTGCATAATAGTAATATATATCCCACTAGGTAACAATATACCAGTGTTGGAAAATATTTTATCCTGGACATCCCAAATAATAAACCTTGAAACAATAATCTTAGGAGATGTAAGTATAGATCGGCAAACCATAGCTTCCAACTCCCCCACAATTAGTAGAAATCTGTATGTTTTTTCTCAGCTTATCAATGCTCCAACAAGATACAGCAAATACCTTGCCTGTCAATCCACCCCTAGACTGGATCCTAGTATCCCACCCTGCCAATTACTCATCTTCTAGTACACTGCCTAGCTCCCTGAGTGATCATCTACCAGCTTACTTCCTTTGAACAAACTCCCAACAACTAAGAGTACACACTATTAAATCAGATAGGAACTCAATTAATTTTTGTCAGCATAAATTCAGCAATCTTGTACAGGAAATAGACTGGACACCCCTTATACAACGACCCCTTAATGATGCTGTAGTATACTTTAATAACACCTTCCTTCACATACTTAGTACACTAGCTCCCATTCGTATGAAAGGAATCAAAACAAACTCAGCACCATGGCTGTCTAAGGAATGCAAACACCTGATGAAGCAAAGGGACCTAGCCTGGTCAACCTGGAAACAAAACAAAAATGAACAAAATCATGTTAATTTCAAAACACTACGTAACAAAGTGACAAAACTAATCAACAGAGATAAGAAGTCATATTATTCCCAGCCTCAATTCCAGCATAAACTTAACCCCAGTAGATGTTGGCACTCCATATCTTCTCTACTTAACCCTGGAAGAAATGGAGAGCACACCCTCTCATCTGATACCCCTCCATCACAAATATCTGAAAACTTTAACAAGCACTTCATAAAATGAATTTCAGACCTACTAACTAACATGCCTAATGCTGGAACCCCCATCCTTTAACCTATTCAGACACTGACCCCAGGCCATCAACTACTTCCAACCCTGTCATTACTAACCCCCATACTCAACAAAATGCCATACAAACCCCATTCTCATTTCAACCCATACCCACTGACACCATTAAGAAACTGCTACAAAAACTAAAACCCTGCTTTACTACAGCTGACAATCTCCCCCATACTACCTCAGACTGGCTGCTAACTCAGTTGCCTACCCAATCAGTATCCTTATAAATAGGTCTTTATCCAATTCAGAAGTACCTACCGTATGGAAACAATCTCACATCACCCCCATCTACAAAGGATGCAACTCTTTTGATCCATCCAATTTCCGTCCTATATCCATCTTGTCACCCATATCCAAAACTCTCGAGAGAGGTATCCATCAGCAGGTAATGCAATATCTATTGCCAAACAATCTTTTAACCAAAACCCAACATGGCTTCCGACCTAGCCACAGCACAGCTATAGCCCTATTTTCTTTTACAGACACTGTGAACAAGGCCAGAGATGTAGGATGCCATACAGCCTCAGTATTCCTTGATCTCTCTAAGGCCTTTGACACAGTGTCTCATCCATTACTTTTGAACTTACTGTCTAACTTAGGCTTCTCACATAACACAGTAAAATGGTTTCAGAGCTACCTCAAGGATCGTAAACAAGCAGTGAAATGGTCCGACAAACTCTCACCCTTTCTCCACAACCCTACTTGAGTCCCTCAAGGCTCCATCCGAAGGCTCCATCCGAGGACCCCTACTCTTCAACATTTTCACAAACAACCTTCACACTGCCTCCCACCCTGAGACCCTGATTCAATACACTGATGATTCCACCATGATCTGCACTGCTCAATCACTACCAGAACTACTCTCAAAACTCAACAGTCGTTTACAGCAGTTGAATCCTGGCTAAGAAATGCCCAACTCTTTCTTAATTCAAAGAAGACAAAACTAGTACTCTGTCATCCCAAAATACCTCCGCTGTCACTGATCATTTCAACATCCTTGCATCTGGCAACACTGCCATAGAAATAGTGCAGGAAACCAAACTTCTAGGTGTTATCATTGACAATCAGCTTTCATTTGACCTCCATATACAGAAAAATATAAAGAAAGCTCATCAAAACTGGGAATCTTCTATAGAAGCAAACATTTGTTTTACTGCAGCAACCAAAACTACCCTTGCAAAAACATTTTTACTTCCCTCTCTTCTGTATGGTGCCCCTATCTTAACTAACTTACAAAATTCTACCCTATGCAAGTTGGAACAATGCTACAAGAAAGTGGCAAAGTTTGCCACAAACTCTAAATATCACACACACCACTATAAACCACTCCTAGAATTAAACTTGCTTGAACTACCCATCCAACTCGCCTTTATTCAGCTATCCACCTTGCACAACCTTAATTTCAAGCCTACTGCCTGCCCTGCACTAGCCAATCTAGTTGCACCTTACACACCAAATCGATCCCTACAATCAGAAGACAAAAATCTCTTAGCTATCTCAAAACCCACAAGAAAACCTGGTCACTCTCTGTATTCATACTCTGTCTCTATACCTTGGAATTCACTACCTCTAGCTACCAGGTTTATTCCTGGCCTAACCCATTTCAAAGCGTCTTTAAAAAATCATCTCAAAAATACATGCTCTGCTCCTGCGTACAGCCTGCCTAATGCTCAGGTCTTCCTCTTCTCTCACATTTCAGTCCCTCACAGACTGCAAGATCCTAAAGCTCTTCTAACTCCTTCTCTGCTCCTATACCATATCCTTAAGCTGCTGCTCAGGCTTTTATTGCTTCTGTCCTTCTTAACTCTCTCTCGCTATATGTCTGCATCACTAACTTTCTGGCTGCTATTTCTACATCATTTAGGATGAGAGTGACTATTATTGTCTGTAATGTTTTAACCAGTATAGAAATGTTTCTTGTAGCCGATTGTTCTTTTAACTTATTTTTTTGTACAGTACTTCTAATGTAATATTTTTTGTATTGGATTATACTGTATTTGTATTGTACTGTATGTGGAGCTTTTGTCCCCGGGCCTCTGTTGAAAACAGATTCTGTAGACCCAGTCAGTCCACCCCATTAAACAAATGTCAAATAAATAAATAAAATCTATTTTGTTGTTCAGTCATGTCTGAGCATTCCCACTTGAAGTGGTCTCTCATCAAATTTACAATGTCACTGAAGGTTAAGTCTTCCACTGGGGAATCAGGCTCTGCAGAGGTTTCCTCAGGATATCCATACCCGGGGGATGATATCTGGGAAGAGTAGGACAGGGAGTCCTCTGAGGAGTCAGACAACTCTTCCTCTGCTGGCTGAGTCATAGTCCTTTCAGGGATGGCTGGTCTGGGACTTAGAAGGGGTGGAACAGCAGGAGTAGCTTCAGTGGAAGGCCTAAGGGCCATGAAGGCATTTTATAAATGTTGGCTAAAGGCCTGCCAATCGGGTAAGGATTCAGGCACTGGAGAAAGATGTCTAGTCTTTTGTGTTTCTTTTTAGAAGGCCTAGCAGGCATCTGGCTGATAGTAGGCCTAGGGGTAATTGATGGGATGGCAGATGCCAAGTCCAAAGCACCCATCCAAGGCCCTGGTTCCCCCCCAGCATTTGTAACAGGCACTGGTACTTCCTCCCCAGATGTGTTGTCCACTCTAGATTGTGCAGCCACCTGCAAGGTATCTGCTGTGGTGGATGCTGGGTTCTCAACCAAGCTGATGATGGCTACAAGCTGAGGTGCAACAGAGGGAGGCGCAGTGGAAGAATTAGGCCACATGGACTTGGCCCTCTTCTTTGCAGGTTCAGACGGGGCATCGGAGCCAGTCTCTATATCTAGTGCAATCTGTCTTAAGCACTGATTCTTGAGGTACAAATTAGGGGCCTGTAAATGGCACCGATGGGTCTTGGGGACAAATGATTTGCAGATGACTCAGTTCTTATAATAGTGTTCCCTAACCAAACAGAAAACACACTGGTCATGGGTGTCTTTATGGGGAATCTGGTGATCACAGTTGCACTTACTCTTACCAGACATGAACAGACTACAAACTTAAACAAAAAAGACTGAAAGAATCCCCAATGGGTGTACTTAGTGCGTGCAGACGTCACCTTTCTGTCCCATGTTCCTGCCTCCACATCAGATGTACGCTGCACCAAGAGGGACTGAATATCTTTGGAAACCTGGCCAGACAACCTGATCGGAAGAAGGGTAAACCCACTAGTAGAATACTGCAACATTAGAAGAGAAGGACATCTTTTTAACACACATGTCTGTACAGACCAGTTTGATATACACATGGCATACAGTTCTAATACAGTTGTAACACAAGCATCTTCTATAAATCATGCCGATAGTCACAAATGACATATAATTATTTACAAAATTCCAGATACCTCTGCTGGCAGTATCTCCCTTTGTCACACAGAGATTAGCATCATCTCCTCACAGCAAGAGGTTCTCTGGTTCAACTCTCAGCTGGGGTGCCTTGTGTGCAGAGGCTGCATGTCCTCCCTGTGTTTTTGTGGGATTTCTCTGGGTTCTCTAGTTTCTCCCCACTTCCCAAGACATGATGCAGGTGGATTGGACACTTTAATGTGGCTCTATATATGTGTGTGTGTGTGTGTGTGTGTGTGTGTGTGTGTGTGTGTGTGTGTGTGTGTGTGTGTGTGTGTGTGTGTGTGCCTTCAGAGAAAGGTCGGGTGCTAGACTGGCAACTCAACACTGTAAAACTCTACTGTCAATCATTCTGTGGACTGCTGATCTGCTGTGGCAACCCTGACAAGGAAGAAGCCAGAAGGTGAAGAAGTCAATGGTCTAGGAAAATATAGCATGGGTCTGCCACAGGGTTCTTGTACAGGAATTTCATGTCCTCATGGACCAGGAAGAATATGTCAGGCTTTTTAGGGTCTGGTGGCCTAGAGTCAGGCTCAATGGAAGTGGATACAAAGACATCAAGGAAAGCCTCCAGAACAGGTGGCACAGGTACAGGAGGAGGGGTGCCCACTCCAAAATGCTATAATAACAACTTTGTTGGACAGCAGGAATTTGTTTTTATTCTTATTCAGAATGCTTCATCATATTAAGTAGTTTCAGCAAATGAAACTTACTGCACTGGGGAATCAAGAGAAAGGGGATCCTCATCATCAGAGGCTGCATGGCCTGTTGAGTGGCTCTGGGATGAATAGGACAAGGAGTACTCATCTGGCTCTGATTCATCTTCTTCATCTTCAAAGGGATTTTGTAATGTTCTCTTTTGAAGAGTGGCAGGAAAAGCTAAAGTTGAAGTAAGCTCTATAAAGAATAGAGGCCTGAGTACCATAATGGCTTTAATTAGGCCCTGAGAGAAATAAACTCACTACTTTACTTGGGTATCTGGGTGGAAGAAATATTTTTAGGTTTCTTTCTCTTTTTTCTGAGTACGATGCCCACTTTGATTAAATGCTGAGCGTCTAACCCCCTGATGAACCTCAATGATTGATCCTGGGATTTCTTTTCTATTGAGTATCTACAGTATTACTTTAGGTCCTTCTGAAAGAACTATGAAGAGTTCACCCTTATCATCATTGGTAACTTCCATTTGTTTTGAAAGTGCAAACTTAAGATATCATCCCTGCTTCTGGCTGAGTTGAGGCAGTGGCAGTCTGAATAGGTTTCAGGTGTACTGTGGTTTCTAAGGCCTTAGTGGATACGTTCCAGTCTGACTGGACAGCAATGCTTTCTGGCCTAGGTTTCTTAAAATTTTTCTTCTGTATGGGCTGGGATGTCAGAGGTAGAGGGGTCTGCCACTTTAAGTTGGCTGAGAAATTTTAAATGTTGAGTTTTCAAATAGGAATTGAGTGACAAAAGCTGAGTTCTTAATGCCTGAGGAACAAAAGAGTGACCGACCATGCAATTTTTCTAATCATGCTCTGTCCCTAACCAGAAAAGGCACTGGGACTGGAAATCATAGTAGAAAACCTGCCTACTGCAATCAACCTTCCCCTTGTAGCTGATATCTATAAGAGCAACAAACAGCAATACAACTGTAAAAAAGAAAGGGAGTTCCCCGATAGGGCAATTATCTAAACCAGTGAAGGTCAGTGATACTAGGAATCACGTGTAGAACAGACTGGTGGGTGTAAGACTTGTGTTTGGACTCGAGGCAAGATAGTCTGAGGATTTACACTCCTACATCTGCTAATGAACCCTTACACTCATGGGCTTAGGCCATACATCAGATATATGACTCTATGGAAGGCTTTAGGTTTGGTTCCCCGCCTGGATGTCTTGGTTATTTGGCAAAATAACCCAACAGTTTGGAATAATGCAGCAATGATGTAAGGAAGGACATCATTATGTATACTGGAAGCATAACTAATGCTGGATTTACCAAAGGAGACTATATATTGCATTTCCTAACTTTGAGAGTTAGGTCATAATTAACACACCAAGCATTTCCTTGGTCTAGCCCTTGCTGGAGAATTGAGTAGAAGAATGCAAAATGATTTCTGGGCCCAGTTTAAAATCATCAGCAAACTTGATTGGTCATAGTTTGCTGATGCCAGCCTTCATGCCAGAAAAGGATATATGAAAGAGCTGGTTGTCCATGGCAGATCCCTAAGGGGTGTTGCTGGTGATGCTATTGTATCTACAGCAAATACTCCCTGACCATAATGGCATGGGATTTGCCAGACAGCCAATTCCAAATCCACCAAAGTATTTACACATTAATGTTAACCTGGGAGACTTTGTCAATAATCCCTGTTTAGGATAAACTGACAAAAGCATTGTCAACATCAAGGAAGGCAACATGAGCTGTATGTATCAAACATATGGCCTCAGTAACCATTTTAAAAACTCAGTGAGGATGAGCAGGCAGGACCTGCCTTTTTTCAAAGCCATACTGGTATGTATCCAGGGATAAAAGGTCACCTATGTCATTATTTATTATTTCAATTATAATATACCTGATAGCTTAAATAATGTTAGTGAGAATAACAGCTCTATAATTCTCAGGGTCAGTAGTGGGGCCAGCTTTATGGAAGGGTACCACAACAGCTGTTCTCCATTAAATAGGGATGTAAGTAGTGCATAGATTTGGGTTGATGAGCTAATGGTAGGTGCTTGCAAGATGGGACGTAGCACCTCTCAGTAGAAACTAAGGGATATTATCATGACCATAAAACTGGTATTTTTATCTTTGGAAAGGACAAAAAGCACCTCATCCAAAGTGATTTCAGGAAGGGACATATGAGGAAAAATGGGAGTGGGATAGATGGGATGGTTAGTAAGGTGAAGCTGGAAGAAAATTTGAACACAAAAACATTAGAAATGTCTTCAGGGTCAGAGAAAGAGGCACCATTAGAGATAAATACAGTTAGTAATTACTTACTTCTAATTTTCATAATATAGCTGAAGAACACATTATGGTTGTATTTTGAATTAGTTGCAACTCTAAGTTTGTAGTTTACCTCATATGTTTTTAATGGTAAGTTTGAAGGACTTATGTTTTAAATTTAGTTTATGATGCTAAAGCGGGTATCTTTTAAAAGTATATATAAATATGGGTCCACTTTGTAAATTCGAAATACTGAAATCTCGAATTTCAGTATTTCAAATTTACAAAGCTGAATACTCACATTTCCAAAACCGGCAGAAGCACGAAATTGAAAATACCGAAGCACGGATATTTTGAATTTCTGTTTCCAATGGTACGGAATGTGGATGTTTGGGCTTAATTTTGGTAAGTTTATGTGTGCAAGTATGTTGGTTAGGGGTTTAGTGATTGTAAGTGTGTGTTGTGACTGTTATGTGTGTGTTTGAGGGACTGTAAGATGTGTGTGTGTTTCGTTTGTGTTACTGTTTGTGCAATCTCGGAGTTAGAATATATAAGTAGGGAGAGCACAGGGGGGCTTCCCCCCTGCTTATATGTAGTTTAGATTAGTTTGTTTGATGGGGGGGTTGTATATTTTATGTGTGTACTGTATGTGCAGTGTGGGTACGGGATTTTGAATTTCGCGGTTGTGTGTTTTTAAGTTTGGGAGTTGTGGATGGTTTTCGGCTTTGTGGTTTCGGATTACTGAAATTCGAGATTTCAGTATTTTGAAATTGCACAGTTGACCCATAAATATATATATATATATATATATATATATAGATATATATATATATATATATATATATATATATATATATATATATATATATATATATATATATATACACACACACAAAGGAGGTAACTCCTCTGATAGCTCCAACTTTAGACCTATCTCTATCCTCTCCCCTTTCTCTTAAGTACTAGAAAAATGTATTCATAAACAAGTTATGCAGTCTCTAATACAGGAAAATCTGCTTACACACACTCAACATGGCTTCAGACCCAAACATAGCACCACTACAGCTCTATTATCCTTTCTCAACACTGTCTCTATAGCCATGCATGACCATAAACTTATTTCTTGCCTATTCTTGGGCCTCTCAAAAGCTTTCAACACTGTCTCACACTCTCATCTGCTGCACAAACTGCATACCCTCAACTTCTCCTCTGATACTGTTACATAGTTCTCCAGCTACCTCACTGCTAGATCTCAATCAGTGAGATGGCACTCTGCACTCTTCCCTACTCTCCCTGTAAAAATTAGTGTACCTCAAGGGTCTGGCCTAGGGCCTTTACTTTTTAATATCTTTACTAATCAGCTCTATACCCCCTGTCCTCAGTCAACTTTAGTGCAATATGCAGATGAACCTACAGTCATCACCACAGCCAACTCACCTTCTAAGCTCTTCTCAGCTACTCAGGCATCTTTTAACTTAGAATCTATATCGAACCACAACCTGTTGAAAATAAATCCACGGAGAACCAATAAGTGCTCACACACCTTGCCTTTAGCAGATGCACGTCTATGTGATAAGTTCCAGTTATTCAATGATGAAAATAACGCCCCAAAAAATCTCAGGAGATTCCGCCACAAGGACAATAAAACAAGTTGTTTATTTGCCCGAAAAGCTGTAAAAACAACTCTCTCAGCATGTAGTAAATCCAAAACTGGTTGCCAGTACAAACGTTAAAATGCAAACACAAGCTTATAAAAAAACAAGCATATAAAAAAACACCATAGTGGACTATAAGAACAGTAGACGGTTAAGCACTTTCTTCAGAACACTCTTCAATTCAAACTTCCGCTATTTAAAACTTTTTAAGCGCCAAAGTTTCAAAATTCTAAATGACACATACATCGCTGCTTAAAGCAACAAGTCCTAATATTTCATTTCAATTGCTCATACTATTCGAGATATCACATGCATATTCAAACTATTCCACCCTTCAAAAACAATACATACCACCAAATCAAACTACTTTGGTGATAAAAAAACTATAATAATAAATACAATATGTGTACTTAAAAATACTATGTATAAATGAATAAACATCCTGATTACTCAACCTATCCACAAAAAAAAACTTGTCACATATATATACATTTGTAACCAATATATGCATGACTGATAAGTTTATAAACATGATCTAAACAAAAAATATGAATGCTAACTACGAATAATATGAAAGCATCAATACTTAATAACAAAAATTAGGTACATTATAATCACAAATGTCAACAATGTACCATATAGTGTCAAATATCAACAATGTATCATTTGGTGTACTTAAAATCACACAGTGTATACCCTGCTTCATGTTAACACTTCAAGGATGGCCCTCAGTGAAATACTTTCATTAAGACCTGGAAATGTTGTAGCATCTGTATACAACTGCCACCATGCCTCCCTATAATTCAATAATTTTTTGTGATCCTTACCCCTAGAGTCATTAATAATATTTTCTAACAAAGCAAATTTAAAATCATGGCATTGACCACATTGTTCTATATGTCTGTAAAGTGCACTTTTGGGATCTCTTTTCTTGATATTATAAACGTGCTCGTAATACGTTTTTTAAAAATTCTCTGTTTTTCCTACATAATAGCTTGGACATTCCTGACACATAGCAATATATACAACCATCCTTGTGTTACAATTCCCCTTTATAAACCTCAATCTTGTTCTAATTGAATTTTTTAACACTATTTCTTTTCCTTCAAAAATATGGCAACACTGTTTGCAAGATTCACATTTAGTGGTGTACTTTCCAGTATCCACTCTATGTGTATTTCCTAACTTATTTCCTATTTTTAATTGCCTCTTTATATTAGCTCCCATTTTATAAACTATACCTGTTGAGACCCCTACTAAGTTACCTCACTGCTAGATCTCAATCAGTGAGATGGCACTCTGCACTCTTCCCTACTCTACCTGTAAAAATGAGTGTACCTCATGGGTCTAGCCTAGGGCCTTTACTTTTTAATATCTTTACTAATCAGCTCTATACCTCCTGTCCTCAGTCATCTTTAGTGCAATATGCAGATGACTCTACAGTCATCACCACAGCCAACTCACCTTCTAAGCTCTTCTCAGCTACTCAGGCATCTTTTAACTTAGTTGAAACATGGCTCTCCAACAACCAGCTCAAGCTGTTACTCTTCCTACCTAAAAAGTTCAACAATATTAAACCCTCCTTCTCCGTACAGTCCCTTAATAACACTCCCATTCAGGTAGTATCCAGCACTAAGCTCTTAGGAGTAACAATCGACGATCAGCTTAAATTTGACTTGCATGTTAATAACTGTATCAAAAAGACTCATTCAGAACTAGGGCTCCTTTACCGTAACAAGAAATTCCTTACCTCTGAAGCCAGGATTACTCTCTCTCTTACCTACCTTCTACCCAGTGTAATGTACAATTCTCAAATTCTCACAAATCTTAACTCAGCACTCCTGACCAAACTCGAGTCTACCTACAACAAGGTAGCTAGATTTGCTGCCCAACAAACCTACAAATCCCATTACTGTCTCTCTCTAAATCACCTAAACTGGCTTGAATTACCCCACCAGCTTCTTCTCTCTCAGCTCCAGATCATCCATTCTATCCTAATACCAGCCTTCCTACTGCCCAGCACTATCCCCTCTCATCTCCCATTACTCTCCCTCCAGACATCTTCGAAGCTCTAACCAAGACCTACTGCAAATCTACAAACCAATGTCTAAAGTTGGACGCAACATGTACAGCTATCACCCCACTATAGCTTGGAATAGGCTCCCACTAGAAATCAGGACCCTTACACATCCTAAACAATTTAAGACAGCCACTAAAGAGCACTTTAAAAGTCACTAGTCCTGCCACTGCACTCTCCCTCCTTAACATCCCCTACTTCTCATACCTTAATCTACTTTCTGCCCTTAACTCACTCTTCTCACTAGCTCTCTCTTATCTTCCTTGACTACTCTTTCTACTGTCTTCTAAAGTCTGTTAAGCAAATCACCTCAGAGAAACTATTGTAATTCTCTTGTCTTTATGCAACTACATTATGATAAAACTGGGTTTTTGTAACCACTTACCCCAAAAACTATGTTCATCTTAATGACATATTTCTTTTTATACGTCTTGAAATAGTTTTGCTATATTCCTGATTATTGACACTGTATAACACTGTATTGCTACTTAATGCCTTGTAATAATCCTGGAACATTGCTGTTTAATGCTAATTTATAATGAAAATTGTTTAATATGTTGGAGCTTTTCTCCCCAGGCCTCTGCTGAAAAAGGGCTCTTCAGCTCAGTCGGACAATCCCGGTCAACAAATGTAAAATAAATAAAATAATATATATATATATATATATATATATATATATATATATATATATATATATATATATATATATATATATACATATAAACACACACACACACACACACACACACACACACACACACACACACACACACACCATATGTATACACATATATACTCTCTCTCTCTCTCTCTCTCTCTGTATATATATATATATATATATATATATATATATATATATATATATATATATATCAGGGCGGCTCATGCTATAGGACTGTAGGACTGCAGCCATCCCACCTGTAAAAAGAAAAGAAAAAAAAACAGCAAACATAACATCAAAACAGGGAAAAAAAAAACCTCCACGCATGCTCACAGCACAGACTTCTGGCTTGCAGGGCACAGATGCCTTTCACCCTTATCCAGACTGCCTGTTAGGCAGTCTAGATAAGGGAAAAAGGCATCTCTGCCCTGCAACCTAGAAGTCTGTGCTGTTGTCGTCACCCGCACACAGAGAAGACTGGACTGCATCACCCGCAGGCTGGAGCCTTCAGCCTATCACAGGAAACAGAAACCAGCCAAACCGGAAACCAAAGGTAAGCTGTGTGTGGAAAGCAGCCATGAGGGAAGTTGTATGTTGGACAAAGCGGTAAGTGTAGTTTTATTCAGGTTAGCAGGGAAAGTGTAATATGTAATTTTATTCAGGTTAGCAGGGAAAGTGTAATTTTATTCAGATTAGCAGAGTAAGTGTAAATGTAATGTGTGTGTTAGCAGGGAAGGGAAAGTGTAACAGAAGCTCTTAGCCGGGAAAGTAAACTGCTGCCATGTGTGTGCCCTGCCATCCATTATGCTTATTTATGCTGCTGTTCATATTTGGTTCCTTTTGCAGGAGCTGCCATTCAGTTTGCTTTTATTATGCTGCTGCCAATTTGGTTTAAGGAGGTGTGTGTGTGTGTGTGTGAAATTCCCCAGTCACTATTTGCTGGTGGCTAGAGAGGTCAGGCTTGAACCCTGTATCTTAAGTGCAGGTGGCAAGGGCCTGACTTCCCTATCCACCACCATTTGTAAATAAAAACAGATTTTTGCCTCATATTTGTTCTGTTCCTCATAAAATCTGTGATTTCTGAATGTTTGTTATCCTTGCAAAGTCAGTAGTGCAGTGGTGCACTGGTAGCATTGTTGCCCGACAGCTACAGGTTCTCTGGTTTGATTCTTGGCTAGGGTGCCTTCTGTGTGGAGTCTATATGTCTAGAGTGTTTCTCCCTGCTCTGCTTAAAGTTGGCTTTTGTTCTAATTCAGACTTTCCTGGTTAACATGTTAAATAAAAATAACAGGCATTTGAATTTCAGACTTCATTTTCTTCAGAAAGTACATGGTAGCACAAAACTCTTTATTCTAGCAATTTTCTAAGTTTATAAGATTGGATATTTGAAATTTGTCCCCATTTGTTTGACTGTATTCCCCCATTATTGGCTTTGTCTAGGTTTTTTGTGCTAAGGTCGAGAGCTATGGAGAGAACTGAATTCACTGAATATGTTTAGGGGCTGTATTCCCCCATTACTGGCTTTGTCAAGGTGGCTTTTGCTAAGAGGTTGAGAGCTATGTTCACAAAACAGCTGCTTTAGCATAGTGGTATGTTTCTCTGACGGTTTTGCACAGGGTCCTGGGTTTAAGACTTGGCAGTAAAATGTATGGTGGTAACACAGCATCCTATTCTAGCAACTTTCCAACATTATACAAGCAATGTTTAAAATGAGTTCCTGGTTTTTGGGCTTTTGTCTCCTCCCCCCGATAAATGTTGGCTTTTTCCAGATTTCATGTGCTGCAAAGTTCAGAGATATAGCTGAGTGTCGAATAGATTTTACAAGAAGCTGAGAGCTGCAGGGGAACTAAAAGTTTAGTGCTGCTTATGCTGAGTCTGCTTGTGTTGTTAATAGCACAACAGGTAGTGTACTTTTGATGCAGAAGGCTGTGGGTTCTACTCCCACATTAAGTAGATGCATTGCTGATACTGTACTGTGTTGTAAAGGGGGTGGATGCTGCAGTCCTTTTTGGAGAAGATACCTAGTAACAATTAACCTGTTGTCATCCATTCCCTATTGCAATATTACTAGCTTATTTTTTTAATGCAACATAGACAATTTATTCCTCAAGGGCAACAGGCACTTTACTTGTAGATGAAACAATGAAATATCAAGTTGTTTGCTAGCAGCAACCTCTTCATTAGTTACAGATTTCTTTAATGTGGGAATTATTTAGATGACTTTTACTACTTCAGAGATTGTGCATATTTACTGATACTGGTGAACTGTTACTAGTGGACTGTAGAATTTTGAGTAGACTATTATGATGGAAATGTTCTGAATTAGGCAGTTGGTGCATGCATTTTATTTAATTGTTTATTGGAAAAATGTTCAAAACAATACATTTAAAACTCTCTCTAACAACTGTACTATATTGTACAAGGAATATAATTTAATATAATCAGGAAGGTGTATCAAAGAGCATGTGTATGTTTCGTGTGCAAGGGGCCTATGATTTGAAAACAGCCCAAAGTTAATCTTTATCTGCCACTGGCAAAATGTATTTTCTTTGAATGTTGGTTTCAATGCTGCTTCAATGAATGAGAGTTTCAAGGGCAGAGAAGTTTTAATGCTGTCTGTTTTCATTGTTAGACTGCATTGCTTTGTTTAGCAGATATCTATTAAGTGTTTGTGTTGTAAAATGTAAAATAAAACTTTCAAATAAAATCGAAATCATTGCAGAAGGAAAGGAGTATGCACATTACAGTTTTAAGGTAAATGGGGTGAAATAACCAAGGAATGGGACATTGGAATGGCTGCAGGGGGGGTGGCTCCATTCGAACATGATTTTGTGAGGGGAAGGGCAGCAAACTCAGACAGGCCTGGCTGAACTATACCTCTCAACTGTCCAGATTTTTGCAGAATTAATAGATTTTTGCTTCTTTTTTTTTGGTTTGTTCCTCACAAAATATGTAGCTTTCTTGCAAATCATTTAGGAATGAAGTCACTAAGTAATGACAGACGTTAAGTTTCAGACGTCATGGCCTTCAGAAAAATGCATGCTAAAGCAAGACCTGTTATTCTATCAACTGTCTTAAGTTTATACAAGAGTAATTTTTAGTACTATTTGTATGTATTGTTCCCCCCAATATATTTGGCCTTGTCCAAATTTCCTGCATTAAGAGGTTGAGAGGTACATGCAAATCGCTTTATAGAATTAGGAATATCCAAACCTCTCAACTGTCCCCAGTTTTGGCTCAAAATGTTGCTTTCCCCCAATAATCCCTCCGCAAAATAGCAATTTTGGAAGAAAATGTGGAGGGTTTACAATTATGAATAACTATAATGAGTTGGGAGAGTGGCTAATGGTTAAGGTGGTTGCCGTACAAACACGATGTGCAGGGTTTGAGTCTCACAAGGGATAATTGGCTAGGCTTAAAATCGCTCGCAAGGGCAGTTAGGTTAGTACTAATCTATGAACCTATCAGAGTTATAGATTACTTTTATTTCACAAATGCATGTACATTCTCTAATTTTGTCAGTTGCTCAAGTTAGCAGTACTAATATTAAAAAGGTCTCTCATATTTGACAGGTTAAAAATAAGAAACACAATGTTCCGTGCTATAGCCAAAGTTCACCAGTCCAATAAGAAAAGACAAAATGCAGAAAAAAGACAGGCAAAACACCGCTACGTAAAATAACACAGTTTTAATAAAGCCAGGGCTACTTGTAGGACTACGCATGTTGTCTACTTAGCTGTATGTGAGCAATGCCCAGCCTACTATGTAGGCATGACAACTAAAATGCTGAAGGTTAGAATACTACACCATTTGTCTTGCATTAGAAATAAGGTAGAGCAAAATGCATTGTATAGGCATGTGGAGAAAATTCCCACACACACTTTTTTGTTTAAGGCCATTACCAATGCAAGGTTGGGTGTGAGAGGAGGTGATATTAATTTACTTACAGAGACCTTAGAATCCAAATGGATTGTTACACTTACTTCACATAGGTTCCCTGGTTTAAATGAGAATATACCTTTAAAGCCTGCTTTACAAAAAAGGCGGGTTTTTTATTGAGTTTTTATTGAGTTTTTATTGAGTTTTTATTGGTTGTAATGGTTGTAATGGTTTTTAAAAAGAAAGTACTGGAGTGTTTTAAATTGTCTGATGAAGGGTTGCTGAACCCGAAAGCGCTTACACTTGTGGATTTATCTTTATTAAAACTGTGTTATTTTACGTAGCGGTGTTTTGCCAGTCTTTTTTCTGCATTTTGTCTTTTCTTATTGGACTGGTGAACTTTGGCTATAGCACGGAACATTGTGTTTCTTATTTTTGGTTTATATTACAGTGTGTTCCATTGTGCGTAGCAAGCTATGGAGAATGTTGAGCAAGGAGGGTCTGTTTTGGAGCAAGCATTGGCTGAACGTATATTACCGTCTATGGAGAACCCACTGTTGGACTTAGGTTTTCAGGTTCATAGGAATGAGCCTGGGACCGTCTGTACACCTGCTATCACAGATAAGAGGTTTGATGATTTGCTGAGGGACCTTAATTTTAAGGCTGTGAGACTGCAGAGATTGAAATGGCAAAGCTTTCATTTTGAGGCTTGCAAACACTATGGCATTATACCACGAGGCATGCGCATTTTGTGCATGCCGACACAGGGGGATCGTTACCCTGAGCTACTTGCACAGTGGCAGGCCATCAATATTGAGACAAGTTTCAGGTACATGGACTTGTTAAATAATTTCTTTGCTCCAGAATTGTCTGAATTACAGAAGGAGGTTGATACATTATATGTTAAGCTTAAGACTGATTTTAAAGGGGTAGCGTTTGCTACCAAATTAAATGATTTGCATAGATCTTTATCTGGTAGCAATGAGAAATTACGGAATCAGAAGACTAACAAGTTGAAACGAGATTTTGAAGATTTCTCTGCAGGCAATATCTTTGTCTGGCCGAGACACCATGTGGTTTCCTCCAATGCCTCAGGGAACCAATTGCGTGATACGTCAACACGCCAGTTTGAGGAGAATCGGCCACGACGAGGTGAAAGGAGAGTGGGTAACGCTATAGATGTGGCGGGAGATGTCCTGCAGAGTACCAGTTCACCATCTGTGGTTTCCTTGGGAGTAGCGCTACCTACTCTAAATGTTGTGAATGATTCACATGTGCATTCTGTTGATTCTATGGATCATATGCTGGGGAAGCCTTCTACGGCAAGCTCTGAGGTATTGGTTGATACAACAGCCATAACGGCTGAGGACGTCTTGTTGCGAGTGGTTGATGAAAGCCTGTGGGGGTCCTCAGGGGAGAAAGCATTAGGGGCACGACCGAAGACAACACAGGGCAGCCAGCGTTTTTTCGAAAGACTTCCAGCTCCCGTAAAGAAATGTGGGGCATGGAAGAGATCCTTGAGCGAGTGGAGAGACCCCAACAAGAAAAGGAGGATCCAGGAGTGACTGATAGTTGTTTTTCTGGTATGGTTTATAATTTATCCTCTTATGTACTGAATGAGGATGAGCTAAGTGTTCTCAACAAAGGTTTAACCTTTGTACCCGGGAGGGCAAGTTCTTTTAATGATGTTGTTTTGGACATTAATATGTTTTGTAGGAATTTGGCTTTAAAATGTGTTTTCAATGGTGATTCTAATGGAGACAATGTTAACAGGCGTATGGGAACCACCTTAAGACAGCCCAGTACCTATACACCACCATTTAGTCCTGCCATGACACTGTTCATTAATAGTTGTGAAAGAGATTTGACATGTTATTTTAATAATAACGTACAGAGTAAGTTTTTTAATCTTACTAAACAGCAGCAGGCAGCCTTACATGGGCTATCTAATAACAGTGATATTGCAGTCAAGATGGCTGATAAAGGAGAGGCAGTGGTTATCCTGGATAGTGTGTACTATCACTCTAAAATTAATGATTTGTTGGCGGACCATAATACTTATATTCCTATTAATCCCACTGCGATTCATAGGATGGTTGAGGAAGTGCACACTGCCCTGAGGAAACTGAATTTTGAAATGTTAATAGATGATGACTTGTTAAGATTTTTGTTGATCAATAAACCTACTACTCCCATTTTTAAAGCTCTACCAAAGATACATAAATCTTTGGTTGACCCACCCCTCAGACCTATAGTTTCAGGTCGGGGGTGGGTCACTGAGAACATTTCTATATGGTTGGAGTATACCTTAAGACCATATGTTGACAGGATTCATAGTATTCTGAAGGATACAAAAAGTTTTCTACAAATGGTTAGGGCTTTTGAGTTGAAGGGAGTACAAGTTAACACTGTAATGGTCACCATGGATGTACAGAGTCTGTTCACGGTGATAGGTAATTCCTATGGAATTAAGGCAGTTGAACAGGTTTTACTGAATATGGGTGAGGATCATCATAGGACCACTTTGATCTGTACCCTCCTTTCCTTGGTATTGGAAAATAATGTTTTTATTGGTGGACAACAGGCTTATAGGCAGGCATAGGGGGTGGCTATGGGAACCCCCTGTGCCAATAGCTATGCTAATTTGGTCCTATACCACTGGGAATGTGAATTTATTTTTAACAATGATGTTTGGGCCAAGCATATAGGAGCCTACGCACGTTTCGTGGATGATGTTTTTATGTTTTGGCAGGGAAGTGTAGGTTTGCTACATGATTTTCTTGATTATTTACACTCCACCACTTCATATTTCAGGTTCACCTTGACATATTCTGCAGAACAGATAGATTTTTTAGACACCAGGGTTAGATATGACCAGAAAGGTTTTTCTTCTAGTCTTTACAGAAAAGAATGTTGGACTAATCACATGCTGTCATTTGACAGCATGCATCCACGGCCCATGTTTTCCAACATAGTACAGGGCCAACTGTGTAGAACATCCAGATTATGTTTAGATGATGAACAATTCTTTACAGAAGTGGTAAATCTAGAAAACAATTTTGTTAGTAGGGGATATGATGATCACATGGTGAAGACCAAGATTCATCATAGTATGCTGGGTAGAGCTCATAGGTTCAAACCATGGTTGAGACAAGATAAGGAACAAGGGTCTCCCTTGGGTGTGCGTTCTAGAACTAATAAGTTAAGAATGTATTTCACCTATAGTAGCAACATCACAGATATCCAAGCGATTATTAGCAATAATTGGAACATCTTAAGGAGTGATGTGAAGTTGACCAATTTGGTTGGACCAACCCATTTCTTTGGGTATAGACGGAACACCAATTTGAAAGACTTGCTTTGCAGAGAGAGGGTCACACAAGGAAGCAAACCTCTTATAACCAAAGCAGGAACCAAACCATGTGGTTTCTGCAAGGCTTGTAAGAGTATACACAAGGATCCCAGCTTTGTGCATCCATCCACTGGACGTACATACTATTTTCAAGCCAGGGCTACTTGTAGGACTACGCATGTTGTCTACTTAGCTGTATGTGAGCAATGCCCAGCCTACTATGTAGGCATGACAACTAAAATGCTGAAGGTTAGAATACTACAGCATTTGTCTTGCATTAGAAATAAGGTAGAGCAAAATGCATTGTATAGGCATGTGGAGAAATGTCCCACACACACTTTTTTGTTTAAGGCCATTACTAATGCAAGGTTGGGTGTGAGAGGAGGTGATATTAATTTACTTACAGAGACCTTAGAATCCAAATGGATTGTTACACTTACTTCACATAGGTTCCCGGGTTTAAATGAGAATCTACCTTTAAAGCCTGCTTTACAAAAAAGGCGGGTTTTTTATTGAGTTTTTATTGGTTGTAATGGTTTTTAAAAAGAAAGTACTGGAGTGTTTTAAATTGTCTGATGAAGGGTTGCTGAACCCGAAAGCGCTTACACTTGTGGATTTATCTTTATTAAAACTGTGTTATTTTACGTAGCGGTGTTTTGCCAGTCTTTTTTCTGCATATTTGACAGGTTCCCAGCTGTATTGTGTGGCAATTTTATATTTTTGCATCACATTTCTGGTCCATTTTTCATAAAATTGTGGTTTTCTGGCAAATTAGTGGCAAATCATTAATGACTGAAGTTAGAAAAATAATGGCAGATATTTGAGTTTCAGATTTCATACCCTTCAGAAAATTCATACTAATGCAAGACCTATTACTATTCTATTATCTTTCCAAGTTTATAAAAGCAATATTTAAAAATTGTCCTTATTCTTGGGCCTGTGTCCCACTTCTATGTATGGCTTTGTCCAGATTTCTTGCTCTGAGATTAAGAGATATGAGTGTCAGAGCCATCACCGTCAGCCAGAGACATTTCAAATTTTGATATACTTGTTGCACCCCACTCCCCCATTTAGTTGCTCTGGATGTGTCCAAGCAAGGCAAGGAGCAGTTATGCAGTGTAAGTGTGTGGATTATTCCCCCATCCAAGGTAGACACAAGTATGGCAGTGGCTTTTCATCTGCCCTTGATTTTGCAGAATGTTCTAGTTTTCTGTCATATTTTTATACTGTTGATTTATGCTTCTTCAGAAAATGCATGCTGTCATTTTTTGGCAGATGGCCTACTTGTCAGAGATTAAACGTAAGCCCTTAGA